>NC_054825.1:99442076-99752076 GCF_018345385.1 Vulpes lagopus | reverse complement strand
AGGTGAAGGAGAAGTTAAGTTGAACATGGCCATTGGCAAAGGGGAACAGGCCTTGAGAAGTAGCAACAAACAAGGTCAGAAGGTGATTCAGACTCAACTACAGACCCTTAAAGATGTGTGGGCTGACATCATGAGCTCCTCCATACATGCTCAGAGGTACAGAGCCTATTTTTAGTGTTTATTTGCCTACACGCAACCTACTGGGCTTAGTAAAATGATGGAACAATGCTGAGAGTGTATCTTGTGGTAGAGTTACCAAGCATATTATTTTAGCTAGTTGTATGCTTTCTTGTCTTTGCTTGGATTGTATTTTCTGTAATGGGAAAGACAGTTGTATTTGTTTGCTTGTTTGGTGTGTGTGTGTGTGTGTGTGTGTGTGTGTGTGTGTGTGTGGTGGGTGGGTGTGTAATATTTATATCTCCCATAATATTTCTCATGGAATCTTTTTTTTTTTTAAATATTTATTTATTTATTTATGATAGTCACAGAGAGAGAGAGAGAGAGAGAGGCAGAGAGATTGAGAGAGAGGCAGAGACACAGGCAGCACAGGCAGAGGAAGAAGCAGGCTCCATGCACCGGGAGCCCGACGTGGGACTCGATCCTGGGTCTCCAGGATCGCGCCCTGGGCCAAAGGCAGGCGCCAAACCGCTGCGCCACCCAGGGATCCCTCTCATGGAATCTTATACACGACATGGGCTCAGTAAGATACCACCTTTCAATTAATCAAAGCAAGCCTTTAATAACTTTTCCCTTTTTAAAGGAACACATGGGAAATTAATTTGTTAGCAACTATGGAGCTTAACTATGAGTGTTTTTTTTCAACCAGAAGTCATGTCACCCACAAAGGCGCTGTGGAAATATGTGTAGGGTTTTTGATTATCATAGCAATGGTTGTATTCCTGGCATTTAGTGAGTGAGGCCAGGAGAGCTTACATCCTGCAGTGCGTGAGCACATTCTCACAGCCAACAATCAACCCACCCAGGATTCCCTGGTTCCCCTGTTGAAAGGCACTGGAGCAATTAGAGAAGATACTTATTGTTACACCAGGTATTATTGCTTATTGTTATTATTGCTTATTATTGCTTATTGCTGTTACATTTATGAGTGGGAGTTTTCCACCTTCCTCTCTTTTCCAAGAATCCACAAGTAACCTGGCTGGCTGGTTGGACAAATGACCCTCAGTCAGAATTATACTAAATTACCTTCCCATGCCATGTTCTGAAAGTTATGTATAGTGTTAGGTCACTGAAGAAGTTTGTGTTTAATAATAAATAAATGAATAGCATAATAAATGGATGAAGAAAAGATTAAAATTCAGCACAAAACAAAACAGCTCTGCGATTATCCACTCTAATGTAAACAGTGAAGCATGGTTACAACTAAAATTTTGGAAGCTTCATTCTGTTTTGTTTTATTTCCTTTAAATAGGGAACACAGGTGGAGACTCCTAAAGTCAGCAGGACTTTGAATCCAATAATACTCATAATGGTCCACAAAGAAAAAAAGTCAGATCCCGTGGTTCTGATAGCATGGACCACTGGAGCATGGACTAACTCCCAGTGCTTGGCAATGGGCCAGTTCCAGAAAAGCGAATAAGAATATGGGTGAATTGTTTTGGGATGTTGGAATAAAACATTAAATATAAGAAGCAGATTCAAATCCTTGATTCTTCCTTTTCAGCAAGAAATTAAATTTGACAACCACATATTGAGCAGTAGTGGTGCTCTAATTGTTAAGCTAAAATAATTAACCAAAGCAAAGTAGTTTTTGCTTCAAAGTGGTCAGAGGCTAGGGTAGCATGCATCCTAAAACACTCTGACTCAGATTGCATTACTACAACACTGTGGGACTATAGGATGATGCTTCTGGGGTTGCTTCTGGAGATGTGAGATTGATTTATACTTTCTGGTAAATTCTTTGAGGAAAGGATAGCACTTTAAGGCACTTATGCTGAGGTTAATATTGATGCAAAAGGGACAATTTTAGGAGATGCTGGAAGTATATTTACCAGAGATAATACTCCAGGATAATAGGGTCATATGCATGGGATGCTCAGAATGGTCACCAAAGATGAGTTTAGAATAGTTTGTAGGGACACCTGAGTGGCTCAGTAGTTGAATGTCTGCTTTAGTTCAGGTCATGATCCCGGGGTCCTGTGATGGAGTCCAGTATCAGGCTCCCTGCAGGGAGCCTATGTCTCTGCCTCTCTCTGTGTGTCCCTCATGAATAAATAAATAGAATAGTTTATAAAGCTAAATAATGGAAGTTTTTAAAAAAAATACCAGTGTGAAGAGCCTTTTACTTGATAATCTGGAGAGCTGTTTACTTGATTATTATTTATATGACCAACGTGACTATGTTTTTATAAATACATTAAGCTTTTTCTTCCTTCACAACATTCAACTCAGAAGCACTAAGCCTATGCATATACATCCTTAAGTGAATATCAGTGTAATGATATTATTTACTTAGAAAGAATACCTTAGGGACACCTAGGTGGCTCAGCAGTTGAGCGTCTGCCTTCCGCTCAGGACATGATCCCAGGATCCGGGATTGAGTCCCACATCGGGCTCCCTACAGGGAGCCTGTATCTCCCTCTGCCTGTGTCTCTGCCACTCTCTCTGTGCTCTTTGTGTCTCTCATGAATAAATAAATAAAATCTTTTAAAAAAATACTTTAAATTTTGTTTTTTTTTTTTTTTTGGGTTTTTTTTTTTTTTTTGCTTTTTTAGTTTTTTAGTTTTTTTTTTAAATTTTCTCTTTAAATTTTGAATTCTAGTTAATAATAGTTATCAACTGATTTGAATAAGGGGTAAACAGAGTCCAGGAAAATTAAGAATTGATATATATTAAAATGTAATTGGTGCCCCAGCAGTGATGTTTTAAAAACAAAACATATAACTTTGTTTATTTAGATCAATTAGCATTTGGAAAACAAACTTTAGATGCCTATATGACTATACCACCTTACTTCAAATTCGACATAGACTTTTTTCATTTGAAGAAACTGTTATGGGTCAGAGGAAGTCTTTCTCCCTGCACTTAAAATCAGTGTTTTCATCACAGAATAGCATTCAAGTCAAACAGCTTACATGTATGCAATGCCCTCATACTTGGTTTCAGTAGAGATGACAAGATAGCTTATTTTTGTAATATGTGACATTAATTCTAGCACTTTGGAGTCTGTGATTAGCAAATGGAATGACTATCTAGAATGGAAGAACCAGTTGGAGCAGTGGATGGAATTGGTGGATCAAAAAGTAGAGCATCCCTTGCAACTGCAGCCAGGTCTGAAGGAGAAGTTTTCCCTTCTGGATCACTTCCAGTCCATAGTATCTGAGGCAGAAGATCATGCTGGAGCCCTGCAGCACCTCACCTCAAAATCCAGGGAGCTTTACCAGAAGACAGAGAATGAATCTTTCAAGGAAACGGCTCAAGAGGAACTGAAAACACAGTTTAATGACATAATCACTGTTTCCAAGGTTAGTGTTTTATATTGAAGAAAAAAACCTTTAAGGTTCAGGAAAAGAATATATTACCACTTCAGGGCACGTTGGTGGCCCAGTCAGTTAAGCATCCGACTCTTAATTTTGTCTCAGGTCATGCTTTCATGGTTGTGAGATGAAGCCCCACTTTGGGCGTGGAGTCTGCTTGGGATTCTCTCTCTCCTTCTCTCTCTAAAAAAACAAAACAAAAACAAAACAAAAGCAGAACATACTACAGGTTGAGTTATAGGGGACCTGGTTGCTCTTAAAGTATTAATACGTTTAGTGAACAGTTGCTACATGAAGATCATATTTGCCTGTGGATGCTCATGAATCCTCCTCTTTTTGCAGTTTTAGGATTATTTTTTATTCTTTGTGTTTTATCCTTCTTCACTTAGGATTTTAGTCCATTTCTTTTCTTTCTAAGACTGAGCCATAAATGCCAGTGTTTGTTGTTCCTTTTCTTTTATTGCAGTTTATATTTGTTGTATTAAATGCAAGTCTGTTTACCTCCCAGATTTCAATCATGTACAATGTATTTTGTGTATTTCTCATTGCAGTATAAACCACCTTTTCCTATCCTAATTCTCCACATATAGGTTCTTTCATGTAATACCAAGATTGTTTTTAGTTCTCTCTGAATGTTTATTTTCTCCATGATTTTTCTTTTTTGTACTTTGTGACAACATCTTTTTCTCAGTTTTCCTTTTGGGAACTATCTTTGTATTTTTAACGCTATCATTTTCTTCAACATTTGTGTTAGTATATCTTAATTTTTACATTGATAATGGTTAAGCCCTATGACTCTGGAGTCAAAAAGACCTAAATTTGAATTCTGGCTTTGACTCTCTTTAGGATGTCTGACTTTGGACATGCTACTTCTATAATGTCTGTAAGTGTCCTTTCCTACAGTATAGTGATAATAATAGTATATATATCACAGGGATGTTGTGAGTAGTAAATGAGCAAATGCATTTAAAGTGCTGAGCATAATACTGTACACAGTAATAATATCCTGTATTGTTGCCTGAATAATAAGAATAGTTATTATAATAATTATTACTCAATGGATTATTAGTGAGGGATATTAGTAAACCTTCATTCAGTATAGATTTTGTTGTAACCTAGACAAAAATAAATTTAAAGGAATTGGTTGCTTCCTCAAAGTCTTTCAGTCTAATTAAGATTTAATGTTTTCATGTTAAGATATAAACAGAAAGTTCAATAATAGGAATGAAGTCTTCTGAAATCCTTAAGAGACCTGTTGTTTTGTTGGATTTAATATTCTCAATAATGCCTGCTGTTACAGTAGCCTTTTCTTTGTCTACTAGGAAAAAATGAGGAAGGCGGAAGAGATTGTGAAGGACCATCTCATGTATTTAGATGCAGTCCAAGAATTCACAGATTGGCTCCATTCAGCAAAGGAGGAACTTCATCGGTGGTCAGATATGTCTGGAGACTCATCAGCCACCCAGAAGAAATTATCTAAAATCAAGGTCAGATATTATAACTTCATTGTTTCATTGGTTCTTCAGTAAGATGTATCTGTGATGAAGATTCTGTAGATAAGATTTATTTTAAATGTTTCCTATTTTCTATTTGTTGATAGTTATTGCCTTGCGCCTCATAAATTATAAACATAAGTAAGGGGGAAATAATTCAAAACACTTATACCTGTGAGTAAAATGGAATATTGTCCGTGTATATATCCTTCCACATGCAATGTGCTTATGGCCATAGTAGGGGAGACTATGAAATATATGCCAGCTTGATGGGCTGGCCGAGCCAGATACTATTTTCCAGCTCAGTAACTAAGTTTGTACATAACTTAGTTAAATTACTTGAACGGTAACTTGGAAACGTTGTGCTAGATGTTTTATTCTGCTTTCCTACTCAACAGTACAACAACATAATGGAAGGCAGTGCTTTAAAGGACACTAAAATTATCGCCTAGTTTACTCCTCACAGGGAGAACTTTAAAAATAGAAATTCATGGGGATCCCTGGGTGGCTCAGCAGTTTTGTGCCTGCCTTTGGCCCAGGGCGCAATCCTGGAGTTCCAGAATCGAGTCCCAAGTCGGGCTCCCGGCATGGAGCTTTCTTCTCCCTCTCCTCTGCCTGTGTCTCTGCCTCTCTCTCTCTCTCTCTCTCTCTGTCTCTCTCTCTATGTCTATCATAAATAAATAAAAGTAAATTTTAAAAAATAGAAATTCATGTATCTGAAGAAAGTGGAACAAGTATATTTCTAGTTATTTGAATATTAAAATGCAATAATTTCCCCATTAGGTTGCAATAACATATTTTAACCTAAAAATTAAGCAATGATGAAATTCTAAATGATTTAGTTACAGACGAGGAAATGTTGGGAATGACTAGTATAATTGTGGTCAGGACTTTAAGACTCACATATGTTCTGATCCCTAGACATCAGAATATAAAAGTCCTAGAAATACTAGTTGATGATAACAGTAATAACTACATTTTAAGAGGGTATTTTTAGGTGCTTAGAAAGTATTATTTAAATTTTACAATGACTGTGTAGGTTTTAAAGGAGATAATTGCATAAAGGATCTTTTGAAATTCTTATTTTCTGTGTGATTCTTTTTTTTTGTTTTATCACTTTATTTATTTTTTTATTTTATAATAAATTTATTTTTTGTTGGTGTTCAGTTTATCAACATACAGAATAACACCCAGTGCTCATCCTGTCAAGTGCCCCCCTCAGTGCCCGTCACCCATTCATGCCCACCCCCCGCCCTCCTCCCCTTCCACCACCCCTAGTTTGTTTCCCAGAGTTAGGAGTCTTTATGTTCTGTCTTCCTTTCTGATATTTCCTACACATTTCTTCTCCCTTCCCTTATATTACCTTTCACTATTGTTTATATTCCCCAAATGAATGAGAACATACAATGTTTGTCCTTCTCCGATTGACTTATTTCACTCAGCATAATACCCTCCAGTTCCATCCACATTGAAGCAAATGGTGGGTATTTGTCATTTCTAATGGCTGAGTAATATTCCATTGTATACATAAACCACATCTTCTTTACCCATTCATCTTTCAATGGACACTGAGGCTCCTTCCACAATTTGGCTATTGTGGACATTGCTGCTATAAACATCGGGGTGCAGGTGTCCCGGCATTTCATTGCATCTGAATCTTTGGGGTAAATACCCAGCAGTGCAATGCTGGGTCATAGGGCAGATCTATTTTTAACTCTTTGAGGAACCTCCACACAGTTTTCCAGAGTAGCTGCACCAGTTCACATTCCCACCAACAGTGTAAGAGGGTTCCCTTTTCTCCGCATCCTCTCCAACATTTGTGGTTTTCTGCCTTGTTAATTTTCCCCATTCTCACTGGTGTGAGGTGGTATCTCATTGTGGTTTTGATTTGTAAACCACAAATGATGGCAAGTAATGCAGAGTGTGTGATTCTTTAAAATATTTCTTTGATACATTTTTCCTCACTGATATTTTATTCATCTGTCCATTTATCCATTTATTCAACCAGGGTTATTCATTCCCTCAAGGAGCCTGCTGTGTAGTTGGAAACAATGATGCACAGGCTGATGTTTTAAAAAAAATCGGGATCCCTGGGTGGCGCAGTGGTTTGGCGCTTGCCTTTGGCCCAGGGCGCGATCCTGGAGACCTGGGATCGAATCCCACATCAGGCTCCCGGTGCATGGAGCCTGCTTCTCCCTCTGCCTATGTCTCTGCCTCTCTCTCTCTCTGTGACTATCATAAATAAAAAAAAAAAAAAAATTAAAAAAAATACATTAAATGTAATAATAGCTCACTATACATTTAGAGTTTAGGCTCTACAGACCCCAATGCTGTATTCTGTGACTACTGGTTTTCTAGCTGTGTTGGGCAAGTCACTTGATGTCCTTGAGCTTCAACCTCTTCCTTGATAAATTAATAACAATAGTACCTGCCTCACCAAGAGGTTTTGAGGATTAAATTAGATCACACACACAAAACATTCAGCATTATGTTTGACACATGGAATACACTTAGTAAGAAAATTCAGTAGATTTGGTAAATGAGTGATTTAACTGCTATGGGGTGACAGTATAGGAGAAGCAAAGAGTGATGGTCTAGACTATATGCTCTTTTTTTGCAATACCTTGATAAAATACTTCCCAAAATATGGGAAATGATGGAGAAGTAGCTGGCAGGAAGAAACTGGAATTAGGGAGGAGAAAGTGAAGTCCAGGTCAAATCTTCCTGGAGGCTGATGAGTGGGTGAGGAGAGATCTTGGAGGAAATATAAATAATCACCTCCTCTATCTTTCAGTGTTGTCCTTCCCCACTCCCAAGAGTAACCACCAAGAAGAGACAACTTTGAGCCAAATATGTGCGTGTATAAGGGTGTGTTATGCATATGAGATTTTTAAATAGTTAAATCCAAAACAAGAAAGTACAAATACAAGTCATTTCAAATACTTTAAAATGATGACATTCTTGGGATGTCTGAGTGGCTCAGTTGATTAAGCGTCTGTCTCTTGGTTTTGGCTCAGATCATGATCTTATGGGTTGTGAGATCAAGCACCACATCAGGCTCCATGCTCAGCAGGAAGTCTGCTGGAGATTCTCTCTCTGTCTCTCTCTCTCTCTCTCTCTCTCTCTCTCTTCCTTCTCCCTCTGCCCCTTCGTCCACTCTTTCTAAAATAAATGAATAAAATCTTTTAAAAATTGATGACATTCTTATTCAAAATCTGGATGAGTAGAATTAGTGATTGCAGATATTGAAATGTCCCATTTTATGCCAAAGAAAACTAAGATAATGCAAAATAGAGAGTATTTTGGAAACTGATTTTGACTATTGATACTCTCTAAACTCCAAATTTGAAATCAGTTGTAAAGGCAAATTAGAAATATTTAAATCCAATAATTAGACATAGCTCATTTAAAAAAAAATCTATTATTTGTTTTCTTCCCCAAATCTCTACTTACTTTATACACTGATAAATAAGGCAGAGTATCCTGCCTTATTTTCCTGCTGCTGAGGAAAGAATGGGTATACAAATTAAATGCTAACTATGTGTCAGATTCATGTCATTTCCCCTTGGACTATGGTATAAATACTTTTAAATGATCTATACTAAAATGTAGCTCTTATACATAATTTTGAGAAAGTATATTTATTTCAAGAGAATCTAATGAAATACGAACTATATTTGTAGGTTAGTTAACATGCTTCATACTTAACATTCCTATTTTTTGTACACTTGTTAATTTGTAATTGATTTTCATCTTGAAATTTTTTCCCTAATAATCCTCTTTTCCTTCTATTTAATCCAGGACGGAAGTCATAATTTTGCATTAATACTATCTAAATCCTAACTTGAGCAATAGATATGTAAATATATAAACACCCAGATGATGAATACAGTGAGACAAATTACAGTAAGATAATCTGTTCTCAGAAAGAAATGTCACTACCTAATTTGTAATGCATATTTTATCTTTTCCTTTAGAGTACTTGTGTGCTTTAAGCTAAAAGCTATACCTAAATTGTTAAATTTCTGGTAAGCTTCTTAAAAGTAAAAATAATAGCAATAAATAAGCCCAGTCTAAAAGTTACTTTGAACTTTTGACTAAGTAGGTCTCTGAATTATCCATTTTAGTTACTATAAAAATGTTTAAGGTACTGAAGTGTTTGGAATTGAGTGGGACTAGTTCTTTGGTGATGATGGCGTGGCTTGATTCCTTGCAGCATAGAAGTGACTTCAGCCACCATCTTCTGGAAGAAGATGAAATGGAGCAGAGACCGTGGGCAGGGCACAAGTCTTGGTCACTCATCTGTGAACATAGGGAGAAATATAGATTTGCATATTTATAGGAGAAACACAGTACAAGCAAATGTTTATATCACTATCAAAAAAATTTCACATATTCAAACAATGCCTGACTTCAGGGTCCCTGTCTAGTCTGTTCCAGGATGTCACAGATTCCGCAGCTTATTTAGCCACAAATCTCAGCACTCATGATGATAACTCCACTATTCCAACTTAAGTGTGGGCGGATGAATTGATTCCGGTCCTTGTGGCACACTTGCTAAAACTTCCTAGCAGGACAGGGTCCCCCTCTGTACACATTTGTAAACTTGCAGCCCAAGTGACTCACAGCCTCCTCGGTTGCCATGACGATATTCCATTACAGGAGCTGATGGATTCCAGAGAGATTGGTGCAAGCCGCCTAAGCAGAGTGGAGTTGCTGGCTCCTACAGTGAAACAGAACACAAGTGCCAGTGGGTGTGAGCTCGTGGACACGGAGATGCAGGCCCTGCGCGCTGACTGGAAGCAGTGGGAAGACAGTGTAGTCCAAACGCAGACCAGCTTGGAGAACCTGGTTAGCCAGATGGCCCTTTCGGAGCAGGAGTTCTCAGGCCAGGTGGCTCAACTGGAGCAGGCCCTGGAGCAGTTCAGCGCCCTTCTGACAACTTGGGCTCAACAGTTAGCTCTCCTGGAAGGCAAGAACACGGACAAGGAGATAGTGGAATGCTGGCAGAAAGGACAAGTAAGTTGGCTTCCTGTCTTCTGTTTGTGGTTATGCTAACAATTTTGTTTGGTTGCTTTAAAAAAAAAAATGCTTGCTCACTAAAAACATGCAACCTCTAGACTTAAAAGAAATAACTATTTACCTAACTAAATTTTCAAATCTAGCTTGTTTCCTTTTGCTCATAAGTCAGACTACTGTAAAACTGAAGATGTAGGGGAGAAGGAGTTAGTTATTATTTACTGTAGGAAACATTTGTTAGTGCAGACATTTTACTTTCATTCTTATGGTGTAAGAGTCTGTAATATTGTATTCAGCCATTCAGCCTGAAAACTAGCCTGTGGGTAGAGGCATAAATAGACAGAGAGTCATAGCTGGTTTTCTGCCAGTGAATTATTTCCTACAATTAAATGATTGAACTTATAGCTTAAAAAGAAGCATTTGGTAATCACCTAAAACACAATTATTAGTTTTCACCCTGATTAGCTCTCCTAGAGGTGATTTTGACAGCTGTGCTGAATTAACCCGTCAGCCTAACCCCTGTGTCATGCTTTCGGGTTGCCTTCCAGATTTTTTTTTTTTTTTTTTAACTAATGGCAGCTCTTTCAGAACATGAATGTAACAAAGTGTAGAAAGGATAGTGAAGAAAGAGTAGAAGCTTGAAATCCTTTCTTTTACTGTTAAATGGTGTCTTCAAAACACTGTTGTTACTTGCAGTTTTATAACACTCAGAACCATGGATGTCCTTAAAAGGAAGTTTCAGCGAAGTAAACTTCTGTTTCTATTTATGTTATAATCATTTCAAAATAGCTTCAGCCAATTAGAAAGTCATGTAGTATTTCCAACATTGTCTTGTTTTAAATCAAGTATTTCAAACAAATGTAGTATACCATGAAATAAAACTTTATTATTATCTCTTTAGGTTTATTTATAGTGTTTCTAGCTTATTGTTTTTTTTCCGATACCTGACCTGTCTTTTAGATGTAAACACTAGAATAAAGTGTAGAAAGCAATTTTGTAAAAAGGAGACAAGGAAGTTGGTAATTGTTCCATGTGCAGTATTATTCACTCCGATAAAAAAAAATCAGTTATAATTTTTTAATTCTGTTTCTCTTCCTTTTCCTATCATTAATATGAGTGACATTTTTAAAAAGAAAGATTTGATGATATTTAAATTATATTACTATTCTGAACTATCATTAATTTTTGCATTAGGGATACTGCTAGTGAAAATTATAAGTGAAAACTATAAAAAAATCCACATGATAATGCAAAAGTAAATGGGGGCTTTTAGCTTACTAGCAATTCAGAGATGATGGTCCTCTGCTTAGATCTACTTCCAAGTTTGGCTGCTCCAGAGCTCATGTTTTTGATGACAATAGTATGTTTCCCCCCAATGCTCATCTTTTCTCTTATTTTTATTGATAATATAAGAAAGAAATGGTAATTATGTGATGAGAGATAGAAGTGTTAGCTAATCTTGGGGTGGGTAATCATTTTGCAATATATGAGTGTATCAAATAAGCACACTGTATATATACCTTAATTTTTTAAAAGATTTTATTTATTTATTCATGAGAGACACACACAGAGAGAGGCAGAGACATAGGCAGAGGGAGGAGAAGCAGGCTCCATGCAAGGAGCCTGATGTGGGACTTGACCCTGGGTCTCCAGGATCATGCCTTGACCCAAAGGCAGATGCTCAACCACTGAGCCACACAGGCATCCCTGCACACTGTATACCTTAAACTTATCACAATGTTATATGTCAATTATATCTCAATAAAGCTGGTAAAAAAATTTTTTAAATGTTTAAATGGAGGTGATACTTCCATTACAATGAATACATAGGAAAAATGTTATAAAATAATGAATTTGTTAGGATTCTTATAGCATTGTTTTGCTGTTACAGAGGGCTTATCATTGTTGACAATCATAAGTCATAAAGCTTCACAAGTATTTACTTTCTCTTTGGCAATTAAATGATAATACCCAAGAAATATTTCAAAATGTAAAAATGGGTCACCATCTATAAACTATATAAAGTCATGTTGCAAAAAATCTTGTTTGCTGTATTTGTAAAATTCATCTCTTAATATCCATTGGGTTATTAGTGTTTGAAATTTAGGCGATTTCTTAACTTAAAACCTAAGGGAAAAATGCATTCCAGGACTTAACTGAAACAGAAGCATGTAACCTGATGTTTATATAATGAAAGACGCTATTAAAACAATTTAATTTGTAATGAAGTTATGGAAATTTATTTAGTGTAAAATTTTGATCTGAAGCTTTTTTCTTTTGATATCCTCTATTTTATAAGTGACTTATTTGAATCTCTGGTGGGTTTTTTGTTTTGTTTTTTACTTTTTTTGGTATGTGGTAAGTTTCTACAGCTTTTACTAAGCTCTTCCTTAAATAAAAGATACAATATGGTATAAAATAGTAGCTACTAGTTTGTTTAGCATTTGGAGTTTCAGAGAGAAGCTTTCTAGTTATTATGAATTTTGCAAATAAAAATATCTTAGTCTTCCCTAGTCCAGACACTAAGATAAATAATTTTAAAACCAAGAGAACACTATCCCTCTCTCAGAATCCCAGTCTAGGTGGAAAGGCCAGTGAGTTCAAAGCCAATGGGGATGCTCCACTGTCATGAGCTGACGAGGTGCTGTGTGTCCTCAGGTGAGAAGCCCCCACCACGAGGTGGGAAGGAGGCAGGATCTTGAAGTTTGTTACAAATTGACCAGATAGGTGAGGTGGAGGAACAGTCCCAGAATCCAAAATTAGTGGGGAACAAGAAAATACAGGAGAGAAAACTGGAGAACAGGACTCAAATTGAGAGGACATCGTGCCATTCCAGAAAGAAATGACAGATGTGTGAATGGAGACTGAGTAAGATGCAGAGGGGAAAAAAGTCACTGAAAGAAAGCTAAGACTTAGAACAGACTGGACCTCATTGTTTCTTGTTTCTTGGCAAGGCCAAAATGTAGCTTAGTTTTCTGATTTAGATCAGTGGGAGGACGGTGGAGCCATTTACTAGGATGAGGAATGCAACACAGACCTGGCTTGTTGAAAGGTGTGGTTTTCCTACAAATCTAGGCCATGTCTAGATAAAAATCTGAGAACACAAATAGTAACACCAACAGCCATCTGAGTAGTCACTCATCTTCTTGGCTCTCCTCAATTAATTTTTCTTTCTTTCTTTCTTTCTTTTTTAACTGTGGCAATACCATTATTTATAGAGTCCCACTTAAATATTTGCATGTCGTTTACCTGCTGTTTTTACTAGTTAGGCATTTCTCAGTGTGCCAGGGATTCTGCTAAGTACTTGTGTGATCCCATTTACTCCTTGTGACAATCCCATAAAAGCACCTTGTATAATTCAGGGGATCATGGCCTTGATTTTAGAGATGTACTTGACAGTCTTAAGACTTTATTATTTTTATTTTTTAAAAATATTTAATTTATTTATTCATGAGAGAGAGAGAGAGAGAGAAAGGCAGAGACACAGGCAGAGGAAGAGGCAGGCTCTATGCAGGGAGCCCGATGCGGGACTCAATCCCGGGTCTCCAGGATCACTTCTTGGGCTGCAGGCGGCACTAAATTGCTGCGCCACCAGGGCTGCCCTCAAGACTTTATTTTGGATTAGATATTCACAGTAATGTGATTGTTCATGTGTCTTTCTCTTCTGTTAAATTGAGTGCTCTTCAAGTATAAGATTCATATTTTCAGTCATTTTAGGGGGTCCTAAAATCCAGAAAAATGCTTGCACATAGCAGACATTTAGCAAATATTTGATGACTGTGTGAATAAAACTATGAAATGAATGAATTACTAGTTAAATCAGACATTTTTAGTGTGAAAGTTAACTGTATATACTCGTAAAATCACTTGCTATGTATATTTATAATCCAAAATCAGTATTACCTTGCTTTCAAATGATTTTTCTTTACCTTTAAACAATATACCTATCTTCCAATGGCCTAGTCAAACTATTATTAAGCAATTTAAGTTATTTTCTCTTTTTCTTTTCTGTCACACTTTATTTGACCACCTGATCATTTGATTACTTGGCAACATTTGGTACTGGAGTGCCTATCTTTGCCTAGAAAAAGATGCAAATAAGCCAAGGGCTATTTTTGCAGTGAGGAATCCTAAAAATAAGATGTATTTCTTTACTGAACTTATTATGTTGGTTCTTTCTATACTAATAATTTATAATATGATTTATGAATGTATAGTGTGAGGATATGGAAACTACCTAATTTAAATACTGCTTCGCTGTCTTGTTATTTCCTAATAGGAAATACTGGATGCCCTACAAAAAGCAGAGCCTAAAACAGAGGATCTTAAGTCTCAGCTAAATGAACTTTGTCGATTTTCCAGAGACCTGAGTACATACAGTGGAAAAGTTTCTAGCCTGATTAAAGAATATAATTGGTGAGCATGAACCTTACTGGTATTCAAAATATTTTTATACAAATAAGCAGCCAGAAGTTTGTTTATTTTAAGGTACAATAAGTTAGTCATTAACTACATTGCTTAATGTGACTGCATACTCTAAGAATTGTTGATTCTAACTTTTTAAAAATCTATTTTATCATTTTTTTCCTTCCCTTATCATGGTTTCCTTCCCAAATCATGGTTTTAGTCTTTGTTTGCAAGCATCCAAGGGCTGTCAGAATAGAGAACAGATTTTACAGCAACGATTTCGAAGAGCCTTCAAGGATTTCCAGCAGTGGTTGGTTAATGCAAAAATCACTACTGCCAAATGTTTTGATATACCTCAAAATATTAATGAAGTTTCAACAAATCTTCAGAAAATACAGGTAAGAGTGCCAACAATTAATATTAATAACAGTGCTTAAGTGAATTAAAAAGGTGCCTCTAGATCTTTTTATAAGCATATTAAAGTCATGCTTAAGAAACTCAAATTTCAAATAAATCCTTGCTGGAAACAATTAATTGTGTTTGTGAAGAGAAACTAGTCCATTCACCCAAATGTGTGCTATTTTTATATACTTACAGGGATGTGGGGACTAATAAAAGTTCCTTTATATAATGTAAGCACTGTTCCTGGGCACCCTAGGCAGATTGTCTCATTTAATTTTCACAATAAGCATATCAGGTGCATAAGATTATTATTCCCATGTATAAAGAGGGTAAAAGAGTCTTAATGATTGAATATATGAAATGAAAAATGGTTTATTTCTTCTCTTTGAGTGTATCAAGAAAGAAGTAGAAAATCAATGTATTTTAAAGCATAGAGCATTTTATCATGCCTAATCTTAGCATTTTTTTTTTGTAGGAATTTTTGTCAGAAAGTGAAAACGGACAGCACAAGCTAAACATGATGCTGTCCAAAGGAGAGCTTTTGAGTACTCTGTTGACCAAAGAGAAAGCTGATGGCATCCAGGCCAAAGTTGTAACTGCAAAAGAAGATTGGAAAAATTTTCATTCAAATCTCCACCAGAAGGAATCTGCCCTAGAGGTATAATATAGCCAAGCACAAGGACATGTCCTCAGTAGTTTGTTGCTGTAGTCGTTGTCAGTTAAAAACCACACTTTCATTTATATCCAAATATGGTTGCCAATGATTTTGGTATTCCTCTCTGAATATTAATGGATAGCTAGGTAACCATAAGAAACAGCTCAATTTTAGAAGTATGGGCCTCAATGAGGAATTTGATAGCTTCTTGCCTGGTAGGGGCTATTATCATAGTCTTTCATTGTCCCACCAGAAATAATTGGTTTTTACTTTTAAACATATCACTCAATCATTCATTTGAAATCCCTCAAGTTTGGAAGTTGTTCTGAGAGAATGAACAGAAATATCCATGTAAGACTACAAAATGCTATTGATGACAAAGTATTTTATAACTAATGCAAATGTCAAGTAATAGGTTTTAGGAGTTAAGTATGCAAAGAGCCAATGATTATGCAAAATTCTTTTATCCAGGGACAACATAAGTTGAATTTATTATAATCATAATTACTGCCACAATGCAAGTGTTTTTTTCTTGTGAGATTACTTGTTTTGTGCATCAACTCAGAGGAATATTTAGAGGCATGGAGAGTAATTTTTTCCCTTTTAAACAACATTTCCTGGCAGAATAGATCCTTTATTTGATTATGATAATAACTAATTGGAATGGAAAAAATAATAATAGAGGATTAATATCTTGAAAGAAAAAATGTGTGTTCCCTCAGTTCTTCCCTAGACCAAGACTATTGTAATTCTTCTCTGTAATGGTGGCTACTCCTGCGTAGTAGGCATTTTCCACTTAATAGAGAGTGATAACCATTGTGCAGTGCCTAGAAATGTATTCAAAACCTTACAGAGATCATTAGTGTAATGTGGCCTGAGCTCTGAAGCATTTATTGTTGAAGGTAGTACATCTGGCATTGATTTCATGGTTACCTAGTTCAAGAGATGTCGAAGAGTAGATGGGTAGGTGAGGAATAACCTGCCTTTCTGTCTTTTTTATCATCCTTCCCTTTTTCCTCCCTCTCTCTTTCCCTGTATCCTTCCCTTCTTCCCTTCCTCCCTTTCCTCTTTCCTTTATTTCTATTAGGAATAAAATAGAAAACAATATGTGTCAGCCACTATGTTAGGAATACAAAAGGGTTAGTTTCTTCTCTTTCCTCAGGGAATTTACTTTCTAGACCGAGAAATAGTATATAAAGAGATGATTGCAATATAATCTAGATACATCCAGGATATGGTAGTCATTCAAAGAAGGAAACAACTAACTCCACTTGTAGAAATCAAGGAAAGTTACCAGAAAGGTGACATTTAAACTGAACCTTGAAGGCTAAACATTCTTTGAATCTGCCAAGGCTGACCTGCTTTCAGGTAGAAGGAACTGAATGTGCAGGGCCAGAGTGTCATGAGTGTCAGCAATGGGGGACTTTGAGAAGTTTGACATCCATGTGGGGTTTTGTGGGATTAACAACAGAGATAAGATTCAAAATGAATATTAGGGCAAGATAGGAAATGTTTTGTGTACTAAGCAATTTGATCTTGACTCTTACCAGGTTTTTTTTAACTGAACCCCTAAAAAGCATTTATGTTCTCAATTTTTCCAAGGATGTAACATAACCCAGAGACAATGATGCATAAGAGAAAGGTTAAGTTATTACAGAGAATGGATGCTTTAGGACACTTGGGCTTAGTTTTTTCTCAAAATTCTAGTTGAAAAAGGCTGAGTAAGGAACCTACTGGTTTTCAAGTTGGAGATAAATGTGTCAACTCTGACCACAGCGTAGACAAGAATGGGGAAGCTGCAAGACCAGAAAAAATTTCTCATAATGGTCCAAATGAGGAAAATGAGGGAATTAAGGAAATAATAATGGATAGAGAATGATCTCTAAGGTAAAACACCACATGATTTGGTAGCTAACTCAGTGAGGGGCGTGAGGAAAAAGGAGAAGTGAAGTGTGAGTCTAGTTTTTAGTTTGGAAGATGACATGAATGGTAATGCCATTATCCTACACATGAATATAGTAGAAAACGTAGTTTTAGAGGGGATAGAAAAATTAATTCAATATAATATATGTTCAATTAGATGGGCCTGAAAGATACTCAGCAGGTATTGCCAGGAAAATAGCAGCGACCATAAGTACAGAGTCCAACAGAGAGAGTAAAGCTACAATAATAACAATGACAGTGAGCATTTACCAGTGCCAGCACCAGTGCAAGCACTGAGCATGCATCAATGACCATAACCATTCTCTGAGGTAGGAACTCTCTTATTTAGGTTTTGTGGATGAGGAAATTAAGGCAAAAGGTGATTTAAATAATCTGCCAAATTCTTACTGCTAGTAAGTGATGAAGACAGGTTCAAACTTAGGCACTCTGACTTAGTGTTACATAAATACAGTTATATAAATGTGGGATTTTAAGAGTTTGTAGATGGCCATTGAGACCTTGGGAGAAACAATTGGAAACATGTGCAGAAAGAACATTTAATGGGAAGTCTCTACAGCCCCATAGAAAAGAAGTATATGAGAAATGTTAGGAGTTGTTTGACTTAGTATCAAGCTCTTATTCCTGTTCCTCAGGCCCCCTGCTCACAGCCTGTGACTTCACTCCTTACCTAAGGAACCCAGCCATCTTGCATTGCTCTGCTTCTTAGCTCCATTTCTTTGTAGAACTAAATTCCTAATAACATGGTCTCCAGTTTGTCCTTTAGTGGTCCCGTGAGACTTCAGTAATAGAATGATGGAAACACCTTGAATTTATTAATTTATTTAATTGTTCAATAGATATTTGTTGAGCATCTTCCATTTGCCAAGGACTATTCTAAGCTCTTGGGATATAGCAAATAATAAAACAGAATGGAACTCTTGCCCTCATGAAGCTTAAGTTTTTGTAGAATGCTCTAGGAATTATCCTGGTATCTTACATTTGTGAAGCACTCTTAGTTTTCCAAAGCATTCCTACAGCTGCATGTCTCCCTAAGAGGTGACCACGGCAGGTATGACTCTCCCACATTGTAGACAATCCAGCTCAGATACTGACAGAATCTGGAGCATTCTCCCACAGTCTCCTGCAGCCCTTGCCACTTAAATTTTTCAGCTAACCTTTATGGATTTGTTCTTTGACAGTACTACCTAAAGTTAGATTTAAATTTAAGTTTAAAAGCCTTTAGTATGTTCGCATGATAACATAACTTTCAAACTCACTTCAATATAACATTCTTATAAGTAATAGAGGATATAAACATCTTTGCGAAAGTTAAATGGTGCTGTATACAACTTTATCAAATACATTTTGCAGCTATTAATACCTACAAAGTATCTATGAAAGCAGTCACAGCTTCTTATGTAATAAGCACAGAACACTATGTGGTATTTTTTTGGTATCTTTTTAATTAGAATAAACAAATTATTTATTAAAAACATAATTAGCATACAAACTTTATGCTATTTCTTATCCCATCATTAATCAAAATTGACAAAATGTATGTTAGTATTTATTGATATTTGTACAAGGTACCAGTGGTGTGTCCCAGGCCCTCTCCTTGCAGAGCTTGTAAGCTAGTTGTGGAGATAAGACATGCTGGCATGAGATGAAAACTCACAATCTAACCCAGTCTGTGATAAAGTATAGTGACTGATATTAACAAGTGTGATAGAAGTTGAGAAGTGGGTGTGAACTCTGTTGTAGGCTGCATAATGAGGCAAGAACTCCTTTTTGAAAAACTTGTGCCTAAAAGCTCTAAAAGGATATTAAAAAATTCCGTAGGGGCTACAGTGAAAGATAGAATGTTCTATGTGTTGGGAACAAGGAAAGAGGGCAAAAGGGTGAGGAGGCCAGACTGCCATTGGCTTTCAATGTCAAGTGAAGGACTTTGGACTTGCTATTAAAATCTGTTTTGGGGACACCTGGGTGGCTCAGTGGTTGAGCATCTGCCTTCGGCTCAGAGCATGATCATGCAGTCCTGGGATCAAGTCCCACATCGGGCTCCCTGCATGGAGCCTGCTTCTCCCTCTGCTTGTGTCTCTGCCTCTCTCTGTGTGTGTGTCTCTCATGAATAAATAAATAAAATCTTAAAAAAAATAAAAATAAAATCTGTTTTTATCCCTAACGTGATTTAAAACCTCATAGAATCTAAAGATCCAAATGAAGGACTTTGAAGTAAGTGCTGAGCCCGTCCAGGACTGGCTGAGTAAAACTGAGAAGTTGGTGCAGGAAAGCAGCAATCGCCTGTATGATCTGCCTGCAAAGAGGAGGGAACAGCAGAAGCTCCAGGTAAGAGGACCCCCGCCCTTCTGGCCACATCCTTATCCCTGTGCTCTGCACACCTTGCATTCAGGTGGACCCTGGTTAGGTTATGCTGTCTGGAGATGGAGCGTACCCCTTCCCAATTTCTGACACATTCTGTGTTTCCTGGCTTTCCTTTAAGGTGCAGTCTGTTTCCGTAGTCTGTAGTCCTGTAGTCTATATGGTGCGTGGAAATAACAAAGCCTTCAAGGCACCCCCCTTGCTCGCCATGTTTATTTCCGTGTCCTTTGGGCCAAAGCTTCGTCCGTGATGTGCTTTCCCCCAGCCTCTTAATAGTAACTTGCTTGTGCTTTTCAGTCTGTCCTTGAGGAAATAAACTGCTACGAGCCTCAGCTCAACAGGCTAAGAGAGAAAGCTCAGCAGCTGTGGGAAGGACAAGCTGCCAGCAAGAGCTTTATGCACAGAGTGTCGCAGCTGTCTTCTCAGTATCTAGCTCTAAGCAATTTAACGAAGGTAACGCCCGCCATGTCCTTGCTGTGTGTGCGTGTGGTCCTGAAGCCACAGATCTGGAGCCTCGGTAGGGTTGTGCGAGGTTGTGTGCTGGCTCGGAATAAGGCATGTCAAGTGTCCTTCCTGGCCTTCCAGTCTTTGTCAAGCATTTGTGCCATGTCACCTTTGTGTGCATGTCTGAAAAGAGGCAAGAGAGATTTCAAAGGCTGAAGAGACCAATCTCTGTTGTTGCACAAAATAGTCTCCTCAATACTGAAATGAGATGTTCTCCAGGGCTTTTACCTTGAAGACTCGAAGTGTAAACATAAGGCAAAGTTCAGAGTTGGGGTCTAAACAATCTCAGATTAAATTATTTTAGAAAAGCATGAATTCAGAGCAGTTTAAATTTAATGGATTTAACATGATGAGTTTGTGATAATTTTTTTAATTATAGTTGTCAAGGATGTGTTGATGGAGACTTTCATTCTGTATTCTAGAGCAGAGCTCAGAATCGGCAATGACTCACATAACTGATTAAATATCTTTTCTAATAGTTAGAAAAAAAGTAAATGGGATACCATCATGACCTAATTTAGAATATTCAGCAGGTATGATGCAGGCTTATCTTGAACTTCATCGGGCAGGTCTACCTTGAGCTTCATGTGGCTTGTAACATTTGTTCCCCGTATTTTTCTTTTGCATTTCAGATCTTAGAATATAGGGAACCTACCGTAATATGGCTTCACCTATTTTAGTATGGACTTACTTCAAGGTCTGCTAATTTGGGTCCTCAATAAGCATCATTGAGACAGTTGCACTAGTATAGATCTTACAGTAAATAGTTTGTTTCATCCAGTTTTTTTCTATGAATAAGTTCCTTCTCTTTTTCCTTAGAAAACCTGGGATATATCTGAAATTAGAATGAATTAAGGACTTCTTTCTAGTCCTTTATATTTATTTAGATATCCAAAATCAATAGGTATTTGAATGCTTTAAGAACTGTAAACATAGTCTTTATAAAATCACTGTGTCAAAAATAGCCTCTAGGGATCCCTGGGTGGCGCAGCGGTTTGGCGCCTGCCTTTGGCCCAGGGCGCAATCCTGGAGACCCGGGATCGAATCCCACGTCGGGCTCCTGGTGCATGGAGCCTGCTTCTCCCTCTGCCTGTGTCTCTGCCTCTCTCTCTATCTCTCTGTGACTATCATAAATAAATAAAAATTTAAAAAAAAAATAGCCTCTAATTAATAAATAAAATCATATCTATGGTCCCAGTTTTAAAAATTTAGGATTACGGGATCCCTGGGTGGCACAGCGGTTTAGCGCCTGCCTTTGGCCCAGGGCGTGATCCTGGAGACCTGGGATCGAATCCCACGTTGGGCTCCCGGTGCATGGAGCCTGCTTCTCCCTCTGCCTATGTCTCTGCCTCTCTCTCTCTCTCTGTGTGACTATCATAAATAATAATAAAAAAAAGAGTTAAAAAAATAAAAATTTAGGATTACTACAAAATCTCAGATAGTTACCTTTTAGAACTGGCCACAAGGTAGGCCATATAGGTCCATGTATCAGTTGAGCCAAATGTGGTATGGGAAAGGTAGAAACTATTCTGATTCATCTCCCACGTAAAGAATTAGGAAAAAGGTTTGCTCATTCCAAAAAAAAAAAAAAAAATCACAATTGTCATAAAGAAGATTAGTGACTAAAGTGGGGGCAATAAATTATAATTGTAATCATTCTGCTTTTGACCCAGTTATTCTAATTACAAAGATACTTCCCACATCTCAGATCAATACAGACTTCCATCGTATTTGTGCAGCACAGGAATTTATGCCTGATTGTAGTTATTTGAAACTATTGGTTAGATTTACAGTTTGAGCATCTATAGGCTGTAAAGTAGTATGGACAGCTGGAAAACGATTTCTGTCATTTCCAGGAGAAAGTGTCAAGATTGGATAGAATTGTTGCAGAACACAATCAGTTCTCCCTGGGGATTAAAGAGCTCCAAGACTGGCTGACAGATGCAGTTCACATGCTGGACTCTTACTGCCACCCAACATCCGACAAAAGTGTGCTGGACAGCAGGATGCTCAAGCTTGAGGTGTGCATTTTTCTCTAATTTACAAAATTGTTTTTCTCAAAATTTCTCAAGTCTCTGTCTGGTGTGATTATGTCACACTCTCTCTACAACAAATCCAAGAATGCTCTATGGGTGTGATCCTATTTGCAGAGGGCGGCTTTGACTGAGCATCCCTGAATCATTTGACCCCAGATATGTCCACTCACAAATACTTGACAAAAATTAAACTAAAATTGCAATCAAATGTAGTTACTTGTTTGATACAGTTAAGAGATGTGTTTCTAATTACATCATAGACACATTTATTCTTAGAAAATATTTTGATAAAACTTTTTTTAGAGCAAGACATTTCCCATCTTGGTCAACTTGCTTGTCTGCCTGTACCCTTCAGTCAATTCTTCTCCCATCCCAGCATATTAGTTCGTTTTCGCATTTGTGATAAAATAACTGTTCTGCAGTCATTCACCTGACATTCGTTTGCTGGGTGTCTTATAGGAGACTGGCACCTTGTCTTGATTTCAAGGACTCAAAAATGAATAACATGGTCATTGTCCTCCAGGATTTCATTGTCTGAAGCTGGAGGCTGACACAGACAAGTCAGTAAAAAACAGGAGTATACGCTTGTGGTGCTACAGACACATGAAAGAGTGGGATGTGTGGGAGGGACCTGGTCCAGATTCAGAGGAGCTTTCTCAGGAAGTCTCCTACCCAGGCTGTGATTTGAGAATGGTACCAGCAGAAGCAAAAGCCAAAGAAAACAAATAGCATGGCGTGGGAGAAATTGCTAGTAGTTTCTTCTTGTTGAAGCGCTTAGTGATGGCAATGAGGGGCTGATGCTGAATCTGTAGAGGTTGGGAGGGTCCAGATTAGGGAGGGAGATGAAACTTTGCCTTTTAAGTGATAATGCCAATTTTATAACTTTGAATTCAAATTCCCCTCTTAAATAGAAGAAGAAGAATGCCTTTGAAGATATCAAAATCTATAAATTAACATTTAATATCAATTGATATATTTCTTTAGGCTTGTTGTACTAGAGACCTTAACATTATAAAGCTCTTCATCCTGTGACCTTTGAAAATCTATGAATTCTACTGTACTCTATTTTTCTCTGTTGAAAACCAGTTGCTGTGATGAGCACTGGGTATTATATGCAAATGATGAATCACTAAATTTTACCCCTGAAACTAATTTAAAAAATTGATAAACACACCAAAAAAACAAAGCAAAAGAAAACCAACAAAATAAAATTTCAGTGGAAAGAAGGGATTATTCAGAGAAGAATTGGGACCTAAAAAGCAAGACCCCTTGGAGACCAGCAGATGACTGCGGATTGGTTATTGACTCTCGCCAGCAAGTGATTCTCCCACCTGTCACCCAGTGAGCCTGAGAGATTCAAGGCTCACCTGCAATTGTATATCATTCTACTGTCTTCAGGAGCTCTGAAACATTTAAAGCCAGAAATGCTAAAGATGCAAATGACAAAGGACTTCTGATTTTGTTTTTATAGGCTCTATTATCAGTGAAACAGGAAAAAGAGATCCAGATGAAAATGATAGTGACCAGAGGGGAATCTGTCCTGCAGAATACCTCTCCAGAAGGCATTCCTGCTATTCAGCAGCAGCTGCAGAGTGTGAAGGATATGTGGGCTTCCCTTTCGTCTGCAGCAATTCGGTGTAAAAGGTAAGTGAACTGAAGCCAACTCCTGCCAAGCCATTACCAAAAGATCAATATTACAGCATGGTAACAAACTATTCCTGGAGTTTCCTTCCTTTCCTTTCCTTTACCTTTTCCTTTCTTCTTATTAGAACAGAAGAAACTTATAGGTACACTCTTGCATTTAGGTTGGCCTGCCATACCATGCCTATGTTTTAATATAACTACATGGTTTGTTACATGTATTCATTGCTTAAAAAGTCACAAGATAAATAAGGGTTTCATCATCTAAAGATATATTATTTAAACCAAGTATTTACTTGGAAGGAAACCCTAGGAAATACCAGTAGGTGACAGGGGAGACAGATAAGGAAGGAATGGCAGGTGATAGAGAGAACGTTCTCAAGCAGGTTACCCCAGCAGACAGTTAGAACGTCATTGAGCTGGGCAGTGCTGGGAAACAGTGTAGAACACGTGTCTCAGAATTATGCACCGAGGACAGGAGGACTAGAATGTTTGTAAACAGACTCCCATGAGTCTCCCATGAGGAAGGCAGTTGAGGGCTGCTCTCCAGAAGGGCAACAATCCCTGGCACTTCTTACCTGCATTGCACTCAAGCTGAGCAGGCCCTGGGGACAAGAATGCCCTCAGGTCGGGAGGGCAGAGAGCTGGCAATCAGAAGTCCAGCTGACAGTGTGCTGCAGTGGTACGGTTGGAGGGTAAATAGGGGTGGGGTGCAGAGAGTGTCTGCTACAAAACAACCCAAAGCATGGTAGTTAAATTAGGCACAGATGATTAATGGAGTAGAAAACATAACATCCATAGTGAGAGGAGGTCTTAATTTATCTGGAAGAGAAGTAATCAGGTTAGACCAGTTCAGAAAACGTTACCCTATTTTTCCATCATGATTTTCTGACTTTTAAATCTCATGCAAGATAGTTACTATACTTATTCTTACTTAGTTCTTCCTTCCTTCTCTTGTTAATTCATTTTTTTCTCTCCTCTGGATGTCCTGCTCAACTTGATGGAGTTAAGTACTGATTTTCTTCCTGCATAGGGTCTTGGCTCCAGAAAAGCCTCATAGAGAGGATCTCTCCCAATTTTGCCCTCAAGTCTCTCCCAGGGTCTTGTGTGACCTGCTTATTGATTCTAAGTTTTATGTCCAGTCCCACTACTCCACTCATCGGCCTGGACTTCATGGTCCCTTGCTTCCTGAGGTTAGGCTTGTCAAGGACCCAGACTCAGGTGTGATAAGTCCTGTCCATTGAGCCCACCCCAGCTGGCCTTTGTCCTGATCTGTGGGCTCCCTGTTGGTGGAGTGGACAGAGCAGGTGCATAATAAAGATGGGACTTACATGGCTTCTCAATGTGGATTATTGTCCTTTTGCATACCTTACAGTCAACTCGAAGGAGCGCTTTCTAAGTGGACAAGTTATCAGGATGATGTTCGACAGTTTTCCGGTTGGATGGACAGTATGGAAGCCAGCCTAAATGAATCTGAAAGGCAGTATGCTGAACTGCGGGAGAAAACAAGCGCTCTGGGAAAAGCCAAGGTGGGAGCCGGATTTCAGATTCCGTTTGCCCTCTGGCAGACTTCTTCAAAATGCCTTAGTTACATATAAATATGACTACCTGTATGCTAGGGTTGTGCACATAGGTAAAGTGTGTTTGGGGCTTTTACTATAATTTCTAATGGCTTCTTAATCTTCTGTTTGTGACTATTTTATTTGTGAGTGAAAATTTTCTCTTCCAAAAAAAAATTTTTTTCTCTTCCAAGGAAACTATAGATTCATATTCATTTAAATTCATCATGTACATTTAAAATTTGACAACTTGTAATATCTTTTAATATCTTCAGCCTACTCATCATTAAGAAGTAAAAATGCTTTCTTTTTATCACATCTTTTGTACTTCTACTTTTGTACATTTCCATAATGCTTATATTAGTATAGTGCTACATATATTTTTTAAATAAGTATCTAGCTAAGTAGTTAGCTGACTAGATATTGGGGATATAGTCTTAAATCTTTTCATTAATAATAGTATTCAAACATAAAATCAAATAAACCTTTGATTTATATCCTTACTCGAGGGTGTATTTATTGGATGACCTCAACCTTTATCACGTTCTAATCAGTACTTATTACTTCTACCCCCTAAAGCCTTCAAATTCTGATATTCTCCATCTCAGTTCATTTGTATCATCTCAGGCTGAATATCCTAAATTGGAAAGTTCATTATCCCCAGATCCTTCTTTCTTATCCCCACTTTGAATTAGGCATTAGGTCCTGCTGATTTTATCTCAGAAATGTCTCTTGACTATAATCCATCTTCCTTTTCCTAAATTGCAACAGGCTCCTACCTCTTCATTTTGTCTCTTGTCTCTCCACCTATGGTTATCTTCATATGAAGGCAAATGTCTCACTTTCCTGCCTATGGGTGCCATTGTCTATGGCACCCAACCAGCTTTCTTTATCTAGTTTATAAGAATTTAACACTCTCCTTTGTCACCCTTGTTTCCTTCACTCTCATACCCTTTCTTCCCATGCTTCAGCCTTACTGTATTTCTCACTATTTCCTGAAAATGGCACTTTAGATGGAACAGAGATTCCATGCCTCTGCTGTAATGATCTAGTTCTACCTCTGTGGCCAGCAACCTTCCACTCACCTTTCTGAATTGGCAGAAGTCTTTTTGCTGCCATACTACCACCACTCTGAGCTTACTTAGTTCTTCTGTTCTCTATCGTTCATATCTCTTTATCAATTACATAGAATATATGCTTACATGTCTCTTGTCCTCAATGGATAGAGATGCTTAACTTTGTTTTAATATCCTACCATTTGTCTCTCTGTATGACACAGAGCAAATGCTGAATAAAAGTTATTTGAAAGACTAAATGGCTTTATGGGACCTATGCCAAGTCACTTAACATTTTAGGGTCTCATTTATGCATCTGAAAATTAATAGAATCGTAATTATCTACCTCATAATATTGTTATAATGATTTATTGCCTAATTAATTAAATTATTCATCTATTCAATAAATATTTATTGAGATCTTGCTACATGCAGGCATCATGCTCAATCCTAGGCAAAGAAAACAGAGAAGGACTGTATTCTGGTGAGGACACATATACTCTTCAGAGTGCATGAATAAATAAATAATTATAACTGGTGATAAGTTCTAGGATGAATGAAGTGGCCCATGGTGAAAGAGTAAACTTCACAGAGCTAGTACAGATTGCTTGTAGTGGAGGGAGGGACAGGAAAGTCCTCTCTGAAGCAGCAGACTTGTAGACCATGCCAGAAGGAGTGCAGTGCAGAGAAGTTATCCTGGGGAGGAGGTGGGAAAAGAGCGGCCCAGATGGAATAATCAGCATGTCCTCAGGCCGTGAGGAGGGGGAGAATCTGTCTCAACATGGGAACTAGAAGAAGGCCACACGTGGCTGGAACAGAGAGTGAGCAGAATGAGTGCTGCCAGGTGAACTGGCAGAGAAGCAAATACCTGGCCGTGCATCGCCCTCTGGGCTCGCCTGAGGATTTCCACTCGATCCCCCCAGCCTGGGGAAGATAGTGGATGCTTTGAGCTGAAAGTGACAAGATTCCATCTACAGTGTTAAAATCTTTTATCACCCAGGCCGCTCTGTGGAGTGGGGAAAAGGAACAGAGTAAGAATTGGGGGCAGGGAATCTGCCTAGCAGGCTATTGCAAAAGTCCAGTAAAAGATGGTAGCAGCATGGGCTAGGGAGTTTGCAGGAGACGTGAGGACAAATGTCAGGACATAGTCAGGAGATAGAACTAAAAAGATTTCATTGTGGATGCCATGATAGAGAGTAGGGAACAAGTGTGACTTCCAGTGTTCTGAGATGGCCATCTGGGTGGCATATGTGGCATTTGCTGCTTGAAATAAAAGACTGAAGGAGAAGTGGATTTGGGGTTTGGTGGGGACTGGAGAGGAATGGGAATGGAGTGGAGATTAGGAGCCTATTTTTGAACAAATTATGTTTGGGATATCAAAGTTAATTGGAATCAGTATCTCAGACAAGTTCTGAACCATATGTGTAACACACACACACACACACACACACACACACATACACACAGTCAGTCTATATACGTGTATAGATGGACGGATCTATCCATCTACTTGTCTAGAGGTAGATGACCTAAGATCACTTGTCAACTACACAGTTAAAATATCTTAATTTTAGCAGTTTTACTAATACAATGGTATACATGGTAACTGCTTTATTTTCTTTTAAATGTTCTCTAGTTACTAAGTGAAGAAGTGCTGAGTTACAGCAGCTTGCTGGAGACCATTGAGCTCAAAGGGGCTGGCATGACAGAGCACTATGTCACCCAGTTAGAGTTTCAGGATCTTCAGGAGAGATACAGAGCCATCAAAGAGAGGGCCAAGGTATGCCTAACCATGTTCCATGCAGACTCCCTGAATAGAAAGGGTTAGACCTATGCTTATTTAAAGAATCATTTATTTTCAGGAATGCTGATTTGTAAAAGTACAAAAGAACAAATGAGTTTTAATAGTTTAATCATTGGTGAAACCAAACAAAAGCCTTTAAATACTGTTAGTTCATGAAAGTTACTGAAGGAAAATAATTTTCAATAAAAATTCCCAGAAGTTAACCAATTTAAGAAAAAAAATTGAGCAGCTTCATAATGAAGAGTCATAAAAGTTTTAATACATTTTGTGATGAGAGTTTTCTAAGCAGTAAATAATTACAAATAATATTTATCATTCTTCATTTAGAGCTCACAAAGAAACTAAAAATAAGTTTCAAACATATCCTACCTTATTAGGCAAAGTACATGAAAAATTAAATCCACAGTAAGTCCTAATCCTCACTTATGGCACAATATAAGA
This sequence comes from Vulpes lagopus, assembly GCF_018345385.1. Taxonomy (NCBI): domain Eukaryota; kingdom Metazoa; phylum Chordata; class Mammalia; order Carnivora; family Canidae; genus Vulpes; species Vulpes lagopus. The sequence goes on along the minus strand of NC_054825.1, from coordinate 99,723,264 downwards.
ATTTCACGTTTCTTCATTAGCAAAAGCATATCCTTATGACAAGGAAAGTTAATTCATTTCTTTGGCATTTCATGTAACATCTCATAAGGAATTCAGACATCAGGTAGTTAATTCAACAAAATGATCTTCAAGGTCCCTTTTCATAGTGATATTATGTTTTTATATTTTTTATATAAATCTTGAAACTTCATTCTTTGAGGAAATCATACTCCAGTGATTTAATAATCATGTTTTCCTAAAATTCCAAAAGTGAGTTCTTATAGTACATCAAAACTTATAGTACACTATAGTACCATAGTGCATGTGGTAATGTATTCTTATCTTAATCATCTTAAATGCTGATAATAGGAAGCAGTAACCAAGTCAGAAAAACTAGTTCGCCTGCACCAAGAATATCAGAGAGACCTAAAGGCATTTGAAGTTTGGCTGGGACAAGAACAAGAAAAGCTTGACCGGCATTCAGTTCTTGAAGGTGATGCTCACACTCATGAGACAACATTGCGGGATCTTCAGGTAAAGTCTACTTCATCTTAAAGGAATTTTCATTCTGAATATGCAATTATTATTTTAGGCAATGGGAAGTCACTATGACCGTAATCCTATAAAGAGCTGATAGTTACTAAGGGAGATTTGATTTATGGCATTCTGGGATCTCAGTAGTATATGGAGAGAGTGCTATACCAATAAACTACAGCGTATGGCTATGATGCTTACATTTCAAATAAAGTTTTATTGAAACATAGCCACATCCATTTACTTATGTATTATCTCTGGATATTTTTGTGCTGTAATGGCAGAGTTAAATACTTGCAGCAGAGACTGTATGGCCCTCAAAGCCTAAAATATTTACTCTTGTGTCTTTTTATTTAAAAAAATTGCCAACCCTGAATTAAGAGAATTGCACAAAATTAACTTTTAAAAAAACTAAGAATTTTGGAATAAAGTTTCTGTTTGTGGACATTTTGATTCATATTTTACCATACGTCTTGTTATTTTCCATTTACAAAGCATACAACATTCTTGGAGTGGCATCATAGTTGAGGAAAAATGTATCCATTAGTTTGAACCACAAGAGAGCTCTATTTTTGTAGATTAAAAAAATTGTCAGATATCAGAATTTCAAATGGCTTGAACTGATGTTGAAGATTTTTAAAATAATACCACATTTTAACTAAATATGTTGAAACTTTTAACATTCTTGGTGAGATATGACTTAGTTCCCTTTAACTTTAGATGATCAGATCAAGTAACAGTATGGATTCTTTAAACATTAGAAAAACAAGTATATAACATTGTTTTGCCAACATCCTTGGGGGTATAACAGTTTTTCTTTCCATAAAACATAGTTTATGTTCTTCAAGATTTGATTCATACCACATTCATAGGGTAAATCTTTGGGGCTTCTGCTTTGGTGGAAGAAAAGCTATTTTTTTGTACCTGGGAGTTCCTAGTGGGCAGGTATGATGATCAGCCTTCCAGGTTTGTATGCCCTGTACTCTCCAGGGTCAACTTTTCTTGACCATCACATCTTCTAGAACAACTCTCGCAAAGGATCCTTCTTAGCAAAAAAGAGTCCATGGTTCCTTTTTCAGCTACAAATATAGTACTGATCTTATTCAATGTCTAAACAAAAAGGCTTGGACTCTGAGTAGTTTATGAGCCATAAAAAGCCTAGGTTATTCTTTTAAACAAAACCCCTTTAATCACAGATGGTTTTGCCTATAAGCTGAAAAGTCAAATTTCAAAAACTGTTTCTAAGATGATTAAGACAACTATTGGGCTATGTGTGTGTACATTTATGCAAGTATGTATGTATTATGATCATTTTACTGGAAATATATCTGAGTCTTTTGACTTGAGAAACAGGGTTCAGTGTTAGATACACTTTTTTGATATAAGAGAGAATAAAAGAATTCTTTTCTAATGTGAAGTTCAAGATGGCACAGTTGACTTGGGTGAGACATGATAACTTGTGCAGGTGTAAAATATGCATACCTTTCCCCTGCAGGAGCTACAGGTGCGCTGCGCAGAAGGGCAGGCACTGTTGAACTCAGTGCTGCACACCAGAGAGGAAGTGATACCATCAGGCATCCCCCAGACAGAGGATCGGGCTTTAGAGTCTCTCCGGCAGGACTGGCAGGCTTACCAGCAGAGACTGACAGAGACCCGGACTCAGTTCAATAATGTAGTCAACAAATTGAGGCTGATGGAACAAAAGTATCAGCAAGTAGATGAGTGGCTCAAAACACTGGAGAACAAAGTGAAAGTTAGGACAGGGCGTCAGTCCAACAGGGCAGCCAAGGAGATACAGTTACATCAGATGAAGGTACAAATCTTATAAATTCTTGATCTTTGTCAAAGTATCTGTGACCTTGCATTGTTTGTTTCATTAAAATATTTAGTAACTTTTGTTGTCCAAGATTTAAATTTTGCAAAATCTCTTCCTGCTGGCAGCAAAGAATTACTATGTAGAACATTCTTCTACAGCAGTTATTTAATAGAATTTTAAATTAGTCTTTAATAAAATATAATTTAATTAAATGTTTTGTACTTTCTTCCCATACCCTATTGCCTTGCTTTGTAAGGATACATGAATAATAGTATTGAAATCATTTAAGTTAAAAAAAAAAAGAAATCATTTAAGTTTGTGGTTCTCATGTGAAATTACTCTGATGTAATACATTGAAATAATACTTGATAATTAGTTTTATTCTAACTTTTATTCAAATTCAATAGGAAAAAAAAAACAAATTCAATAGGAATGATCAAAGTAATGCTTAGGCCTTTGGAATTTCTTTCTTTCTTTCTTTTTTTTTTTTTTTAGATTTTATTTCTTTATTTGAGAAAGAGAATGAACAGGGAGGAGAGGGAGAAGCAGACTCCTTGCTGAGCAGGGAGCCTGAGATGTGGGGCTGTATCCCAGGACCCTGGGATCATGACCAGAGCCGAAGGCAGAAACCAACTGGGCCCCCCAGGTGCCCCAGGCCTTTAGAGTTTCTTATCCATATTCATCTAGTTTAAAATTTATCTAAAAGAAGATACAAAAATTTATGCCACTCTTTCTCTTTTAAAAAAGTCTTGAACCAGGGAATCTCTGAGTGGCTCGGTGGTTTGGCGTCTGCCTTCCGCCGAGGGCGTGATCCTGGGGTCCCGGGATCGGGTCCCGTGTGAGGCTCCCTGCATGGAGCCTGCTTCTCCCTCTGCCTGTGTCTCTGCCTCTCTCTCTCTCTGTCTTTCATGAATAAATAATTTTTAAAAAAAATCTTTTAAAAAAAGGTTTTGAACCAGTGTAATATATACAGAAAAGTATTCAAACTCATAAAGAATAGTTTTTGTCAGGCAGCCCCAGTGGTGTGGCAGTTTGGTGCCGCCTGCAGCCTGGGGTGTGATTCTGGAGACCTGGGATCAAGTCCCACGTCAGGCTCCCTGCGTGGAGCCTGCTTCTCCCTCTGCTTGTGTCTCTGCCTCTCTTTGTGTCTATAAGTAAATAAAATCTTTAAAAAAAAATAGTTTTTGTCTTATTATAATACAGTTTTTCATGAAGCTTATATTAGACACATTTTCAAAACTACATCTCAAAATAAATATATTCATCATTTACTATTAGGATGATTTATATATTTTTTAATACTTTTTTCTTGTACTAAAGTATAACACATACAGAAAAGTGCCCAAATAAGTGTGCAGTTTTTATCATATTGCCATAATACAATTTTTCATGAAGATTATGTATGGTATATATATATTTCTTTGCCTAAGATTAAACCTGTTTCTGCAACATTTATGTCATTTCAGAAGTGGCAGGAAGAAGTCACCGCATACAAAGATGAAGTTGAGGAAGTGGGAGCCAGAGCACAGGAGATGTTGGATGAGAACCACGTAAGCAGCAGAATGGGCTGCCAGGCCACCCAGCTGACTTCCAGATACCAAGCCCTTCTTCTACAAGTGCTGGTGAGTGGGCTTCCAGTGCTCACTACAGGCCAGCAAATTTCACCAGCGAAAATGTTCTCCCTTTCATTAACTTCTGGTAAAGACACACACTTATCAAAAGAGGCACTGGTATAGGTCTGTAATTTACTGTCCAATTCTGCTTTTCCTTTTAAAGGAACAAATAAAATTCCTGGAGGAAGAGATCCAGAGTTTGGAGGAATCAGAATTATCCCTAAATTCCTATTCTGATTGGTACACCTCTACTCATAAAAATTTCAAGAATGTGGCCACCAAAATTGACAGAGTAGATAAAGTGATGATGGGGAAAAAAATGAAGATGTTGGAGGTAGGTGTGCATACATCAGACTTGTCTCCAAGCCTTTGTTCTTCCACATTGCTGCTCTGTTCCCTAGTGCAGGCATTGGGAGCATGTGTACCTGGGATGAGTGATAGTTCATGGCTCATACTTCACTCTACATATTAAGTTATAATCTCTGTAAGACTAAAAGCTGGCTTTCAGTTCTTTGTGATGCCATGTCATCTGAATGAGTAGACTTGGTTGTTTATGTCTGAATTCCAGTTTTACACTTAAATATTAAGAGAAAAAAATTATCCCAAATTCATGGCCCCACATACTAAAAAAAGAGTTTTTACTCAGATCTTGAAGAATACTACTAAGGATGAGAAGAACATCATATTCTTTTTTAAGTCTCTGATTTGAAAATGATATATTGATCAAGACTTGTTAAAATTGGGATCCCTGGGTGGCGCAGCGGTTTGGTGCCTGCCTTTGGCCCAGGGCACTATCCTGGAGACCTGGGATCGAATCCCACATCGGGCTCCCGGTGCATGGAGCCTGCTTCTCCCTCTGCCTGTTTCTCTGCCTCTCTCTCTCTCTCTCTCTCTCTCTCTCTCTCTCTCTCTCTGTGACTATCATAAATAAATAAAAAAAATTTTTTTAAAAGACTTGTTAAAACCTATATTGAAGTAAAGAAAAGAAGATTCTGACGCCTGGCAGATCACCTCTTCGTAAAACTTCAAAAATATATCATAAAGAGGAAACTCGAGAATGGGATTTGAAAGCCTTTTCTTTAAAAGGAAAGAAATGCTAACTCTATATTTGCTTCCTCTCAGGGTTTGCTAAAAGACATGGAAAAAGGCCATAGTTTGCTGAAATCAACCCGAGAGAAGGGAGAGAGGGCTCTCAAATACCTGGAGGACAGCGAGGCAGAGACATTAAGGAATGAGATCCATGAGCACGTGGAGCAGTTGAAGGAACTGACCAGCACTGTCCGGAAAGAGCACATGACTCTGGAAAAAGGCCTTCTTTTAGCAAAGGAGTTCTCAGATAAATATAAAGCACTAACTCAGTGGATATCAGAATATCAAGAAATCCTACACACTCCTGAGGAACCCAAAATGGAATTATATGAGAAAAAAGCTCAATTATCTAAATATAAGGTAGTGTGCCATTACTCACTGACAAATGCATAGGAGGGTCATACGTGTAGGGACTTAACTGGGAGAAACATGAGAGCCCTGGTGTGTGCAGGTGCTGGAAGATATCCCTAATGTATCTGTTCTGCTGCTGGTGAGTGATTGATTTGTCTAGGTATGCTACATCAGACTTATTTTTCCACTCAGAAATCCTATTTGCCTGATATTCAAAGATTGTATCAATAAATGGAGATCTATTCTAACAGTCTGATTCAAGTACATGGGTACTCCAGATGAGTATTCCTGGTATCAGGATCTCATATCTGTAAACTTTATCTCTTTTATATAGAGTCTTTCCTTCATCTTTTGGCACCCAATACCTATAAGCTGATCTATGGTGAATTAAAAATGAGATGCCATATTTGTAGGAAAATAAGTTCTAATTAACCAACTGTAGTTAAACATCTTAGAAATTAATTTTTGAAAGAATAAATGGTGATATGGATATAGCTATATAGGATATGTAGATATAGATAGTTCACCTGCTCAAATCTTTGAAACAATTTATTGAGGCTTATATGTGGAATAATTTGTGTTCTAAATTTGACCCAAATTATTAGCAATATTTTTTTGAGAATTTCAGTATGATGGCTTCCCTCATAGCTTTTCCTGCTGGAAGCTTTTTCCTCCTCTAGCCAATATGTCTTTTCCTATTCTTGGGTTTTTGTGCCAAGGGTAGCAGTCTGTCTTTTGAAGGTGCCACATTAGATCATAACTGCCTTTCTCTTTTTTCTCCCCCACTGAGTTCTGGATATTTTTAAATAGCTCTTTTAGCCTGTCACAGCAGAATTACACCTGGAATCTAAATCTCTAACTTCACATCCAGTTCAAACTACAATTAACTTCATGAGCTAAAGTCAAATGATAACACCTCACTTCCTTTTGTCTAAAGTTTTTTTTTTCCCCTCCAGTGGAAGAAATGTGGTAGGAGCCAGAAATATGAACTATGTTAAACTTAGCTAAAGGTGATTCTTTTCCATATGTCCCTCTCCACATGTGAAGGGCTATTTGCTATGTTACTCTTACTCTGTATTTTAAAACTTTATTATCTCTAAAAGTTATTCTCTAATGTTTGACATTTATCAATTTATAAAATATGCATCAGATCTTTGATTGAGGTAGATCATCTCATACATGGCACAGACATATGTATGTATTCACCTTGATCACATAGATGAACTGGCTCTTTTTGTTTTTCTTTGTACTTAAGTCACTTCAACAAATGGTGCTGTCCCATGAACCATCAGTAAAATCAGTGAGAGAAAAAGGTGAAGCTCTCCTGGAGCTGGTGCAGGATGTCACTTTAAAGGATGAAATAGATAAACTTCAAAGTGATTACAAGGACCTCTGTGATGCAGGAAAGGTAAGGAGAGATCAGAAATTCAATAAAAATGTGCTTATTTGACAGAAAGGGGTCTTGACTTTTTTTTTTTTCTGTTAGAAAATTAAGGGCTGGTATGAGTCAGTCTTTTTCCTTTTATTCAGATAGGATTTTCAATGATATGATGATTCTTTATGTTTTTTTCTGTTCCTAGTAATTTTTAGAAATATGTAGCTGTACCTGCCCTATGAGTTGCACTGGGTTTTTAAAAATATAAAGCAGTTATCAGTAGATTTTTGGCTTGAAATTCATCTCTAATGGGCACCTGGCTTCACAGGAGCATGTCTGCAGCCTCGAGGCGAAAGTCAAAGACCACGAAGATTATAACAGTGAGCTCCAAGAAGTAGAAAAGTGGCTGCTGCAAATGTCAGGCAGACTGGTGGCACCTGATCTCATGGAGACGAGCAGTCTAGAGACAATTACCCAGCAACTGGCCCACCACAAGGTATGCCTCATCTCTAAATAGCTAAGGAATGCAGGGTTGGCTTTAACAGCTGTGTGTGTGTGTGTGTGTGTGTGTGTGTGTGTGTGAGAGAGAGAGAGAGAGAGAGAGAGAGAGAAAGAGAGAGAGAGAGAGAGAGAACCCAACTCTAGATCATAACAGCTGTACTAAAGAATCAGGTCAAGTCTCAAGAACATATGATAACTGAAAACAGTTGAATTCAATATTTCAGTGAATCAACAACAGTTAAATCCTGGCTTTCAACTTTTGAACACATTGTGGCATTTTTCCCAGCTAATAGTTTCCCCACACACACACACACACAATTTAATCTTCATAAAGTAATTTATCAAAGGAAGAGATTATCTGTATTTTAGAAAAGTTTAGCCAGAGATATGGTACAGGAATAGTAATCAGAAAGTCTGGATTCTCGCCAGACTGTCATTCCCAGCTAGGGAAACTTAACCTGAGTCTCCTCCTTTCACTGTTCTGTTAAGAGCAGTAATGATGCCAACCCTGTCACACAGCTGTTGTGGTCATCACAGGCGATGATGGGCATGAAAGCATTTTATAAACCACAAAGTATGATACTGATATGCAGTGTTATTATTTTTATTAATATATATTTGTAGTAACTATATGTGCCAGAGGATAGATGTCATATGTTCACAATTTTGTGGAGCAATTTTGGTGATCTTAGTAGGAAACTGAATTGTAGTCATCTGTGGCCAACTATCTACTGTGTCTTAGGAAAGCCAGCTAACCCTTCTAGGCTTCAGGATCCTTATATGTAGGAGGAAATATTACTTAGCAAATATGAATAGAAAAGTTAACTATATAATATATTCTATTAGGCACTGAGGAAATACCCTCAGTCACCTCATGATGTAGTGGTTCTATAACAGCTCAAAGACAAATAAATGGTTCTTTTTAATATGGTGAATATATTAAAACAGTAACTCAGCACCACCATGGAAAGTGGTGGACTCTGAGCTGCTGAGGGACCACTAGAATTTCTCTTAAATGTATTAATGTATCAATCTAGGAAATCTGTGGTGAAATGTACCACTTGTCATTAGTATTGTATGTAGCATTAAGGAAACTAAAGCCTGATTTGAAACAGTTGATTCTCTGCTTTCAGTGATCTATGAGAATGCTCCCTAGAGAACGCATGTGGGAATAGTGGTGTGTACAAGTTGGAGTTAGGCGACCCAAGGTCCACAGGCTGGGTGTATGACTCTGAGGATGATATAACCTCCCTGTGCTTCAATCTCCTTATCTGTAAAATGATGATAATAATATACATTTATCAAGGATATAGTTCCTGGACTATACCAGGGGTTTAATAAATGGTGTGTAGTAAATATTATTTTATTAGTATAAATACTATTCAATATGCTAGATATTATATAAATTACTAATTAAGTATTAGATTATTATATCAACCAGATATTGTATTATTAGGTAAACTAGGTATTAGTATATTAGATTAAATAGTAATTAGATTATTTCAGGTATAAATCGTACCAGAATTATCATTTATAAAGCTAAAAAAAAAAGTATGAACATCCTTTTTGCTGATAATAATACCATGAAACAGATACCTCTGTAACTCTATAACTGAGATTAGCCATGAATTCACTCTAGTCTTAATGGTTACTGCATCATCCCTATAGAACTTAATCCATTAAACTCATTAACTCTTCCCATTAGGGTTTCCCTGAAAACATACATTTTTTATTTGTTAATATAGTAACAAAGACAAATTATGAAACTTTTCCAAACATCATTAAACAGTAAAATTACTTATTTTAAACTTTGATAAACTGGTTATTTAAAAACTGAAAATGGAATTATGAGAATTCTATATTTCTTTAATTTTTGCAGGCAATGATGGAAGAAATTGCTGGTTTTGAAGACCGTTTGAACAACCTTAAAATTAAAGGTGACAATTTGATCAGCCAATGTGCAGACCACCTTCAAGCAAAACTAAAACAAAATGTGCACGCTCATCTTCAGGGCACAAGTGATAGTTACTCAGCTATCTGCAGTACAGCTCAGAGGGTGAGTACCCCTGGAACATTCTAGAGTGATGATGAATTAAGGAGAAAGTCTGTACTATCTAGAGATTCTTAAAAATAGCTTTGATCCTCAGATTTTGGGTTAGTTTTGTTGTATGTCCAGAAAGGGAATAGGAGGATAGGTTTCATAGTCTGTGTGGACACAGGACTAACATATCATACATTTGATTATTGTGATGGAATGGTAAGTTTCAGATACTCAGTTTTACCCAATCCTTTTATTTCATAGATTGATTATGAAAATTTTTTAAAGATTTTGTTTGCACACTATCAATACTTTAACTTGCCATTTTTTCTCTAACACCAAAGTGAGTTTATTCTGTAATTCTCACAATAATTATTTTCTGTTTAACTCTATGCTACCTAGGTTATACTCCAATTCAGTATTTTTATGAATTCATATAGAAATTGGATGGAGTGAGTACCAAATTTTGAGTTATAATTTATGAGTATACTTAACACTAAAATAGAATTCTTAATGTATGACATTAGCAGTAAGTCTGAGACGGATAAGAATCACTCTTCTAACAAAAATTAGGTAAAATAAGTGAATTGTTTTTTTAATAATTTAGAATTTTTAAATGGCATCACAAAAGAATCCATGCATTTTTGTTGCTGGGCTAGCCAGTAAGAACTGGAGATGTACACATGACATGGGAAGAATGCTCTATCTTCATCCTGATTTGAAAAAAAAAAAAAAGCTGAGTGACATTAAATGACTTCCCAGACTTGAAAAATTCACATTCAGAAAGTTAAGAAAAAAGAGCAGGAGATGGGGGTAGGGGAATGGAGTAACTGGGTGAAACCCTTCACCCAGTTAAAGAGGGCACATGATGTAATAAGCACTGGCTATTAAGTGCAACTGATGAATCACTGAACTCTACCTCTGAAACTAATAATATACTATATGTTAATTGAATTTAAATTTTAAAAAAAGTTAAGAAAAAGGAGGGATAAAGTAAATCTAACAAATGATTTCAGAAGATGACACGGAGGGGAAAAGGGAGTGAAGTAAAATAAAACAACATGGAACTTCCTGGTGAGCTGGCTAGGGTTCTCCTTCAGCAGAGATGATTTTGAACACTGACATAGCAAGCATTTTCTACACAGTAAGGATTTTGCAAATTTGAAAAACAATGGTAAATGTTCAAAAGACATATAGTTTAAAAATACATCTTTAAAAAACAGATGAAATTCTAAGAACATAATCAGAACCTCATAATTAAAGTGTGTAAAAACGATAAAGAGAACAAAACACCTTTTTTCCTTTTAGTTCTGTTATAATAAGATTAAATAAGAGACCATCCGAATATCAGTGAAGATAATGAGTTTAATAGATGACAAAGAAAAACAGAATTCAATTATTGTTTCACTTGTCTTAATAAAAAGCCAGGCTAACTTAATTTCCTTCTTTTTTTATTTTCTTTCTTTCTTCTTTTTAAAAATAGAATAGTTTGCTCAGAAAAACATAAAGGTATATTTCACTTAGTTTCTCAGGATTTATGGATAAAATGGAAATTGGTTGGCTGGTTGAAGATTAATTAATTTGAATAGACATACTAGAAAATGTTTGGATTATTCTGAATTATTGTTATACTAGAACACAGCTTCTAAAATGAAATGAGGGCATCCAACTCTCCCTTCCCCTATGTTATAGTTTAGTTTCAATTTGACCATATTCTTAAGCATTTCAGTTAGGGAAATATTGGTTACCTTTTCATGATATGATATTTTATTTTTATGTTTAGTTTCTAGTTTAAACAAAAAGTGCAGTAATTATACCATGGAGGGGGTACTGCAAAACCCCTGATTTATGTTTGACAATTTACTTCAAAGATTTCATGTTTTCTAACACATTCCTACAGTCACATCAACCCTGCCCACATTCTCTTCCCCTAATCAGGATATTATATTATAATGTGTGGGTTGAGAAATTATAAACTGAAGATGGCCTTTGAGCTTTGCAACATTTTGGAACATATGCAAACTCCTTAGATATGTATTATGGTTCTGGGGAGTCCTGTGGATAAAATGCACTTAAATGGACTTGTCAGTATGTTTCATTTGAATCCGTGATCTTTATAGAAATCAGCAGAGATTTCTTTGAACTCTCATAACCGTAGCATGATTGTTTTGTCTTAGGTGTACCAGAGTTTGGAACATGAACTTCAGAAGCATGTTAGCCGACAGGACACTCTGCAGCAGTGCCAGGCCTGGCTCACAGCAATCCATCCAGATTTAAAGCCAAGCCAGCTTCCACCTCTAAGCAGGGCAGAAGCCGTGAAGCAGGTAGTAGACTCCTGGAAGTTCATGTTATATTGGGATTCATCCATTCAATGAAACTGTATTATGTACTTATTATGTGCCAGATTGTGTTGGCTCCCAAGGGCATGAAAGTATGAATAAGGTCTGAGCTTGACTCTAGTCAAGTTCATGTTTTAGCTAGGAAGACGGACACAATACCGATGGTAGAATAGAAAGAGCACGGGGGATGCCTGGGTGGTTCAGCAGTTGGGTGTCTATCTTTGGCTCAGGGCATGATCCCAGTGTGTATGTGATCGGGTCCTCATCGGACTCCCTGTGAGGAGCCCGCTTCTCCCTCTGCCTGTGTCTCTGCCTCTCTCTCTCTTTCATGAATAAATAAATAAAATCTTAAAAAAAAAAAAAAAAGAAAGACCGTGGGCCCTGTAACCAAGACATAACTCTAATAACTACTCAGCAGGGTGACCATGGGTTAAATCACTTAATTTCTCCAAGCCTCAGTGTTTTCATATATAAAGTGATGATTATAAGTATACTTACTTCTGGAAGTTAAGAAGAAATCCAAATGTCATACCACATTATTTAGAAATTGAAAGGAGGGGTGGTTTTTGTTCCCCCATGGGACATTAGACAATGTCTGAAGACATTTTTGTTGTCACCCCTGGGAGTGGTGGGATGCTATTGGTATCAGCCGGGAAATTGCTGGACACCCTGTAATCACCAGGACAGTCCCTCCAGCAAATATTTACTTGGCTTCAAATGTTAGTAGATTTGAGGTTGAAAAGGCACAGAGGCATAAACCTAACAAATTCAGATGTAAGGTCTTCCATGGTTTTCTCCCACTCACCTCTTTGACCTCTGCTCCTACTGAGTCGCTCCTACTGAGTCACTCTGCTCCAGCCTCAGGGCTTTGCACTTGCTGTCCCTTTCATCACCCCTTGGCAATACTTACTACTTTCTTGAATTTAATTTTGTTCCTCAGAGAGATCTTGGAGGTACATTCTTCCTAAAGTAGCAGTGCCTCTTCATCATACGTCCCTTCCTTTATTTTGCTACGTGGTGTTTCTCACTACCAAACATTGCACTGCATGTTTATTTGTTTATAAATTATCTGTCTCTCTCATAAGATTGCAAGCTCCATGGAAACAAGGGTTTTGTCTTGGGTGCTGCATTGTACCCAGTATCTAATGCAGAGCTTACATGCACTCTGGGTATCTTCACAGAAACACATCTCTCTGTGTTTCTGTATATAAAGATTCACCCATCAGCATTTCTTGGGGTTATGGAAAGGAAGGAGCACTATATGAACTTCTGCATAGAAAAAGAACCCAGCTACCTGCATTTTTACCAGACTCCAAGGAAGTCTACAAATACACAACGATCTCTTCCTTTCTGTCTCCAGAACATACAAAAACATATGAAGTAGCCAGAGTAGGGTACTGATCCTTTCTCTGAAATAGAAAACAACCTAAAATATGGGCAGAGAATCTGGAAAGATGTAGAAGTTTCTTGGGTGTTTCCCTTCCCAGACTGTACAGACTAATTACATCGAGAAGCAGCTGCTGGACAAATGGATCCCTGCCAGTGTGTTTTGAATTCCTTCCTGCGAGTCACTAATATGTGTCATTTATAACAAGGGTGAAACTACTGAGCATAGCAAGGTTATTTTTGAAATGTCAACAAAATACTACAAATGGTACAAATATTTGCTATCTAAATATAGCATGTTTCTCTTTCACTCTGACAAGTTCGGGTTTTTTTTTGTTTTGTTTTGTTTTGTTTTGTTTTTTTTCAGGTCAAACACTTCAGAGCTTTGCAGGAACAGGCAAGGACTTACTTAGATCTCCTCTGCTCCATGTGTGACTTGTCAAACTCTTCAGTGAAAACCACAGCAAAAGACATTCAACAAACAGAGCAAATGGTAAAAGTTTAAAAATCACATTGGATTTGTCTGTTTCTTGCTTGATGTGAGATGTGAAAGAAGATATCTCCTTGGATTATTCTTTCTATAAGGCTCTTATTGTCATTATAATAAATAGATATTTGAATTTCAACTAAGTCACAGACAGTAAGCATCCTGATCTAATGCCACTGAATTGGAACATTTAGTCCCCTTGCACTGTCTCTTTCTACTCCTCCTTTCTCCTTAATTACAATTCTCTTTTTCTCTTTTCTAATTTTCCCTGTCACATTTTTGTTCTTTTTTTCTTTTCCAACTTTTTCTTTAGGTAATAATGTGAAGAGGTCCTGATTCTTGCTTTGTATCAAGGATGGCAAAGAGCATGCCATCCGTCAAGACTCTTCTAATCCATGGGTGGTTACTGAGTGTAGTGTTGAGAAGGATTCTGAAGCTGTATCTCGGCTCAGTGGAAAAAATGTTGACATGATATTGCCAAAGCTGTAGGCTTTGCAAAGTATCATCATGATATTGCCAAAGCTGTAGGATTGTAAATGTATCAATTAATTAAATATATCTAACCCATAAAACATATGGGTCCACATATATGTCCACAGCATATAGCATCACAGGAGCCATGTGCTCACCACTGCTGCCTTAAACTTGTCAAGGCAACACATTTAGGTTTAAAAAAGAAAAGAAAAAAATACTTGGTTTTGATATTTATTGACTGAATATTCACAGAATAGTAAAAGGATATAAAAGAAAAAAGTATTGAAGAAATTAAATAATAAATACTAATGTAGATATTAAAATTACCAAAATAATGTAGATTTTTTTACTTTTATATTACCAAAACAAACCTCTCTTTAAATCCTTATGAAAGGTGATATAATTCATATCTTTTTAAAGAAATTATTTATTGAAATAAATTATGTGGTTTCAAAAACCAGTGAAGCTGATCTAAAAATATATTCAAAGCATCAATTACTTGGTGTTTGGTAAGTATCAACAAATGTACCAGAGAGAACAATATAAGTCTTCTTCATAGCACTTGCATTTTTACCAGACTCCAAGGAAGTCTACAAATACACAACGATCTCTTCCTTTCTGTCTCCAGAACATACAAAAACATATGAAGTAGCCAGAGTAGGGTACTGATCCTTTCTCTGAAATAGAAAACAACCTAAAATATGGGCAGAGAATCTGGAAAGATGTAGAAGTTTCTTGGGTGTTCCCCTTTCCAGACTCCCAAGACTAAATTCATGAGTCAGTCAAGCAGTTGTGTCTACTGAAATGCCCACCATAAAAAGCCACTAGGGTAACTCTGACCTAATTGTTAAAACTTCTGGAGCTTCACAACTAATTGAAATCACATGGCATTAGTCTTTGACATTTAAAATTATATCATATATAATATAATTAATATAAATATATAAATATAAATCTGCTTTACTTCAAGCAAATAAAGAATTTGTTTTGGATTTATTTATTATAGAGTGTGTGTATGTGTGTGTGTGTGTGTGTGTGTGTGTGTGTGCATGTATTTTGGCCTGTGTACATGGGCAGCCTGAAGGATCACATGTCTGATTCACTAAACCTAAATATTCTATCTCTTGCTGCTAAGTTTTGCCTCTGTGTTCTCTCAAGATTGAACAAAGGCTTGCCCAGGCACAGAACTTAACTCAGGGTTGGGGAGAGATCAAGCACATGAAGGCCGAGCTTTGGATTTACCTCCAGGATGCTGATCAGCAACTACAGAATATGAAGAGGAGGCACTCAGAACTGGAGCTCAACATTGCACAGAACATGGTTTCCCAAGTGAAGGTAGGAATTAATGAGTCTCCAGGGGAGATAAAGGAGTGGTATGTGGCAGCCAGTCCTTCAACATTAGTAGAACTATTTAGGGAATGAGATAGAATCAGAATAACCTTCATTTGGTGCCAGGAAAGGACAGTTTAGAAAGCATACATTCAAATATTTTCTTGGAGCCCCAATTAACTACTTGGATTGAAGGACATTCACTCTGTAGTTTGTTTTTGAATAAAGCAGTTATGGTTTAGCCAATAGAGCCAGAAGGTACTGCCACTAAACAAACATGGAGCCTTATTATTTACTAGGCTTGCATCATGATATTGCCAAAGCTGTAGGATTGTAAATGTATCAATTAATTAAATATATCTAACCCATAAAACATGTATTAATATATAATTAATTTTAAGTATAATATAAATAGAATTTATATTGTATATTTACATATACCTTAAATGTAACAGAAAATTATTTAGTTTATTAACTTCATTGGAAGTTGTACCAGATTTTTAACAAACATTAAGATTTATTTTTGTCATGATAGTGAGCCATTATATTTTCTACTGGAATATTGTTTGCATGTTTGCATATGCAGAAAGAATAGAGATAAGTTAGATTTTTTTTAAAAATTAGATTTTTTTTGTCTCAAAAGAAATGAACTTTAAAAATTTTAAGTAAAAATTTTAAGTAAAAATTTTAAGAAAATTAGGGCTGTACTTTTAGATAAAGTATTACCTTTTTTTTCTTAATGACTATAGTCTTGTTTCACATTTATCAGTTTTCTTTATACTTTTCAAAATAGCATAGTGAAGGAAAATACCACAGTTACCCTTTGATTCTTATATACTTGAAATTTGTAAATTCATAAAGAGGTATGATTTTTAGACTTCCTCTTTGTCTCCCATGACCCATTCATTATACATTTTTCAGATACTTGAAGTGTTTGGAGGTATTATATCTATGTCTCACTCTGTCTTTATTGGACGGGGAGGGGGAGGTTATTATACATCATTTACTTTGTTATTATTGTTATTCTTTAGGATTTTGTCAAGAAGCTACAGTGCAAACAGGCATCAATGACTGCTATTACAGAAAGGGTGAATAAGTTAACCAAGAAGCAGGAGTCTCCTGAACACAAGGAAATAAGTCACTTAAATGATCAATGGTTAGATCTGTGTCTTCAGTCTAACAATCTGTGCCTGCAAAGGGAAGAGGATCTTCAGAGAACAAGAGATTACCATGACTGTATGAATGTTGTTGAAGTGTTCTTAGAAAAATTTACTACAGAATGGGATAACTTAGCCAGGTAACAGCAATTCTCTAGTGACTCACCAAAATGCTAAACCAGAAATTCCCTAATCTTTATAAAAATCAAAAATGTCTTACATTTTAAACATCTATTGTCTACCATAATAAATTCTGATAAAACATTATTAAGAATCTAATGCCATATGGGTACAGAATCATGGTTTTTCTTGCTCAGTATCAGTTTAACCAGTGAGTAAAAAGAAAATGTTTGAAAACAGTACCATTTTCCCCTGTGACCTTAAGGGATATTCAAAGACTGTTACAGTGTAACCTTTAAAGAGTATCTCAAGAATATTTCTAGCTTTGTTGAATCATCAGTTATAGTACTATCATCTATCAATTCATAAAATGAATATTTCTTAAATCTATGTATTCTGTAGGTTTTTTGGCAATTCTGTAAAGTAGTGCATTCTCTATAATTCAGCCAAGTTGTCTTGTACTTGTGGAATTCTAGAAATTAGTGAATTCTAGAAATTGTGGAATCCAAATTTAATTAATGTGTGTCCTTTGTGATTTTGTAGCAGTTGAATCCCTCTTAGCTTGTTGTTTGAAAAGAATTTCCTTTTCTGCCACATATATGGGGTTCATATGGAAATCTTTCTGTACTTCTTATCACCATAATTGTTAAAATCTTCACTTTTTCTGCCTACATTTATTAATTTGTAGCAATTAATATGGAAAACATAATTTTAGATGTAATTAAATTATAGAGGTTTTTTTTAGAAAGGTGCACTATTTCCTGATTTGTTTACTTTTCATCGATGCTAAACATCCTACTAGCCTTTAGAATAAATCCAGTTGATATCAGCAGAAACCCATATTTTGGGTTTATATAGGCATCTCCATTTGGTTGGCCCAAAGACAACTCAGATATAGTAAGGCCCAAACAGAACTCATCATTCTACCTCCCAACCCTGTTACTCACATTTCAGAGTTGATCATTTTATAATTGAAAGAGACTTGTAAGATTCCTTTTTCTCATGTGTGTTTTATAATCAAAGGGTTGAGAATTCTTTGCATTTCACACTTATTTTTAAAGATTTCTAATGATAAGCAAAAAAAATCTCATTATACAGATGAGTGTTAAAGTCATTGATTATATCTTACAGATTAAATTAGTACTATATTGTTTATTGGAGGTTCTTCTCATAGGAAAGCACATGGCTTGTGAATGACCTATTAATTTCTTTTTTTTTTAAGATTTATTTATTTATTTATTTATTTATTTATTTATTTATTTATGATAGAGAGAGAGAGAGGCAGAGACACAGGAGGAGGGAGAAGCAGGCTCCATGCTGGGAGCCTGATGTGGGACTTGATCCCGGGACTCCAGGATCACACCCTGGGCCAAAGGCAGGCGCTAAACCCCTGAGCCACCCAGGGATCCCCGACCTATTTCTTTAAGAATGCAGAAGAAGAAGCACAGAGAAGTATCAAGGCAACTTGTTTTGGTTCAACTTCTGATATAGAAATAAGAGTCTTTTATTCCATAATAATCACAGAACCTCTTCAATAAATGTGAATTTGAACTACTGTAAGCTAAGAACATCTGCTTTAAGAAAACATTTGTTGAAATATAATTTAACATGGTATGAACAAACATAGATATTAATTAAAGCTATTTGTTTTTTTGTATCTTTCAATATATTTATAGGTCTGATGCAGAGAGTACAGCTGTCCACCTAGAAGCTTTGAAAAAGTTAGCCCTAGCACTGCAGGATAGAAAGCAGGCTATTGAAGATCTGAAAGATCAAAAACAAAAAATGATAGAACATCTGAATTTAGATGACAAAGAACTAGTCAAAGAGCAGACAAGTCACCTTGAACAACGTTGGTTTCAGCTTGAAGACCTTGTTAAAAGGAAAATCCAAGTGTCTGTCACCAACTTGGAGGAGTTAAATGTGGTGCGGTCCAGGTTTCAGGAGCTAATGGAGTGGGCAGAGGAGCAACAGCCCAACATTTCTGAGGCCCTGAAGCAGAGTCCCCCACCAGATGTGGCTCAGAACCTCCTCATGGATCACCTTGCCATTTGCAGTGAACTGGAGGCCAAACAGATGCTCCTGAAATCACTTATTAAGGATGCTGACAGGGTGATGGCTGATCTTGGCCTAAATGAGCGGCAGATAATCCAGAAGGCACTCTCTGATGCACAGAGTCATGTGAATTGTCTCAGCGACTTAGTGGGCCAGAGACGAAAGTACTTAAACAAGGCCCTATCCGAGAAAACCCAATTCCTTATGGCAGTGTTCCAGGCGACCAGCCAAATTCAGCAACATGAGCGAAAGATAATGTTCCGTGAGCACATCTGTCTGTTACCAGATGATGTGAGCAAACAAGTTAAGACATGTAAGAGCGCGCAAGCCAGCCTCAAGACCTACCAAAATGAAGTCACTGGACTTTGGGCTCAGGGTCGTGAATTAATGAAAGGAGCCACAGAGCAGGAAAAGAGTGAAGTACTGGGTAAACTTCAAGAGTTGCAGAGTGTCTATGACACTGTCTTACAAAAGTGTAGCCATCGGCTACAAGAACTAGAAAAAAATTTAGTTTCTAGGAAGCATTTTAAGGAAGATTTTGATAAGGCTTGTCATTGGCTAAAACAAGCAGATATTGTTACATTTCCTGAAATCAATCTAATGAATGAGAGTGCTGAGCTTCATACACAACTGGCCAAATACCAACACATTCTTGAACAATCTCCAGAATATGAAAATCTCCTGCTTACACTACAGAGAACTGGGCAGGCCATATTGCCATCACTGAATGAAGTTGATCATTCCTACCTCAATGAAAAGCTAAATGCTCTGCCCCTGCAGTTTAATGTAGTTGTTGCCTTGGCTAAAGACAAGTTCTATAAAGTCCAAGAAGCAATTCTTGCTCGGAAAGAGTATGCTTCCTTGATCGAGTTGACAGCTCAGTCTCTGAGTGAACTTGAAGACCAATTCTTAAAGATGAACAAAGTCCCCACTGACCTGATAGTTGAAGAGGCTCTGTCTCTTCAGGATGGTTGCAGAGCCCTTTTGAGAGAGGTGTCAGGCCTCGGGGAGGCAGTGGATGAACTGAACCAGAAGAAAGAAAGTTTTAGAAGCACAGGTCAGCCTTGGCAGCCAGACAAAATGCTGCACCTTGTCACCTTGTACCACAGGCTGAAGCGACAAGCGGAACAAAGAGTGAATTTATTGGAAGATACCACCAGTGCGTATCAAGAGCATGAAAAGATGTGCCACCAGCTAGAAAAACAACTAGAGGCTGTTAAAACAGAGCAGTCCAAAGTAAATGAGGAGACACTTCCTGCAGAGGAGAAGCTCAAAATGTATCACTCACTAGCAGGAAGTCTTCAGGATTCAGAAATCATACTAAAACGAGTAACTGTGCATCTTGAAGATCTGGTTCCACATCTTGATCCCTTGGCTTATGAGAAAGCAAAGCAACAGATCCAGTCCTGGCAAGAGGAGTTAAAACTGTTGACTTCTGCCATTGGCGCGACGGTGACAGAGTGTGAGAGCCGCATGGTACAGAGTATAGACTTCCAGACAGAGCTGAGCCGCTCCCTGGACTGGCTGAGGAGTGTGAAGGCAGAGCTGAGTGGGCCAGTCTGCCTGGAACTGAGCCTACAGGACATCCAGGAGGAGATCAGAAAGATCCAGATTCATCAAGAAGAGGTACAGTCCAGCCTGAGAATAATGAATGCCCTGAGTAACAAGGAGAAGGAGAAATTCACTAAAGCCAAAGAGCTAATTTCTGCCGATTTACAGCACACTCTTGCTGAGCTCTCAGAGCTGGATGGAGACATTCAGGAAGCTTTACGCACCAAACAGGTTAGTATACTAGGGCTTCTCTTTTCTTTTTTCTACTCTGCTTATTTGTAAACAGTTGTGAGAAATTTCTTAGTTTTTGTTATTGGTTAGAGATGCTTCGTTCAATTTTTTTTAGATAGGAAGGGGGAGGGGCTGAGGGAGAGAATGAATCTCAAGCAGGCTCCATGTGCAGTGCAGAGCCTGATGCGGGGTTCCATCTCACAACTCTGAGATCATTACCTAAGAGAAAGTAGAGTCGGACACTTAACTAAGTCACCCAGGCATCCCTATATTTCTTTTTTGACACTATGTAGAATCATCTTCAACATCTTTATTGCTCATATGCATGGCATTAATCTCATGTATTCCAGACTTTTACTTTTCCTTAGTTATAACACAGTTCTCTGTGTTACCTCAGTTCTCTCTCACCTTTAGGAGAGATAATGCATGAAAGCACTAATATAATCAATACCACACATGAGTACATTAATACTAAAATTAATTAATTAGCAATGAATAATTAGTGATGCCCTTCTTAAACAATGTGAGGCCTGACATTTCTAAGATTAGTGCTAGATGAAGAGCCTCCAAAGGAGGTGTTGTGGACATGATGCAATCCTGACCTGATTCCAAGCCATGTTTATTGTGGGGTTCCTCATCAGTTTCCCCTTCTCTTCATCCTTTCCTCATCTTCTCTTGCTCCCCTGCAGCAGGAAGCAAGACTACAAGATTCGTTCATGACTTTACTTGGGGAATAACAAAGAATTGAGAACATGCACAGAGCTTCCTAGTTCTGTGGAATTTCAACCAGCCATTTAGATAAAAGACAGTTTTCCTTAGGATAACATAGTAGCTAAAGCTTTGGAGTAAGGCACACCTGGGTTTTATTATCAGTTATTTGATCTTGGGCAAATGACTTACATTTCTCAATCTCAGCTTCTGTTCTGTGGAAGAAGGATAATAGTATTTCCCTCTTAGATTTATACTCTCAGTGTAGGGCCTGATGGAGACAGAAGTAGACCCCGAAGAATCTTAGCTGATAGCTAAGATTTAACTTTATTTTCCATATAGATTGGTTAACACTAAATAGTAAATCTTTTTTTAATCTTAATATTTGGGTAAAATCTTGGGAAACTTCATTAGCTAAAGTTCTGACTTCTTAAACAATAGTCTATTTAGTATACTTTTACCTTTTTGTGTTGAATCAAGGTCACTGTTAAATTCTTTTTATAATTTCCCTATAGCTATAGAGTGTTTAATCTAGGGTGAAGAATCAGGACAGAAGTTACCTGGAGTTTTCATTTCTGAGAAACATCTGTCCTGTAAGGTTGCTTCTGTTGATTTATTGATTTTTTGAACCAAAATCTTGAATCTGTTAAGGTGTCCTTACTTCTGCCATCTTGTGATTGATAATCTTATTGGTTGTCTCGGTCCCAGTAACTAAAGGTCATGGTTCCAGGGGTATTATTAATCTCCACACTGATTCTTTGCTTGACCATCTACATCCTTTCCACATTAAGTGCTAATCTTGCATGTACTTTCTGTGTCTGCTAGCATAGTAATGGTCTTGTCTTGTCCAGTCACTGCTGGCTGGTTATGATCTTTCCTTCTGCATTTCAATGGATTTCACTTTATGGGGTCAGCTTTCCATTCTTAAACTTGTTTTGTTTTAGTCTCTATTCAAGACTTATGGGATACTAGTTCATTTTCAGAAATTGCTATTTAGTATGGTGAATGACAGTTTGGAAGTTTGGTGTTATACTTCCTTCCTCCCAACCTCCTCTT
Source organism: Vulpes lagopus (assembly GCF_018345385.1). Lineage (NCBI taxonomy): Eukaryota > Metazoa > Chordata > Mammalia > Carnivora > Canidae > Vulpes > Vulpes lagopus. Next base: position 99,701,075 of record NC_054825.1, on the reverse strand, counting down.
TATTGAGGGTTAACTGACAAATAAAATTCTAAGATATTTAAAGTGTACAATGTAATGGTTTGATATATGTAAACACTATGAAAGGATTTCCCCCATTGAGTGAATTAGTATATCTTTTATCTCACATTTTTTGTTGAGAACATTTAATTTCTAATGTTTTAGCAAATTTCAATTATACAATGTAGTATTATCAACTATAGTCACCATGTTATACATCTTCATACCTTATTCAACTTAAAACTAATAATTTCTACCATTTTACCAACCTCCTCTATTTTTTCCATCCCTTAGGCCCCCTAGCAAACACTAGTCTGCTTAGTTTCTATGATTTCAACTCCTTTTTTTCATTAGATTCCATATATAAGTGAGACCATGTGGTATTTGTCTCTCTCTGTCTGGCTTATTTTTCTTAGAATCATATGCTCTAGGTTCATCCACGTTTTCTCGAATGACAGGACTTCCTTTTTTTTAAGGCTGAATAATATTCATATATACCATATTTTATTTTTTTAATTGAAGTATGGTTGATAAAGATTGCATTAGTTTCAGGTATACAACAGTGATTTGACAAGACTATATGTCATGCTATGCTCACCATAAGTGAAGCTACCATTTGTCAACATACAACACTATTACAATACCATTGCTATGTACCCTACACTGTACCTTTCATCTACATGACTTATTCATTCCATAACTCAAAGCTTGCACCTCCCATTCCCTTTTACTCATTTTCCCCATTCCCTCACCCACTCCTCTGGCAGTCATCAGTTCTCTGTATTTATGGGTCTGTTTCTGCTTTTTGTTTGGCTATTTCTTTTGTTTTTATATTCCACATATAAGTGAAATCATTTGGTATTTGTCTTTGTCTGACTTATTTCACCCAGCATAATAACCTCTAGCTCCATCTATGTTGTCACAAATGGCAAGATCTCCTTTGTTTTTATGGCTGAGTAGTATTCCATTGTGTACATATACTACAGTTTCCTTATCCATTCATCTATCAATGGACACTTGGGCACTTCCGTATCTTGGCTATTGTAAATAATGCTTCTGTAACATAGGGGTGCATATATCTTTTGAATCAGTGTTTTCATTTGCTTGGGTAAAAATCCAGTAGTGGAATTACTGGATCATATGATATTTCTGTTTTTAACTTTATGAGGAACTTCCATACTATTTTCTGTAGTGGCTGTACCAGTTTACATTCTCACCTGATTCTGAGTGGGGAAAAGGGCATGAGTGTTCCTTTTTCTCTACATTCTTGCCAACACTTGTTATTTCTGGTCTTTTTGGTGCATTTTCATTCTGACAGGCACAAGATGATATCTCATTGTGGTTTTCATTTCTGTTTCCCTGATGATGAGGGATGTTGATCATCTTTTCATGTGTCTATTTACTATCTGTATGTCTTTGGGAAAATGTCTCTTTAGATACTTTGCCCATTTTATTTGTGGATTTTTGGGTATTGAGTTAAGGTTTTTTTTAATATGTATTTTGGATATTAACCCCTAATTGGATATATTGTTTGTGAATATCTTCCATTCAGTAGGTTACCTTTTTTTGTTGTTGTTGACGGTTTCCTTTGTTCTGCAAAAGCTTTTAATTTTAATTTTTTTTGTTTCCTTTGCCTGAGGAGACATATCTGGAAAAATGTTGCTGAGGCCAATGTCAAAGAAATTAATGCCTATGTTTTTTTCTAGGACTTTAATAATTTTAGGTCTCACATTTAGGTCTCTAATCCATTCTGAATTTATTTTTGTATACTACATTTTCTTTAACCATTCATCTATGGATGAATACGTATGTTGTTTCTATACCCTGACTATTGAAAAATGCTGTTATAAACATAGGAGTACAGATATATTTTCAAGATAATGATTTCATTTTCTTTGGATAAATACCTAGAAGTAGGATTGTTAGATTATATGGTGTTTTTGTTTTTAATTTCTTTAGAAACTGCCGTACTGCTTTACACAGTGGCTGTACCAGTTTACATTCCCACTGGTGTTATACTTCCAACCTACTAAGGCATTATTTCACTTTGGTAAATATTCAGCCTGTCATATATTGCAAAGCATTACATATTTATTTTTAAAAGAGAGAGAACAAAGTTTCAGAAGTAATCAAGATACCACCAATAATTTCTATTCTATTTTATTTCCTTTTGTATTTATTTTAACTGTAATAATAAAACCATAACAAGGATAGCAGAAGGAAAAGTAAAAGATAATAGTGAAGTGCACCTTAAAAAATTCCACCAACTTATCAATTCACTTTTACATATATATCCACATAACTGAGAACTAGAAAAGAAATGGAAAAAAATTAAACTATTTACAGAAAATACATTGCAAATGAGAGTTGATTATGTTTGCAATTACTGTTTTTCAGGCTGCCTTAACTCAAATATACAGTCAATGTCAAAGGTACTATCAAGTATTTCAAGCAGCTAACGACTGGCTTGAGGATGCTCATGAGATGTTACAACTGGCAGGCAATGGCATAGATGTGGAGAGTGCAGAAGAAAATCTCAAAAGCCACATGGAATTTTTTAGTACAGAAGATCAATTCCACAGAAACCTGGAAGAGCTCCAAGGTCTGGTAGCCAGCTTGGACCCACTCATCAAGCCAACTGGAAAAGAGGACCTGGCACAGAAAATGGCTTCCCTGGAAGATAAAAGCCAAAGGATAATCCAGGACTCACATGCCCAATTAGATCTCTTACAGAGGTATTAGATTTGTTTTGGTTTTTATATTCCAATGAAATGAATTTTCACACGGAAAACAGGAATATACCAATGATGTACATGTAAATTCATTCTTCTCTCTTAAGTATCGTTAGACATATTAACATCAGAGCTCTGCACAGAAATGTGTGGTTTTATGCTGTTTTTTGGCTTTTTTTTTTTTATTTATTCAAGGTGTGCAGCTCAATGGCAGGATTATCAGAAAGCAAGGGAAGAGGTTATTGAATTAATGAATGATGCAGAAAAGAAATTGTCTGAGTTTTCGTTATCAAAGACTTCTTCCAGTCATGAAGCAGAAGAAAAATTGTCAGAACACAAGGTTAGTTTTTTGTTGTTGTTTTAAATATCCTTTCATTGTAATTGTAATGGGTCTTTGGCATCTGAGAGTTCTAGAAACAGGTCAATAAATCTTCATTCCCACCTGGATGCATCTAAATATGAAAAGGATACACTAAGTCATATTTTATAACAGTTTGAATTTAATTAAATGCTACCACACCTTTCTGGATTCCTGATGAAATGCACAGCTAGTTTTATAAAAAGACCTTCAGAGAAATTTTCTTCTGATATGATAAGATACTTAATAAATTTCAGTATAAATTAATTAAATAAATAAATTAAATGCTACCACCTTTCTGGATTCCTGATGAAATGCACAGCTAGTTTTATAAAAAGACCTTCAGAGAAATTTTCTTCTGATAAGATATGATACTTAATAAATTTCAGTAAATACTTTTCAGTAAATAATTTCAATAAATTGAAAATTTCAGTAAATAACTTCAATAAATTCAAATTATATTCAGATATTAATAACTGAGTCTCACTCATATATCACAGAAATATAAGGTGGAATGTAACATACTTAAATATCAAATGCAGTTTACTTACATTTTTACTGCTTTTTGAAATTGGGAGAATGTTATCTCAAGTTGCAAATAAACTTTTTAATAAATTTTAATAAAGATATATTTATCTTACCTCTTTAAAAAATTCAAGCCTAAGTGAATAAAAAATTAAGTGTAAAAGTAAGAGTTACTAAGGGAAATAAATATATGTAGGAATATTTCCTTTTGCAGGTAATTTGGGCTTTGCTGAAATCCATAAAACTTTTAAAAAATCAATCTCTCCTCATAACCTTTTTTATCCTCTCGCTACCTCAGTCTTTAGTGTCAGTAGTTAACTCTTTCCATGAGAAAGTTGTGGCCCTTGAGGATAAAACTTTACAATTGGAAAAAACTGGAAATGACGCAAGCAAAGCAGCCATAAGCAGGTCCATGACTACTGTCTGGCAGCGCTGGACACGTCTCCGTGCTGTGGCTCAGGACCAGGAGAAGATACTAGAAGATGCAGTAGATGAGTGGAAGAGCTTTAACAATAAGGTAATTTCCATGATTAATGGGCCCAAATAATTGTTTCCTTGCTGATGACAATGTATTTTCAAAAGCAGTATTATTTTGTTCCTTTTTTGAAATTGGCTTTATGAAAACCAAAAAGCCTTTCTTTTTGAAGTCTCTATTTCAGTGACGTGAAAACCAAAATATGAAATACAATGTGCAATTTAATGTGAAATTTAACCCCAAGCCACGATCTGATTTTTTTTTTAAGATTGATTTTTTTTAAAGATTTATTTATTTAAGTTTAGATAAAGAAAAAGAGAGAGCGAGGACAATGGGAGGGGCAGAGAGAATGCCAAGCAGACTCACTGCTGAGCATGGAGCCTGACTGGGTGTTCAATCCCACAACTCTGAGCCATCAAGAGTCAGATGCTCAACCAGCTGAGACACCCAGGTTCCCTAAGGTCTGATTATTTTAATGAGAAAACCAAGCAATTAAATTTTGAAAGAAATACAAGCCCACTTTGCCCCTTTAGCTAGGCTCTTAATATAATTTTCTTACCCCTACCTCTCTAAAATAAATAAATAAATCTTAAGAAGAATGGAGTGCCTGGGTGGCTCAGTCAGTTAAGCATCTGACTCTTGGTTTTAACTTGGATCATAATTTCATTGGTCCTCAGACTGAGCCCCAAATGGGGCTCCATACTAAGTAGGGAGTCTGCTTGAAATTCTCTCCCTCTGCTCCTCCTCCTACTTAGGCACACTGTCTCTCTCTTCCCCTCCCTCTCTCAAATAAACAAATTTTTAAAAAGAAATGTCTTACCTGGCCCTGAAAAAGTATAAAATATTTTCTTTGTTATGAAAATGAGCAAGAATTTAAAATCCCATATTTAATTCTTTTTATCTTTTAAGTAGGCTTCAATGTTTTAAACCATATCCTCCTTAATGACTGAAAGGCACGCATTCATGTCAACATAAATATTGGAAAGAGTTTTTCTTTTATCTGTTCAGTATTTAAAACAAAACAAAACAAAACAAAACAAAAAAAAACCCTTTATGTTATGTGGTGTCTGGTTGCCCTATTATTTTGAGATTAAATCCTAAAACCCAGAAATCTTTCCTTTCACATTAAGGAGATTGTTCATGTTTAGTCCCTGATATTTAGACTTTATGCCATGATCTTAATGTGTTTCAATGCCTTAGTATCAAATGTGACATTTATTGGAATTGCTCGGCCTTTTCATTTTGTTTTTGAGCTTCATAGTATATACATTTGTTATCAGGTTAAAAAAGCCACTGAAATAATTGATCAGCTACAAGATAAATTACCGGGAAGTTCAGCAGAGAAAGCCTCAAAAGCAGAACTCTTAACTCTTCTTGACTTTCATGACACACTCATTCTGGAGCTGGAACAGCAGCAATTGGCCTTAGGCCTGCTGCGGCAGCAAGCTCTAAGTATGCTCCAGGATGGAGCCACAAAGTCCCCTAGAGAAGAGCCATCCATTGTCCAGGAAATCACGGCAATGCAAGATCGGTGCCTGAAGTAAGTATACACTTGCTTTAGTTCTCTGTTACTAAACTTGGCCATAACCCAAAAGGATATGCATGGTATTAGAGTCTGGGAATGTTCCATCATGCTGCCTTAAAAATGGGGGGAACTGTTCTCTTCATCCCTGCCTTTCATTTTTCTTAACTCTTGAAATATTTATCTGATAAATACATACTAGTAGTAATTAGAAATATAGTAATGAACCATACAGATTCAGTCTCTACCTTCATGAGGTTTTCACTCAAGCAGCAGAGACCGACAACTACAGAATCATTTAGGTAGAGCATGGAAAGAGTGGTAAGGGCATAGAAAGCAGAAGCAACTAGGAAGGCTTCCCTTCAGGAGAGGTACTTACGCTGAAGACTGGGCAGGCTTAAGCTAGGCAGTGAAGTGGGAGGAAAGATTAGCAAACAGGAATAGAATGTAAGGAAGCTTGGATGTGAGCATGTCACTTTCAAGGAGCTGTTGGGCAATGGGGCAATTCATGAGAAATGAAGCTTGAAAGGTAAACAGGTGAGAGCTATTGAGAACATTTTGTTAAAGCTTGATAACTTTTTGCTAAATTGGAGGACAGGGAGATAAGAGTAATGTCAAAGTCCAGATAAATAAAAACTATTTACTGATAGTGAATTTAGCAGAAGGAGAAAGTTAATCTTAAGGAAGCATAGCCAGCCCAATTCACTTACTGAGCCAGAGAAAAAATGTCAATAGATAATTTTATGCTGTATTAACTAATACTCATCCATAGCCTATATTCACCTCTTCTACTTATAAATGAATTCAGGATAATCTGATTTCATTTATTTGAACTTTTTTATCAGACTTATGTCAATTCAAATAAAAACTTACAATTTGGATGTTGAACATTATTAATTGCCAAATTTCCAAAGCTCGATACTTTGTTTAGAGACTAGCCTCTAATAGTCACAAATATTCCAATTATACATTACTTTTAAATGCTGATGATTCTGCACCATGTGAGTAGATTTCCAAAGAGAAAATAAATTAACAATCACTAGTTACTTAAGATAGGAAAATTCATTGCAATTTAGGGGTTTGGAAGTATGTCAGCTCTGTTTTCCAGGGATAAATCATTGACTTCATATGACATATATTCTTCTGTTGTCCTTGACTTAAGTTTTACTGAATATCATCTCACAATTCTGGGAAGCGTCTTTACTTGCAAAAAAAAGATATGAGGCTTCGCTTTTTTTACATCTATTTTTAATAATATGATGTCATGAATTAGGGACTTCCTTTCATTTCAAATCCACTTCTGGTTTATCGTTTTAATGTTTCTGAAGCATACAGGAAAAAGTGAAGAGTAATGGAAAGGTGGTAAAACAAGAGCTAAAGGAACGAGAAGTTGTGGAGACTCAGATCAATTCTGTGAAATCTTGGGTTCAGGAAACAAAGGAATATTTGGGGAATCCAACAATAGAAATAGATGCTCAACTTGAAGAACTTCAGGTACAAAACTCTTCTTATTCCCTATACTCATCATTTTTAAATGTTGTTGTGATTTTAATGATATATGCTTGCTTATATTCAATGAGTATTGAATTAAAATTCTTCAGAAATGTACTATATAAAAGGCTTTTAGTATTATTTCAAGGGACTTTCTTTCGTTCTGTATAGAGGGGACATGCTTCTCCCCAGAAAGGCTTGAGTTTTTAAAATAATGTTTTTCTAAGTCCACACTTCATATATTGATGAATAATACATGGTCTGATGTCTTTTTTTTTTTTTTTTTTTTTTTTTAGATTCTCCTAACAGAAGCCACAAATCGCCGACAGAACATTGAGAAAATGACTGAAGAGCAGAAAAATAAATACCTGGGTCTTTATTCCATATTACCTTCTGAAGTATCCCTTCAGTTAGCTGAAGTGGCACTGGACCTAGGAACTATCCATGATCAGGTAAATCTATGATCACAAAGTATGCCTTTCCATTCTTTCAGAGGCTCAGTGTTCTTGTAGGGGAGTTCTTGATTTTCATAATTATATCTCCATGGAAACAGTTAAAAACACATCGGTATAAAATGACAATATTAAATTAGAGGTCTTCTTTGTTGGCAATATATCAGATGATCACAGATATGAACAATATAAAAATATAATATAATTAATATAATATATAATATAATTAATATAATTACAAATAACTTACCACTTCACCTTTTTCTTTAAAAATTACTTAAATTTTTCTAAAAGCTGTATTTCATGTATTCAACAAATTTTTCTAGTACCCAGGACCTGCCAGGTACTCCTCTAGCTGTTATTTCAGTTCAGTAAAATATAAGGTAAGTAGGTAAGATACTTGAAAAAAGGGAAAATCAGAGTGAAAAAAATAAGGTAAAGCTAAGGTAGAAGTTATTACCCAAAATGCATGTTTGTGAGTCATATAATTTTGCTAGAGGAAGGCTCATCAAATAACTCTAGCTTTCAAATGACCAATGAAAGATGTGCCGTAATCTAATCCATGACTATAAATTTTACAAGTCTTTTTTTTTTTTTTTTTTTAACAAAGAGATACATAATCATTCATAGTACTGAGATCAGAGGGAGATTTCTATGTTAGGTCCTAAAGAGAGGACATGCTTTCACGTAGTGAAAATAACCTTGATAGCATCTGTTTGGAAACATAATAGCTTTTTAGGACCTCCTTGGTGACATAATGCTAAAGCACAGTTAAGTTGAAAGTGGTCTATAGAGGACAAAAAGAAGATATATCCCTAATTCTAAAGCACTACATAAAATGGAAAGTAGTATCACACCATAACAATTATAAAATTCATACAAGTACATTGCATTTTTTGGACACTCCAATGTATATTGTAAAGTGTTTTTAAAAATTTCATCAAAATCCAGTGCTACATCATGATATTGACCTAAACTAAAATGTTATTTTCTATTTTAAGTATTTAATTGGCCTATTTGGTTTTTCTTCTTAGACATTGGAAGGTTTACTGGGAAGGATGACTTAGAAAGCTCAGATCTTAAAAAAAAAAAATTTAAATTTAATTTTTCTTTTTCTCTGGGTAAATTTTTCTATATTAGAGTTATTTTCATGCATCCCATTTACATTGGCACTCAAAATTAATGAAAGCCAAAGAAGTATTCTTTTTTAAAAAAGATTTATTTATTTATTTGAGAGAGAGAGAGAGATAGAGTGGGTGAGCAAGTGTGAGTTGGGAGGAGGAACAGAGGTAGAGAGAGAGAGAGAATCTCAGGTGGAGCTCTGCTGAGTGCAGAGCCATGCAGGCCTCCATTTTACAATCCTGAGATCATGACCTGAGCTGAAACCAAGAGTCAGGCACTCAACTGACTGAGCTATCTATCTAGTCACCTCAAAAAAGTGTTCTTTCAATGATGTGTTTCCTCTGTACTAAAGTGATTTTTTTAAGGCCTTTCACTTATATAAAGAAAATATTTCTTTACCGTTTTCTCTTAAGCATTTTATTAGAAGTAAAAATATCACTGTTATCAAATCAAACCAAAGCCATTAGAAACTTATAAATGTTAACTGTACTTTTTTTTTAACCTTTCTTTTTATTAGATGTGCTTAACCTTTTTTTTGATATACTATAGGGATGTACGTGGAAAGTTGGAAAAGGAGTTAACAGATCACCAACAGCTATATATAAAAAGGTGCTTGGAAACAAATCCAGGTGCTTCCAATTATCTGGAAATGTTTTCCATTTTATGGAAGAACAGGCTTAAAGGAATTTGTGTTCTGATAGGATTCAAACTCAGCTATATGTATAGGATAGGATTCAAACAGCTATATGTATATTGCTATCTATAATGAATATTCTATAAACATTTGATGCATAGATCACTGTACATGCATTGCTTGTTTCTTTGCTGAAACAGCAGCAGAAAGGGACAGTACATGCATAAAGGTGGTGGGAAGCAAAGCTGTGTGGAAAGCCATGAGAGCTCATAACAGCATGTGGCTTGTCTGACAGAGTGCATCGATGCCAAAATGGCAATAACCATGCCAGTGTCTCTCTTGTCAACATCTTATGATTGAGGTTTTCAGCAGCAATTATGCAATTTTAATCATAGTTGGTTTTGCTGTTCTCATTGATTATTTAGATCCAGGACAAAGTAAGAGAAGTTGAACAGAGCAAGGCCATGAGCCAGGAGTTCAGCCGGCAAATTCAGAAGATAGCCAAAGATCTCACAACTATTCTAAGTAAGCTGAGAGCAAAGACAGATAATTTAGCACAAGCTAAATCTGACCAAAAGGTAAGGAAGGAGAAGTGGAAACATAAGAGATGCTACTGAATGAATTAACTATTTTTGAAGTTATTTTATTTTGGGGATATAGAGGGGGGAAAAAAGCTTTCTTGATTAGCAAGCTTCATTAAATCCAGAAAGTAAAGGCAGACAGTAAGACATTGTATAAACATAATAGCATAGATCCCTTACAACATATATCTCATGATTACAGTGGAGCTGTATTAATAGATGTCCCTGCATACATGTGTAATAGGGAAAAGTGTCACAGGACCAAATAATGATTTGGGAATATAAATATAAAAATTCCAAATGGAAGGATTATTTTGGTGGTTAAATCTGTGTTCTCGCTCTGCTGATGAGTTAAGTGATTAATCCTTTTTGGGTGGGGCAGAAGGAAAACAACCATCTCACTCAGCCTCATAGGAAATAAACACCAAGGTTATAAAACATCCTGCCTGCTCTGCCTATCTAACCGAAGAAACAGAAATGACCTGATCAGAGTATAATCATTCTTTATAATATTTAACGCATACAAAAATAATTTAAAATACCACCCATGACCTTGGGAAATCCAGGGGAATTTATTTCTTGTAGTCTAATGTTCTTTTGTTTTGATTACCACCTAGGTGCTAGGAGAGGAATTAGACGGCTGTAATTTAAAATTAATGGAACTAGATGCAGCAGTACAGAAATTCTCAGAGCAGAATGGACAACTGGGTAAACCACTGGCCAAGAAGATAGGAAAACTGACTGAACTTCACCAACAGACCATTAGGCAGGCTGAGAATCGGCTCTCCAAGCTCAGTCAGGTATGTCTAGGACAGGAATCAAAATCCTTTAAGGCAGATATTCAGTGTTTGCTTTTTTTTTTTAAATAAATAAAAAGATAATATTAACAATGATAAGAGTAGCTTATTTCATACCACACTTGTGTTCCTAAAATTTACATGTAAACTTCCCTTTATTTTATATCAAACTATATTATAAATTCATTTACAAAGGTGGTCATATAAATGGACTATTGGAATGAATATTTTGTCAACTGGAGAAGTATTTTGTGAAATGAATGCTCATCCCTTAACATGTTTTACAAATTCAGTTTGGGATGAATTCAAATACCTTTAAGTATTATATATATATATATAATATATATATATTTTTTTATATATATATTTTATATATATAATTTTAAGTATTTATATTATTTTATATATAATTATATATATAACTTATATATAATTATATATATAATAAAAATACAAAGATATAAGACAGAAGGTATATATATAATATAAAGATATATGATATGCTTGCATTTACTTAATAGGTTTGGGTCACACATCTGTCATAATTGTTGACTGTAGACTCACCTTTATAAATTCATTATGTATTTTTTCCGTAATCACAGACAAACCAAATTAGGATTTGGCAATAATAAATAATAGTACCAAATAAATAAATAAATAAATAATAGTACCAAAATTTGGCAGCTATAATCCCCACTACCACCTCCTGAATCAGTGAGAGTGGAGTATGGAAGGAGGGATAGAGAGGTACTAGACTGATGACTCAGAGATGAGAAGATAGAATATTTTTAAAAGACAAATTATTCAAGCATATTAAGGATTGGGACTTTATCCTAAAATCACTGGGAAGTCCTTGACAGGTTTTCAACAAGGGAATGATTGTTCATGATACCTTTAGATAACACAGATATTATAAAAATCAACCCCTAGGATTATTGTATAGAAAGAGAAATAGAAGACTGTTTTCTAGTTCATGAAGAAGAGTTTACAATTGCTATCTGAATGTTAATGATTTTTTCAGGCAGCATCACATTTAGAAGAATACAATGAAATGCTTGAATTCATTTTGAAGTGGATTGAGAAAGCTAAAGTGTTGGTACATGGAAAGATTACATGGAATTCTGCAAACCAACTTCGAGAACAATATGTTTTACATCAGGTAATTTTGGGAAAAATAGTTTTCAAAGAGTAACTAAGGCAGCAATTTGATTTAACTAGCTAGACTGGCAGAAAATTTAAAGGGCCATGATGTAGAATTATTGTAGTTTCCAGATAAAAAGAAAGCTAACGTAACCCTAATGACTTGTCCAGTGGTTTAAAAGGAAGTGGTTACCCATAAGATTTCATAAAACTATATAAATAAATATCCTCTATCTCCCCTAGATTTTTTTCTCTCCAAGACCCAAATAGCCCTGTATAGGTTTTTCTTTTTTTGCAGCTTCTTTGAAACAATCAGATGCTTGGATATGGTGGGAAATTCTTCCCCATGAAGAGATATGACATGTGGAAAGATTATAGACTTCAGACTCAGACTGATGAGAAAACCAATCTCTGCTATTTAGGGCTGTGCAATTTGGAGCAAACTCTTTTGCCTCCCTGAATTGTGTTTTCTTATTAAGATGGAGATGTAAATGATACTTTTATTGCAGAATTATTAGGAGGATCGAATGGTTTAACATATGTGCAAATATCAAGCACACTATCTGCCATGTGGGTGCCTCCTCACTCTCAGCACTCAGCCTGGTCTCAGTTGTCTGGCTCTCCAGAGGAAGTGGGGGTCAGCTAGAAAGTAGCAAAGAGTCCATATCAGAAGGTGGCTGCATTACTTCATTTCCGGAAGTTTTCTTCTGGTTGTATCATCCAGGAAATTATTTCATCCTTTTATTATCTTTAGCTTGAATTAGATACAAGTATGTAATAGCACAGTTTGCTTACAATACAACACAGAATGATTTTTACTTACTTACATGGATATCCTGAAGTATTTTAGATTCTCTCTCTTTTATTCTGATTTATGTATACTCATATCTTTTAAACCATTCCCTTTTCCATTCCTGTGGACAGGTTTCTAGATTAAAGCCTCATTGCCTCCTTGGAATGCTTTAACAGATGCTAATCAGTTTTCATATTCTCTAATCAATCTTGTATACTCTTCTGGAATCTTTCTTAAACCACTCAAGACAAGACTTAATTTACAACTGGTTGTAAATGATGAGAAAAATATTCAACCTCATTACAAATCTAGAAATGAAAATTTAAAAGAGAGTATGAGAGAGCACTTTATCAAATTAATACCATTTAAAAGTTATTTGAGATTCATATTTAAAGAAGAAAGAGCTTTCAACCCTAAAGTTTAATTGTTAAAATCTTTTTGAAAAACAATTGGCAAAATGCATCATGATCACTAAAATGTTAGTTATTACTCTGCAATCCAAAATGTAGAAAATACTTTATGCAGTATTAATAATTATACTGGAATTTTATTTTTCTATTTTTATTTTCTAAGATTTAGTTAATTTATTTGAGAGAGAGAAAGAAAAAGAGTTTGTGGTGGGGAGCAGAATGGGAGGGAGGAAGAGGGGGAAGGAAGGGGACTCCATGCTGAGTATAGAGCCTGACAGAGGGCTTAATCTCATGACCCTGACATTATGAGCTGAGCTGAAACCAAGAGTCAGCTGCTTAACCAATTGAGCCACCCAGGCACCCCACTATAGTGGAATTTTTTTTTTAAGATTTTATTTATTTATTTCAGAGAGAGAGAGTGAGCACAAGTAGAAGGAAGAGGGAGAGGGAGAAGCAGGGGCTCAGTACCAGGACCCCAGGATCATGACCTAAGCCAAAGGCAGACGTTTAACCATCTGAGCTACCCAGGCGTCCCTATAGTGGAATTTTAAAGAAAACTGTCAAGTCACTTTTCTGAATGACATTTTGGATATCATAAAGTACAATGTAGTCTTTAAAGTAACCATCAAAACTTTTTTTTTCCTTGAAATCAGTCCTGCACTCATTTATTTATTCAACAAATATTTTTAGAATACTTTCTCTCCAAAGCTAGGAATTTTGTTAGGCCTTAGAATACAAAAAAATACTCACTGTTCTTGCCCCAGGGAATTGATAAAAGGAGGCACAAGACAGACAGATCTAGACAATTACAAACAATGTGGTAAGTGTAGGAAATGATGATCAAGATGCTGAGGGAGCCCATAGGAGCATGCTCCACCCACACTGCCTCATTTAAGGAGGCCTTCTTAGGAGAAGGTAATTCTGGGCTGAGTCCTGAATGGCAGGCTACCTACTTGTGTTGAAATTCCAGTGGTAAAAGTGAGGGGTGCTCCATTTGGTGCAGTGGAGGGAGCAATACAGTAGGAGGAGGTGTGGAGGAGAGCTGGGAAAAGGCACAAGAGGTAAGAATAGAGAAAGGACAAAAGATCAAAAGGCCTGTTGAGAACTTGGGCTTTACCCTACTCTAAAGCCTCTGACAGATATTTTTCAGGCAAGCAACAAATTCAGGCTTGTATTTTAAGAATGATTTAGCAGCCTGTGGAAAACAGACTGATGAAGATAAGACAGCATGGAAGGTGGTTTCAGTGTTAGGCTAGAGAGTGACAGGTCTCTCTTTGGAGGTTGAAAGAAGACAGACGCAAGAGCTACTACTGAGCTAGAATGCTGGACTCTGGACGCTCTTGGATGTGGATGAAAGAGAGGGAGGAGCCACGGACGGCTCCTGGGTGTTTTGACTTGGGCAGTTGGGTGGATTGATGCCTCAGGAACATGGGAGGACAGACACCACATGTCGAGGGTTCTCTCAGTTGCTCAGGAGAGAACTCATCCTGTAGATATTATTCTGGAGAGTTCTCTCGTCCCTGCCTTAGGTCAGACTGCCTTAGGTGGGGCTGCCCAAGTTTAGCCAAAAACAGTACACAGAGAGAATGCATGTGTTCTAATGTCAGGTGGAAAAGAAAGAAGGAAAATTATACATATATTATGGTCTCAATTACCTAAAAATATACCCAAATATAACAACAGTTATCTCCTACTTAAAGTTATCTCTGACATATTGTGGAGTATTTTATTTTCTTCTTAATATGTTCAATACTTTTGAAGCTTTATTATATATATATATATATATATATATATATATATATATATATATATATATAGCATTCCTTATGAGGAAAAAACTGTACTTTATTCTAAAAAAATAAAGATCTATTGCCTAAGAATAATGTCCCAGCTCCCATTCCTCCTCTTTACACATCACACATCCCAGTACCTTCCCATTTTGTGCTCCCTCACCTCCCTTTTATTCCTCATGGTATCTCAAGTTAGCTTCTACCCACTTTGTCTCACTAAAGCCAGTGTTCAAAAGTTTTTGTTTGTTTGTAATGTTCTTGTGTTATTTTTGTTTCTTGGATTGATAGGCATCTTAGATCTTAGACATAGGATATGGGAGCTGAAAAGCATCTCTTGAGTTTAAAATGAGAAAAAGTAGCCTTAGAAACCTGATGAAGATACCCAACATGTCAGAGCATCAACACTCCTGGGATACTTATGTCCTGACCCTCCCCAGAGAGCAGCTTAGGGTAGTAGATAGAGCATTAGCCTTAGGGTCCAACACTTAATAACATGTAGCCTTGACAAATGGTTGGCAGTTTCTAAACCTTGATTTCTTTTTCTGTGAAATGGGGATAAGAATAGGCAGGGAGTAGGCACAGGGCTGTGAGGGTTAAACACAGTAAGACACACAGAACCTACACAGTACTTATGAGAACTGTGGATAACAGCTCCCTTCCTTTCAGTCCTACAGTCTTATACCACACCAGATTGATTACCTATATGTCTCTGTCTGCCTGTCAATGTCATAAATTTTGATAATTCACTTTAGACCATGCTAGAAGAATCTGAAGAAATTCACAGCAATCTGGAAGCAATGATTGTGAAATTACAGTACCTTGCTAGTGTGTACTCCACAGAAAAAATGTCTCAGCAAGTGGCAGAACTGGGACGGGAGTCTGAGGAGCTGCGACAGATGATCAAAATTCGTATGCATAATCTCCAAGATGCTGCCAAGGTAAAAAAAAAATAGTAATTCAAATTGGAAAGTCTGTCTTTTTTTTTTTTTTAACCGTGGTGTTATAGTAGAGAAGTAGTACTCACCTCTGATAACGCCTTCTTGACTGTGATGTTATTCTCCGATGACTTTGAACTTCAAATGCTTATATACTAACATTCATATTGCTTTTACTCTCTAGGATATGAAAAAATTTGAAACCGAGCTAAAAAACTTACAAGTTGCTTTGGAGCAAGCCCAGACAACCTTGACTTCTCCAGAAGTGGGCCGGCTTAGTCTCAAGGAGCAACTTTCTCATCGACAGGTAAGCAAAGATAATCCAGAGGAAATGAGAAAAGAGATGTATTAAAAAAAAAAAAAAGAAGAAGAAGAAGAAAGAAGAAGAAGAAAATAGTGAGGAAAAATGATTTTTAAACTCAGTTGTAGTCTTAGTACTCTTTGCATTATTTAAAGAAAAATTCTGGGCAGCCTGGGTGGCTCAGCAGTTTAGCACTGCCTTCAGCCCAGGACTTGATCCTGGAGACCCTGGATGGAGTCCCACGTCAGGCTCCCTGCATGGAGCCTGCTTCTCTCTCTGCCTGTGTCTCTGCCTCTCTCTCTCTTTCTCTCTTTCTGCCTCTCTCTCTCTCATATGAATAAATAAATAAAATCTTAAAAAAATAAATAAAAAGAAAAATTCCTTGGAAAATATTTATGACATGTGACAGAGCTGTAATTTAGTAAATGTCTGTTGCTTAGGAAATAAGCTGTTAAAGTATAACATTTTTAAACATTTTTACAAAACATAAAATGTGAACTCGCACTTTCAGCATTTGTTATCTGAGATGGAGTCACTCAAGCCAAAGGTCCATGCTGTGCAGATTTGCCAGAGTGCACTGAGGATCCCTGAAGATGTGGTCACCAGCTTGCCACTGTGCCATGCTGCTCTGCATCTGCAGGAGGAGGCCAGCCGGTTACAGCACACAGCAATCCAGCAGTGCAACATCATGCAGGCATGTACTGCTTTGCCAGCCAGAGTCTCTTGTAGTCCCCGCGCCAGGAGAGCAACAGCAAATGAGTCATGGGCTTCTTTTCTTAGCACTGTGTGGGCTCAGCCATCAAAACACATCCAAAAAGTTAAATTTGACAGATTGTTGTGGTTATATAAAATAAGGAGATGAAATGCTCTCATTTGGATCACCCACAAAAGCCTGGGGAAAGCTATATAAAAAATAGCCTTTGGTGAAAGCTATCTTTTAGCAATATATTTTAGTAAAGAATAACTTATAAAGGTTAATTTTATCTTCAGTCATATATTTTTATCTCATTATTCATCTGAGAATCCTCTAAAACCTTGTAAAATGCCTTTGTTGCTGGCATAATATTGCAGAATCTTTTTTCATATTTCAGCTTATTGATACACTAAATGCATTTTTTTTGGCCTTGAAAGTGCACCCAAGTGGAACTCTTACTCTTTTTAGCTAATAAGAGAAAAACCATTTACAGGAAGGAATGACACTCTCCACTTTATATCTCCTTTCAACTAATACTTTACTTACTTTATCCAAAAATTGTATACATATCTTTTCATTAAATAGTTAATGGTCAACTTGGTCAACTATTCTTGCTCCTTGGATTATCTTGTAATTTGTTACATAGTAAATTCCTAAGGATAGAAGTCATGCTTACTTCATTTTTTTATCTTCTACCTCAGCGTTTAGACAAGTGCCTTACATATATATTTAGTATTTCTTAGATGGAAAAATGAAGCAATCATGTTTCTCATACCGCTTCCTACCATGGCATTGTTCAGACCATGACATTGCTATATTCAGGACAATATGAATAGGGAGAAGAGAGAAGATCTAGCCATTTAGGTATTTTGAGTCTGTTAATAATCTTAGTAAACTATTTTAGAGAGAAGCTTTTGAAATATCTGCATAAATTTGAGGACTTGAGTCACCCAGGGATTTTACCCATCATTTGTTATTCCCAGACACACAGGTGAATACCAGTTAACACTGTAGACGGCAGCACAGAATGATTCCATGTAGTTATTGATATAGAAAGATAATCATGTGTTGTTTTCTCTTTCAAAGGAGGCTGTGGTGCAATATGAACAGTATGAGCAAGAAATGCAGCACCTCCGGGAGCTTATAGAAGGAGCGCACAGAGAAATCGAGGATACACCTGTGGCCACCAGTAACATCCAGGAGCTGCAAGCCCAGATTTCTCGGCATGAGGTGAGACAGGCACACAGGCAAGGTGCTTGCTTGGTTAGACTATGTCATTGGTTTCTAGTGAATCTAAGAGAAAAGTTTTCCCTATTGTGCACATAGTGTGCTCAGTTCTTGGGCATCCTCTCTGTCTGATTTTACCTGTTCTTGCTGGTGTTTTCCAAGACCCAGGAGCCTGAGTCTTCCCCTTGAGGCCAAAACCTCTTTACATATTGGGATGATATATCTTAGCTGGGATCCATCAACTGTCTCCTGCATCCCAAATTCTCACAGTTATTTATACCAACACATGGTCTGCTCTGTATTCAAAAACTGCTAGAAACAGCAGTGCTCAAAGCCTTGTTGCTTTGATTGACCTCTTTACAAAAAAGAGATATTTCATATTAAAAACAAAATCATTTGCTCTTTAAATAGAGGTTACTTCAGTCCCTTCCACTGCAATCAGTATGGCCCATGTTGTTTTGCTGATTTTCAGGTCATGTTTTTAGCGTCTTCTCCATTTTCAAATATGTCTTCTTTCTTATATTTATAACTTCCTTATAAACTTAGGATTTGAACACCCCTTGCATAGACTTGGTCTCAGAGATCATAGATTTTCAGTGTTTTGGCCCATTGATATCTAGCAGTGAATTTCTTCTGACCTGTCAATTCCTATTTGGGTCACATGGACTCTTTCCCTTAGGAACTGGCTCATAGCATCATGAATTGGGGAAGCAACAGGACAGAGGAAAGTGTCTAATTTCTCAGGGCTAAAGGTGGATATTTAGTTTATTCTTCATCTGCTCCATTTTAACTTTGTTGTCATAAGAGCAACTATTTTTTCAAACCAAATATCATAGTGAGTTTCTCAGAAGATTCAGTTGTTGCCTTTGAAGGATAAAATGTCTCACTACCTACTCTCCAAATGCAATTAATTTCTTGACATGTCCAACATATCAGTAACTTACATTTATATATTATTTATAAAATTACATAAATAAACCTCCCACCTACACTTACTTCTACACCATAGCTATTATCTATGTTAACCATTGATTTCTCTTATGCCATTGGTTAAATGAAAATATGTTAAGCAAATATTTGAAACCACTGTTGGTATAATTCATACATTAGACTATGTATTAGACTATATATTACAAATTAATTTTGAAACTATTTTTAACCTCAGAAGATCCAGAATTTTGTTGTAACAACATTCTATCAGAGTACAGAAAGTACATATTTTAAAAACCTTGTCTGAAATAGCAATAATTATCGTTACTACAGTTTGGGTTTTTTTTTTTTTTTAAAAAACAGTTTATAAAGTTGTTACATTATCTTTTATATCAATGCTTTGAGGCAAGGATTTTTTTTTTAATCATCACCATTATACTGATAAGAAAACAGAAACTGATTTTTTTAAATGTGACTTCCCAGGCTCCCAAGTCTAGTAACTGATAGAAACCAGATTCTAAGCCAGTATCTGTTGCTTCAAATTCCATGATTTTTTCCCCCCTGCAGTAGCAACTATTTGGGCTACCTTATTTCACAGAAGAAAAGAATGATGGCCCAGAAAATAAATGACTTATCCAAGGTCACAGAGCTGGCTCTGAGCACAATCAGCTGTAGACTATCCTCCAGGCTCCTGTTCTGTGATCCATTCATTTTGTCACATTTTCTCTTTCCAGTTCTAAACAGGAGTGTAGACTTTTGTAAGTTCTGTCAGGTGATTTAGGATACATTTTCATAATAATAATGGCATAGTCCTGTGTGAGATTCATTGTATGTATAAAACAAACACAGGAAGGAATGTGCTGAGTGGAGATAGCCTGATTTACGATAACATAAAAATGTGGAAGACTGCTTTTTCCTGTATTTTCAGTCTGCTTTCAATGGAATTTCAACTGTGTGGTGAATCTAGCATCTAGGATAACTTTAACTGATAAAAATAATTGATTATAATAATGACATAAATTGATAATTTATCAAAAATTGATAAATTATTTACAATATATGTATGTGTCTAAGGAATTAACTTTTTTTCTGTAATTTTTTAAATGCTGCGTTTAACTTGAAAAAATTATCTTGCTGCTTTTAAACCATAAGAATAGTCAGGCCTCCCTGCTTTTTATCTTATGTACAAGGCCTTCTCTTGAGTGCAGGAGACTGCCCACAGAGGGCAGCTTTCCTTAGAACAGCCACTGAATCTGAAATTCCCACCTCTTTATGCTCATCCTTTGTAATCATTTTCAGAAATATCCAGTAAAAATTAAAAATATATGTGCTTCCTGAAAATGGAGAACACATTAAGCCAGTGGGGTTCCATTTTAATTTAGCAGATTTAATAACGAACCCACAGTTATTCTGATACAGACAGGTTTTATTGTTGCAGAAGGAAGTTCTAAGAGCTGTTTCTCCAAGGGGATAAGTATAAAATGCCTTGTAAATCACAATCTTTTGTAGAGAACAGAACTGCATTGTTAACAAACAACTCATATGAGTTTTATACACAATAAAGTGTAGAATTCCAATTTAGGAGATGGATGTTTACTGTCAGCATGGGCACACCTTTGCAGGGTGTAGCAGTTGGGGACACAGCCATGCATGTAGCCAGAAAAGGGGAAGGACTAAAATTAATGCTACTTCACAAAGATTCCTCAAATCTACCCAGTGTGGCAAGCCATTGTAAGAAGGCTTAGTGATTTGTCCTATGAAAATACAGTATTCAAGGAGTCCACTGATTGGTAGATGTCTTCTATATGTGCATGCCAACTAATTATAATAGAGTAACCATGTATTAGGCACTAGGCCAACTGTTTAATCACAATTAAAAATAGAAACCCATATTAGGTTTAATTAAGTACCTGCAGCTCTAAAAGGTGAAGAAGTGATGATTTTCTACATTTTAAATTCTTGCTTTAAAAATTCTTGTGCTATAGAAGAAATCAAGAAGACAGGCTACTGGCTGAGTTTTGCAAGGTTTTTCCTTCTATTAGTCAGTTTTGTCTGGGAGGGGAGAAACTAAATTATATATGAGTGTGTCTGTGTGCATATACATATACACACATAAATATACATTGTACATACACATACATCATATATACCAGTTTGTTGTTATTTTGTTTCTGAACTTCAAGTTCAAAGCTCTAGTTTGAATGTCAATGTGTTTAAAATGATAGTATTTGTATCATATATACATATAGGTGAAGTATGTATATGTGCCCAGTGTGTATATATGGGCATATATGTATATAAACACTATCGTTTTTAAAGACATTGACATTGAATGTTTTTGTTGCGAAATATGTTTCGTACAAACACGAAATGACAGTTTTTCAGGAAAAGGAGCCAAATAAAAGGAACAGAAAAAAAGTAATGTTTTGATACTTTTAGGATTAATGTTTTGAAATATACATCTTTTTTGTTAAGCATGTATACATCTTTTAGTATAAACTTAATATTTTAGAATTACCATTTTAGATTATTTATTTAATATTTTAGATTTTTGAGAGCTGCCAGCTGTCCAGAATATATTTTCAATAAGCTCTTGGTAAAAGTTTTAAAACCTCTCTCTCTTAAAACAAGTTTTTCAACAACAGATGAGTTTAAAAGACATTAAATTTGAACTGAACTTCAAGTTCAAAGCTCTAGTTTGAAACATGAGAAACATGTGAGGCATGATGGAGTACATGAGGGAAAATTTGATGAATGTACAAAACGTTATTGTGGGGGTAATCAAGATAAAAAATTAGGGTTTCCTATGTAATATTTAGCTTATCTACAAAAAAAAAAACAACACACCTCTATGGCTCACAGGAATTGAGGTGCAGGTTACTTTTGAGACGCTGCCCCTTAACAGATGACTGCTCTATCTGATATGTTCAGTATGGTAAGAGCTGAGCATTGCATTTTTTGCAGTTTTAGTCATCACATGACCTCATTTCCATGGCATGAACCATCTGGCGGGTTCGGATTCTTTAGACATTTTAAAGAAAGTTGCCAGTGCCTAATGTTACATAAATTCCCGATTGCACGGCGAGCCTCTCCCGGGATTAGAATCCCCCGGCCCAGGGCCCTGGGCTCCGGCGCTGCAGCGGCTCTTGCGGGCCCGGCTGCGCGGTGCTCGGGCTGCGGTGCAGGCGCGCGGCGGACAGGCTCCTGCGCTCGCACGTCCACATCCTGCCTCGGCCGCGGCTGCTGCTGCCGCCTGGCGCAGCTCTGCGATCTCATTGGCCAGCGCTGGAGGAAGATGAACGCTGCGAGTTGTGTTTCCTTTTGATGCTGCTCTGACACACAGTTGGGGGGCGGGGGGGGCGGTGGTGGAAATGTTTCCCCAGGAGCTGGCTCAGAAAATCAAGGGCTACCAGGAGCAGATCGCCTCTTTGAACTCCAAGTGCAAGATGCTGACGATGAAAGCCAAGCATGCCACCATGCTGCTGACGGTCACGGAGGTGGAGGGGCTGGCGGAGGGGACGGAGGACCTGGACAGGGAGCTCCTCCCCGCGACCTCGGCCCACCCCTCTGTGGTCATGGTAAGTGAGGGTGAAGGCCGGTCCGCTGGGAGCAAGCGCGCTCCCTTCTGCCCGCAGCCTGGCCAGTGGTTCCAGGTTCCCTCTTCGTCACTTTTCTTAGGGATCAGTGTTAGCTCTTGAAGATTCGAACTGAGAGAACAGTTTCCTTAACTCTGACTACCTTTGGGCCAAGGCCAGTTTTTCATACTGTAAACAGGGATAGCTAAAATGAAGCTATTTGCTTGAGGGGGCTGAATTATTTAATATGCCAGAGGTTGGCCCTGCATTTGTTTATAATTAAACAATAATATTGAAAGCCTCTGAGCTTAAAAAAATTTTTTTCCTTTGCACAGTTTTCTAGTTTTTCTGGGGGATAGGAGAATCATCCTGTATATATATTTTTTGTGTGTTTTTCAAGCTAAAACACTGGCCGACTAGATATGTTTGTGTATTCTGTTGTACAGATATTCAATAAAATATGGAAGAAAAGGTATTGTTAGGAAAATAAGAAAACTGAGAATCCAAAGTTTAGCTTTGGATTAAAATAAATAGGTTCCATTAATTTCTGTTCTGCAATATCACTTGCCTATCACTTTGTATCTATAATGCATGACTTATTTTAATAACTAAAATGTTTTCCAGTGCTGTATGTTTTCCATACATGTGTGCTGTGCCTCAGGTAGCATATAATCATACCTGGACTCTTCTGGCAAAATATTACTTTGGGTGCATTTATCTCCCTAGAATATTTAGAATTTGAGATGTCCACAAAAGACCCAAGGTTTATTTTGTAGACCCTTCCCTTGCTTTTATAATTTGTGATTTTTCTACTTGTTTATAAAGATACACACCTCAAGGAAAGGAAAATAAATAATCAAGAACAAAAGTCTTTATTGTGATATACACCCTCTCTCCCATATGATCCCTAGAGTCATAGTCACTTGAGGACAAAACTTTTAAATACTAGCACGGAATTTGTATGTAGGTATGCGTCTCTGTATCCCTAACCTTTGTTATATTATGACTTTCATTTTGACCTGTGCCTGACTAGGTCTTCTATTAACATAGCTAACTGACGTTTGTGTCCTTTGGGCTACATTTTATGTGATAGATGACTGCAGGTCGTTGTCACACTTTGCTGTCACCTGTGACGGAGGAGTCTGGGGAGGAGGGAACCAACAGTGAAATTTCCTCTCCACCTGCCTGTCGCTCCCCTTCACCTGTGGCTAATGCAGATGCCTCTGTTAACCAGGTACCACCCATTTGGAATTCCTCTAGTTACAATCTCTGGATGGTTGCAGAACTCCATTCTCTGTTCTTAATAGACTGTGGGTGTGAATCTTAGACTTTGAGGGACTTACCATTAGGTGTGAAATTGCACAAACTGTGATTGTCATAGGACACTACTCCTGGCTCAGCACATCAGTTCCACTTCTGGGCTGCTGGCAATGAGATGAGCAAAATTTAGGTCACAGAAATTATAGATGGAGAAAGCCCTGTTTTAAGGCATGATGGCTTTAGTTTCTGATAGCTGTCTGCAATGGAGTACTGCAGCCTAACAGAATATGAAATATTTGTGTCACTATTGCAAAATAACATATCTATTTGTATTTTAACATTCATTAAACATGGTTTTACCACTTACCAGCTCAGATTTTGAAGATGAAAAGCTTCTGCTCACGATTTATACTTTTTCTTTACTTACTGTCAACCATTTTAAGGGGTGTCTGCCAGTGTACCTATTGGAATGTCTCAGTAGACTCGTGTTCTTTACTGACTAATCTTAATAATCAGTAATCTTAAATTCTGTTTCCTATAAAGTGGAGGTAATAATACCTTGTTATGTGGTGCCTTTCAACATGTATTCTGTTAAATTTAGATTGTACTAAATTAAATAGGTCAAAGGATTTTCATGAAAAATACTGGATAGAAATAAAAATATGCTTTTACAATAGCTAAAAATTTTTAATGCACATTAAGTAATACTTTCCTTTTTTCTTTAGCCAAATAACTTTAGAAAAGTTTAATTACATTACTATGAAATTATGTAAGTGTTCAAAGGAATAGAGATTTATTATTAAGAAAGAATTATTAAACAGAGTACATGTTCTATAGGCTGTCTTACAAATCAATTACAATTATTTTTATTATTTTTTTAAGATTTTATTTATTTATTCATGAGAGAGAGGCAGAGACCTAGGCACAAGGAGAAGCGATTCCCTGCAGGAAGTCTGATGTGGGACTCGATCCCAGGACCCCAGGATCACGACCTGAGCAGAAAGCAGATGCTCAACCGCTGAGCCATCCAGGCCTCCCTTATTTTTATTTTAAAGAAGAAGCATTTGAAATGGTATTTCTGTGATTAAAAAAAAAAAAAAAAAGCCCTCTTCCCCCAAAGGAGGAAAATAAAATTGATGAAAATTTTAGATAAAACAATTATCTTGGTAAAAATGTATATAGCTCTAGGAAATTATCAATTTATTCATTCATCAGACACATTCTGAGCACCTGCTTGGCATGAAATCTTGTGTGGGGTCCCAGATAGGTAATATAAAAGACAGTAGTGCCCCTACCCTCAAAGACCTTGTAATCTAAAAAGAAAGGTGGATGTGGGATGAATAATAACAGAAGTGTTGAGAGGAAACTAAAAACAAAAAGGGAGAAGTTCAGGGCAATCTGGGGGGAACTGTTCTTCAAAATCTGTTTTTAAAATACATATTACTCATTATTTGACGTTGTGTTCTTCTGTGTGGTCACAGATATTATTAGAATCAGAGAAATTTGGCTATGGTCAGCTGTTTATTGTATAGGAAAAAAATTACCCCTATAATATACAATGTTCTTAAAATTTTCAAATTGAACAGTAAACACTGGCCTTGAGATTAACACTGTGGGAAGAATATGCCTTTTCTAAGGTTGTTTCAGTGATAGTTCTTGTAAAGTTCTTTCAACGTACATGTGAAAAAGTCTTGTGAATGTTAAAATATGTGAATGTTTTATTATGGTTACCTTAACTGTCAAACTCAATCACATCCTTAAAGTATGAGTGAGATTTTTGTTTTAAGTCTATTTTGACACCCCCTCCCCATCAAAGGAAAGCATCTATTAAATCACATTGTTAATGTTCTTTTATATGATATTGCAGATTGGCAAAAAATGTCTTTGTCAGACGGCTTTCCTAAGAGGAGGCTTTTAAGAAGCAAATGTGTTATGCTTGGTGTTGTTCAAACAAATCAACTCTATCATTATGGCCACATGTTATTCTTGTACAGTAATATAAGTCAGAGGAAAATGAATAAATACTACAACATGGCCAAAGGCTTTCTTCTGAAGCTGAGGAGGACATTTCGAATCCCCATAAGTTCCACTTTTCAGACTCAAAATACTATACAGAATGTACACAACTGTTTCAAGGGGCAGCCAAATAAAGCAACCGCTTTATAAAATTGCAGCTGTTAAAAAAAGGTTTTGTGCTTGCTGCTTCTGTAAGTAGATCTTCATTACATAACTAACTGATTCCCCCCACGCCCCCACCCCACAGTCAGTGTGTTCTGCCTCTGACAGTAGCTATTAGCTGAAATGTGGTAATGGTTTAGCTTCCTGGAGACTAGAAATAACCAGGCAATTCCCAAATTTGCTGCAGAAGCAAAGCAAAGTTGGGTTCCTCGGTAGAGTCAACAGAAGTCAAAGTTTGAAAAGCACAACCTTGCACCAGGAAGAGTGGCAAGCCCCAGGTTAAAAGCTCAGAATGGGTGCCAGCTCTTTTCCCTTTAAGCTGAAAGGTCCCACAAAGTCCCTAAGCAGCCTCATCTGTAATAGGAAACAATGTTCCTCAATTCACAAAATTTTGAAAATTAAATGTGATGTGTAGCATGAAGTACTTTTTAACCCAGACAATGTTAATAAAATAGTAGCTATAGCTTTCCAAATTTATTCCCTTAGGAATCTACTGGATAGATAATAACTCTCATAACTTAGGCACAAAGCAACAAGAGACATGTTTCTAAGGATGATTCCTCACTAGGCCAGTTAGTGCCTCTGTTTAGTAGTTATGAGACTGATTGTTTTATTTTGTTGAATCTATATAGTCCTCAGATAGATACAAATTCTTCATCTACAGAAGGTGACATAATTTCAAATGCTTTTAAGAAACCAGGAATTGTCATTCCTGTTTAATTGGCCTGACCAATAAACAAACACATCCACATACACAAACAATCACAGACACACACACATGCACATATTCATGTACAAAAGAAACAGAAAGAAATTTTTTTAACAACCCATTTGTTTTATTCTTGCTTTTTTTTTTCGGAGGGGGGGGCTGCTTCTTTATTTATAAAAGAGTATTTAATTTAAAATTTTTACATTTAAAGCAACATTTTGCTTTTCCTTGTGGACAGTAATAGTACGACCTTCCACGTATATAAAATAATAAAGTTTATAAAAGGGTTTTTACACATACGATTCATTATGGACGCATATGCCTGCCTGTTATTTGGCAGACACCCTAAGACATGCTCAGAGTCAAAGATAAAAAGCTCACTCTGGTCTTAAGAGAGCTAGTTCACGGTCTGTGTGAAAGCAGGCGAGTAATCACAACAAAATAGAACAAGTGCCATGACAATGGGAAAACTGCGTGGTGAGTGTGGTCTTGGAATAAGCACCTGACCCTGGAGTTCGGGGAGTGGGGCTGTCAAAGATGGCACCCAAAGCTTTAGGGAGGGAATACAAGTTAGGCAGCTGGTGTGTTCTAGTGAAGTGAAATTTTTCAGACAGGAGGAAGGACATATAGAAGGTATGCTGGCTGGAATGAGGATGACCCATCAGACAACTGCAAATAATTATCAGTATAATGAGAGAACCAGATTTGGGGGAGGGAGTGGGGGAGAAAAGAAACTGAGAGGGGTAAAGGAAACACATCATGAAGGACCTTGAATGCCACACACACAAAAAAATCTGACATTCATCCAGAAGCTAATAGTTAACCACAGAGAGAAGCTATGTACAGAAGGAAGTTTTAGAACAGGTCATTCTGGATCAATGTAAGTAGTAGAAGAGAGATAGACAAATTCGGAGCCAGAGAAGCTAGTGAGGGACAGAAATCGCATACTCTGATGCCTGGCTAGGACTGGTGATGTCAATGAGAGAAACAGGCTAAGGGATGAAGAGGATCCCTCAGCAAGTCTATAGTTAGAATTACTGTAGCCACGTGGACACAGAATCCAGTCTTATGTACCTCCTGGTTTGCAAAAGGAGCTATGAATCTGGATTCTTATAAGAGTCTCTCTACTTCGATGAAATTTTCAACAATTTCATACACTGCATAAGCCAAGCTAAATGTATGCAAGCCAGAGGCAGCCTAGAGGCTGCCAGTTTACAGCCTGGGAATTAGGAAGTTGTTGCTCTAAGGAGAACTTGAACCAGTGCTGTGGCAAGGATAAGTGTCAATAGAATTCATCCTAAATAAGCAAGGGATGTGAAAAGAGAGAAGAAATAGAGAATAAATATCGGGTCCAGTGCTTTGATGAGTAGAAGTTCCATTTATTGCAAGGTGGATAGAATGTTAATTTTTTTTTCCTAAATTCAGTTCTCATCCTGAATCTTTTTTTTTTTTTTTTTTTTTTTTATTTATTTTTTTTCATCCTGGATCTTTTTTTGAAAATGTTGAGTTTGAAGAGCCTAAAGGCTATAAATGTACAAACTGAATATGTGAGTGTGGAGCTTATAAATAACCAATATTTAAGAGTGAGTGGAAGAAACAAACTACACAAGAGAAAGCTTGAATGACTGGAGCTAGAAGGAAAACAGATTCAAAGGAAAGTGTTTCCAGAAGGGGACAGTCAGAGTTGTTGAATACTTCTGAAAGATCAGGCAGAAAAATAGCTGAAAATAATTATTTTGTTTCATAGAAAAGAGTCACAAAAGTCAAAGTTCAACTGAGTGTTTAGAAGTAGATCAAAAGTGAACATTGTCAAATATAAATGACCATTTGCAGAAACTGGATTATCAAGTGAAAGGGAGAAAAGGAAGATATGGTCATCACAACTGTGTGTTCATGTGTGATGACATGTGTGATGTTGTGATTTGTGGACTTTTGCATTATGTGATATCCTGTAAGAAAAATACCAAAAATAAGATGTTTTTAGATTGAAAATATTTGACTATATGCTGGAGAAAAGGTTAATAGAGAGGGAGAGGAGGAAGGTATTAATGACCAAGGTCCTTGAAAAAGTGAAGGTGGATGGGATTCCGAGAGTCGTTGGGAGGGTTATCTTTAAGCAAGGAAACTGACAGTGTTAAGATAAAGGTGAGTCTGAGAATAGACAGATTTTTGGAAACTTGAGAAGTTTCAGGAGTATCTCCTCAGTGGCTTCAGCTGCGTGTCTGTGCATGTGTGTGGAGTGTATGTGTATGTGCCTGAACATGCACACGCATGCACTCTGGAAAGTAAAATTGGATTGAGTACTGCTTGGGATTTTCCAGATTGGTAAAGCAGAGTTTAAGGGGAGAAGGAAGCAAAGGTGTTGGCAAGAGAAGGGTTTGAGTAACTTTAGACATAGCTAGAAGTGCACATGGGGTGAACCAATTCAGTGATGACAGGCTATCATGTTCAAAGGGTGGAGGATGGAAGTGGGGTAAAAGTAGGGCAGGATGAATGGGGTGAACTAGTGGGGCAAAGACTTGAGAATAGCAAGGAAATCTACTCAAGATGGTGACAGGGTTTGACGGGCACTGAGGTGGACACTTGACGGGATGAGCACTGGGTGTTTTTCTGTATGTTGGTAAATTAAACACCAATAAAATTAATTAAAAAAAAATAAAGGAGAACTGAACCAGGAAAAAAAAAAAAAAAAAGATGGTGACAGGGTGACAAATGAAGAGGAGCCAGTGTCATAAGTTAAGGCTGAGGACTTATCCAGAAGTTTCAACAACAACAAAACAGGTAGAAGGCCTCATGGCCACTCAAATATGACTTTATTTAATCCTCAGAACTCTCTAGTTTTGTACAGATGAGAGAGCTGATACGTGAGACGTGAGTATAGCTACTTAGGAGGAGAATTTCCCCTGGAATCTCATTTGTCCTGACTCCTCAGGTGTCAGACTCCTGAGTGAACTCTTCCTAGTACACAATCCTGCATCTGTTCTTGTACAGACTGCAAAACACCAGCCCCTTCTTGTTATTACTTTTATTTCCCCAGTGGCTGGTACCTTCTTCAAGACTTTTTATCAATATATTATTATCAATAAGGTATTTTATATTCATATACATAATAGTCTTCAACAGTATAATTGCAAAAGCAATGAACTTTATAATAGAAATTCCTAGAATATAAACATTACTTACCAGTTCAATTTCTATTTATATGTATAAATAAGTATAGAAACAATTGAAAACACATGAATTATGTCTTGATATAGTAGATTCTATTATGAATACTAAAAGATATGTAATGTTACTTATAACCCAATAAACTAATAAAAAATTCAAAAGTTTTGTTTTTCATCATTCACTTTGATTATTTCTGGTGTACTTCCAGGAACTGATTGGAAGGAATTCCTTTTATTGTTTCTTAGAGTAGTTTTAATTTTCAAGGTATTACATTTTATTTCATTTAATATTAAAATATTTTAATTAATTTCTGTGAATAATGAACTCACAAATACTGAAAATCTGGCTATATCTTAAAAATGACATAGATTTAATTTTATTTAAATAAAGTACATTTTAAAATTATGCAGAACTATAATCAATTCATTAAAAAACATTTTAGGAAATAAAGTGGATTCTCTCTTTTTTTTTTTTTTTTTGCCCTGCTGGTTAATCAAGCTTTAAACATGTGTACCACTCAAATCCTTTGTATATTTTACCAAATACAAACTAAGAATGACTTTTGACAACTTGAAATATTGGTAAATCTGTTCATTTTTTAATAGAAGCCAAAATTCAAAGAAGTATACTAAATTCTATAGTTTATAGCCCCTTGGGACAGAGGTGAGTCCTAAACCTTTACTCCACATGACAGATAGTACCCAGAGCATGTTAACTTAGACTCTGTTTTCCTCCTGAGTGCAACACTGGGCTTTGTACCCACAGGACATTGCTTATTACCAAGCACTATCTGCTGAGAGGTTACAGACTGATGCCGCAAGGATCCACCCCAGCACGTTGCCATCTCAGGAGTTCTACGAACCAGGACTGGAGCCATCTGCTACTGCTAAACTGGATGATTTGCAGCGTTCTTGGGAAACCTTAAAGAATGTGGTAAGTCTCTGAAGCATGGAATTGTTTAGTGGACCAGCCACAGATTACCTTAGCAATTGTCTTATGAAACACATGCAGAGAGTTTACACACTGTCCACAGTTGAATACCCTCTGTTGGGCCACAGAGGTAAGAATGTCACATGAGGAAAGAAATGTCATAATCTACAAGATAAGGGACTAGGAAACATTTGGTAATATCCTTTTCTTCTCTAGATAAGTGAAAAGCAGCGCACTCTCTATGAAGCTTTGGAACGCCAGCAGAAGTACCAGGACTCCCTACAGTCCATCTCCACAAAGATGGAGGCCATTGAGATGAAACTCAGTGAGAGTCTGGAGCATGGCAGGAGTCCAGAAAGCCAGATGGCTGAACATCAGGTAAAAATAGCTATGACTTCAGTTTCCTGCATGATTAAGTAGGTGCACGCTCTTGTGACTAATCAGCCGGCCAAGTGGCCAAGCATGTTTTTGGGAGAGCAGACTGACCTTTTTTTTTAAATTATTATTATATCATTTCTTACAGAGTAAACAATATTCCAAATGGTGGTTGTTCCCACCACTGCTTCAGGGAGGGATCTAAGAGGGAAAGATAGAAATTCAGACCTTGAACTTAATTAAAGAAAGCTGCATACCTTGGCTTTGCTTCTTTATGTTTATCACATAAAGTACATTTCCTAATAGTTGCCACATCATTCTATTGTTGTTGTGAACTGTTGTAGGAATAAAATGTACCCCTCACCCTCCTTCTGTGGTGACTGTTGTTTTAAGAAATTTAGCCAGCATGTGTTTAGCAGCTTCCCATTATCATTAGAGAATAATTCTCAGACTTAAGTGGACACAAAGGCAGTTGAAGAGTAAGGATTCAAAGTTATAATCTTACAGTTGTCCCTGACTTGAATCTATTTTTAAAAAGTTATATAAATGAGGGAAAGCTTAACTTTACATGAGAAATAGGGATGATTACATTAACCTAACTTGGAAAGGTGTTAAGAATGCATCAATTTAAGATGCATGCTAAGAAAGTGCATATATTAAGATCTAGTCAATGCTTTAGCAGTATGATCAAGTGTACTATTAATATACAATCAGGTATAAGTGGGAGCTAGAGGTATTGAGGTATTCACCTAAATATGCAGTGAGATTCATATTTCACTGACACTGAAATACTACTTGATCCTGAGCAGAATGAAGGAGCATGGGATAACCGTATAAAAGGCAGAGGAAAAGAAAGTATTTTTAGATGCAAATTAAGTGCTATAAAAGCAGGATATGAGATGTTTATCTGTCAAATACTGGGTAATTTATTAGCTTTAAGAGTGAAACTCTGTACTTTGTTTTTTTTGGAACCCAGGATGACCTTGCAATACATTGGTTGTCCATATGTATGGTCTATTGATAATTCCATTCTTGTACAATATAGGACTTTACAGTATAACCCCAAAGTAAGAACATTTCATCTAGAGACAACATATTGAGAATTAGGGGTTTCAGGTTTTTGACGCTCTTGTAACTTCTTAAGTTACAAGGGACCAATGTGTATAGCACCCATTTTTAGGCCTTATTTTGCTAACACTGCCTTCTATGGGGCTCTCTGCTATCCCAAAGTCATTCATAGTCTGGCTGGGAAGGGTGCTGTACAAATATAAAATGAAAGTCAGTCTTTGTTTACCTGGACCAAACCAAACATGAGGACAGTCAGGGACTTTGGTGACTATTACATTGCAGTTTCCTTCCAAGTGCCTCAGTCCTCTTTATGTGCTACTCCAGTTTTCAGATGGTCAACTGCCATCACCTCTTTGTCATCTGAAGTGTTGTCTGTAGAGTGCCAGTGTGCTTTCTGGGATTCTGTTTGCCCCTCTGCCCTCCAGCCCCTTGCTTCAGTGTGCCTAAAGGGGGAGGACAACTTACCTCCATTTGATTACAGCTTTCCTTTAAACATTCAAAAGGAATTTGGCATAAGTTGTCCAAAGGCTGCATTAGAATGAATTTGAGTATCACAGGCTCATATTATCAGGAGCACATGCTCCAGGGTTTACATACTTAGACTCTTTCTACTTTTGAGTCATCTCTGCCTTTGTTCAAAGCTCATCATTCTAGTGTCCCAGGTGTGTGACAACAGCTTGCAAAGACCCTTCACTAGATCCCCCAGGATTTAGAAACTGCATAAAAGAGGATCCTGGTAGTCTGTCCGGACACTCCAGAGTTCCTAACTGAAAATGCAAATTAGCTGTCAATCACTGCTACCACCCCCTGCCTCTCTGGCATTGGTGTGAAAACATGCATAAGCAATGTAGAGCAAAATTATTATTTTGTTCAAGGGTTTTAATGGAGAAAACTCAAAATTGTATATTAATGCTAAGTATTAAGTGCTAGAAATGAATCTGTGACTTTTTTAATACTTAAGGCCAACCCCTTGACTTTCTGTGTATTTCTAAATTGAGAATGGTAATGCAAACAATTCTAGCAGTGAGATGTAGCTAATTCCATGATGATTACCCATCATTTGAATGTAACAATTATATTAATGTTATTATGAGAGGCAAAAAATATAGAATGTATTATTTTTCATATAATTGCAAATCTAAAATTTTCCATCTGACCTACTTTTGCCATCTGTACCTATGTTCTACAAATTCTGGGACAGAGCTGCCCACGTGAAAAGCTAATGGTATCACAAAGTCTAAATTGGTTCTTAGCTTCTGGAATGGTATTTTAAAACTTCCAAGAAGTGTTGTAGAATTACTATTTCTAAGTTCCAGCTGAATGTGGATGAGGAAGCCCAGTATACTTTTTTATATTTTCTAAAAATTAGTAGAAACACTTAAATTGTAATTTCTTTCCCAACACTTTCTTGGAAGTACTAATGTTTCTTTAAAAAGCTAATCTAATTCCTATATTTATCCTCTAAACGTTTGTCTAAATCTACTGAATTTGGGTGGAGTGCTGGGTCTTTCCTGTTATCTTCTCTAAATTGTATGGTAGATCTAATTTTAAGACATTAATACAGTTCATAAGCTCACTTGTGGCTGTTCTAAGTGATAAGTCCTCTGTCATAGAGACCTTCATAGTCATAGGCAGTTAATGCTTTATGGGTATGTGTTGTCTTTGGCACATTAAGCTCAGTGATGGATAGATAGTAAGCAGAGCACTGAGGTAATTTTGTTATTGTTTTTGCTTCTTCAATATATATGACAACTCAAAAGTTTGAAACGAGCTATGTTCCACATAGTTGATAATTCTGAAAGTCACAATGAAATTCATGTTTACCTTTGGTGTTAAATCAGACGTTAACTTTATGTTCTCCCTAGAGTGAGTCATTTTAGAGAAGCCAAGGTATTTCTCTAAACCACAGAAGTGTCATGCACATACCCTCATTGTAAACACAAGTCAGAAACCCAAAGATGTGTGTTTCTTCTCCTTATTTTAGTTTTAAGTCAGATATTGTAAGGCAACAGCTGGCTACCAGGTGAGACAGAGTTAAGGGAGTAAAGACATATTTGACTGCTGGATCTTTTTGTTTAAATTGAAGTGATACTCAAATCACATAAAATTAACTCCTTTAAAGTGTACAATCAGTGGCACTTAATGCTTTCACAATGTCATACAATCACCCTCTCTCTATCTGATTTCAGAACATTTTACCTCAGAAGAAAACCCCATGTCCAGTAAGCTTAGCTGCTGGATCTTGAAGTTTAAAACTACAGCTACCTTCCAAAAACAACCACTCTCCCTTGAGAGTAAACTGAAGCATATGAATAGGGAGGCTTTACCCTAAGAGGATGAAAACCAACAGTTCTAAGATTCCTAAACCCTTTTATTCCTTACTGCAGAACATTCAGAGAGCTGTTTTAGAATGTTGTGAGCCTACAACAGAAGCTGGTGATTTCACTGTACACTGGATTGGTCAAATCCACTGAGGTTAAAGGAGGTGGCTTTTTTTTCTTCCTGGTTGCTTCATGATTCAGATACCGATTTTATCTATTGTGAGTTAGAATTAAGTCAACTAGATGTATTGAGCACCAACTACATGCACAGCTGAAAAGAACAAACTTTCTCATTAATATATGGTTTAAAAATGTGCTTTAGGGGTGGAGTGAATTACCAACATGTTGTGCAAAAACAGCAATGGGATTGTAGGTTGCAATGATGGGAAATAGATAAAGGAAATTCTATCAGGTCTTTTCAGAAGCACAGATTAAAAAAATTTGTAGTGGCAACAGAAGTGGGCAGAAGGCACTGTAAATATAAACACGTGTGAAGAAAGCCTGGAGGAGGTAACGCAAATGAACATGGTAGAAGATAGTGGGGGATTCTCCTTGCTTATACAGAGGATCAGTGCCAAAGGAAAAGAAAGACATAATAGGGTTAGTCCAGTTATGGAGAATCCTTTAAAAGAAACCAAATAATATGAATTTTATATATTTGGCAATAACCAAAAAATGGTTATGAAGTAATGGAAAATAATTTACTGGAGAAAAAACATTTTGAATGTATAACAAACAAGTTCAGTCTTTAAATTCATTACAATTTCATTAAAATCCTCCAGCAAGTTCTCTGGTAGAGACTGACAAACTAATTCTAAAATATTTTGCAAGGGGTACCTGGGTGGCTTAGCTGGTTAAGCAGCTGCCTTTGGCTCAGGTCATGATTTCAGGGTTCTGGGATGGAGCCCTGTTTCAGGTTCCTTGCTGGAAGTCTCCTTTGTCTTCTGACCAACAAGCATAGGAAAAAGTGCTCAGTTTCATTAGTCATCAGGGAAATGCAAATTAAAACTACAATGAACTACTACTATGACCTACTAGAAAGACTTAACTGGAAAAGATCCACAAACCAGGTGATACTGGAGTACCATATAGCAATGAAAATGACCAGCTCTTTTACAAATGCAACATAAGCAACTTTCACAATCATGGCAGGGAGTGAAGAAAGCTAGACATAGAACAGTACCTCAGGCATGATTTCAAACAGGCAAAAGTAATCTATGATGTTCAAAGGTAACACTGTGATGATCTTTGGGAAGAAGGGAAGTTGTAACAGGGAGGAGGTCAAAAGGGCTTATAGAGCCCTAGGAATGTTCTGTTTCTAGATCTGAGTGGTAGGACATAGGTATATGCAGTTTGTGTAAATATATGAAACTATATATACTTAGAATATGTGTACTTTTATATATAATAATATAAATATTTAATGTATAGATGTTTACATGATATATAGATGTATAGAATAACTTCACTATAAATATTTTTAAAATCGGTTGAGTATGGTGATACTTGATATTAGGAGAATAGAGGGGTTTTTTTGTTGTTGGTTTTTCATATTTGTTGAGAGCCCATTCTAGGAGGCACTGGGCTTAGCCTGAAGCCTGCAATCCTGTGGCAGAGCTATGAGCTATGCAAATATGGATACATTAGAAACCATGAAAATATGGTTTAATATGGTTTTATATGAATATGAATTCATATATGAATTCAAATATTAAGCCAGTATTTCTTTATTTGAAGTGCTGGTGGCCCCTCATGTGGTAGGACCTGTTTTTTTTTTTTTTTAACATACCATTCAAATTCTAAATAAGAATTTCTCCTGTCAAGATTCAAGTTAAAGAGTAAGTCATAACATACAAAAAAAAAAGGGGGGGGGATAAAAAAACATGTCTATAATTGTGATGGATGCAAATAAAGAAGTTAGTGTGCTATTTGCCTGAAAGAGCTGGAGGTCGTAGACTAAGTACAGAAGGCAGAAATGTAGCAAGCAAGAAGGGAGTATGGGTAGTAGAAGGGTGGGAAGTGATGAGACATACCAGTAGGGTAAGGAGTCTGGCTCTTATTTTACAGACGATAAGCCACTAAATATTTTAAAGCAGGGGAGTGAGAGGCTCTGATTACCTTTTTAAAAGCTTACTCGAATTGCTTTGTGCAGAGTGGACTGGGGAGACTAGGTAAGCCTGTAAAGCAGGAAAGCCACCTGTAGACAGAGCAGTTCAGAGAGCCGGCTGAATTGGGATGGGCAGAGGAGATGTATAGGATGCGTCATGGAGGAATTGGTGTTGGATTGGATATGGCAGGTGAAGGAGAGGAGGTGTGATGAGGACTCCTAGGTCCTGAGCTTGAACAATGAGAGAGTGCTACATTTCACTGAGATGAGAAAGACAGAGGAGGAAGCAGGCTTTGTATGTAATACTCTGGAGATACCCAGGGAAATGTATACTTGGAATATAAAGCCTAAAATTTAGAAGAGATGTCTGAGTAAGGGATACACCCCTGTGAGCATTTAGCGTTAGAAAGCATTTGAAGCTTCAGGAATGGACAGGAGACAAATGAGATGTGACAACAAAGAAACAGGTGAGAGATCTCCCTGGTTATATAATATGAGCTTTGGGTTAAAGTGTGGTATTGTGGAGGACTTGGGGAAATTTGAAATGGAAAAAAATCACATTGAGGAAGAAAGTAGTGAGTTGTTTTCAACATAGAATCGTAGAGTCGGACTGAGACTGAGCATGTCCCCACTCTTGGACTGCAGGAGAGCCTAATTGAAAGCCAGAAGGATTCGTTAACTTGTTCAAATCCATTTATGTTAGGGACACAAATGATTTTGAAGTCAGGAATGCCCTTTCATTTTGGAACTTAGGTTAGTGGGACTCCTGTTTGCTGGCTAAATGACCTGCATGTGAAGTATCTAACCTAATCTCAATCGATGTGAGACTCAGCTAGGGACACGATTCCTCAGTCCAAAAAAACTACATACAGGAGTGTGATTCCACAGTCTTCTTCACAGGCACTGATGGATGAGATTCTCATGCTTCAAGATGAGATCAGTGAGCTCCAGTCGTCTCTGGCAGAGGAGCTGGTGTCCGAGTCTCCCGAGTCCGACCCCGCCGAACAGCTAGCCTTGCAGTCCACACTCACTGTCTTAGCCGAGCGGATGTCCACCATCAAGATGAAGGCATCAGGGAAGCGACAGCTTTTGGAGGTAACAAGCCACTCTGCAGGTTCCCCTCACATCCAAATTAACTCTTCAACTTGTGTTGACAAGCATGCGAGTCATTTACGTGATCTACATTTTTAAGGTTTCCCACTCAGAAGAAGCTGGTATTGTGTGTGTCTCAAGGAGGGTCTCATGAATAGAGCACTGAGTCAGTGTGTAGCCTTCAATGTGTCTTTTCACTACTTTCTGACTCATTTCAGCATGAAAAATTGAGAATGTGGAAAGCAAAACTTGGTAGACGTGAGCCTTGTGAAGAATAATTGTAAAGGTTTGCATAATGGTTTGCTCTGTTTAAATAAGAGCATTTTATGACTAGTATTACTAATACTCTGAAGAATAAATCCTTAGTCACCCTTAGCCAGTTTAAGCACATTAGTTCATGAAAATAGTTTTGCAATTCTGGTTCTCATGTTACTTAACCTTAACATTATTTAATAGATAAATTTTGGTAACAATAACATGCAAAATAAGTTATTTTGCTTTTTCTTGTTCTCTTATCATTCCTGGCCCTAAACATATGTGATGTTCATATTGTTGCTCCTATAAATTTGATTAGACTAGAGACTGCTTAAGGACCTTTAGAGTATCTGTCTCCTGGTATCTCAGGGTCAAGCGGCTTCTCTGGCACATAATCAGTTCTCAGTTATGTTCTCAATTTCTTATTATATGAATTTAACATTATTTAGCTGCTGGTTATGCTGTAATTCAGTTGAACACAGACCTATTGTTGGGTGTGTAGGCTCTTTCCAGTTTTACCTATTATAAGATTAATCAAATCATATACTCATTTATTTTTTGTATGGGAGACACTTAAAATCAGTGTGTTAGCTTTATTTAATCTCTATTTTCAACTATTTAATAAAAACTGAAATTTAAAAATAACAACATAATAAATTATTAATTAAATAATTTTTAAAATAAGGTATTCCCAGTACTTGTCTTAAAAATTAATTTTTTAATTCATTAATATTGTCCCTAATCATACTTTGAAATCCTTGTGGAGTTTTAAAATGAAGTGATTGGCTTGGAGGGTTGTTTTTAATATGAATTATTTGCCATCATTGAGAAAACCCAGAGACATAACCAAAAATTTGAGTTTCCTCCTTTACTTAAGAAACTAGTACCACTCAGGAACACTGAGTGTTCCTGTAGGGAATCACTTGCCTGAAATCACATTGTGGTGCTCTGAATGGGCTTGCCCACCACTCCTTATACTTTCCCAGACACTAAGGTAAAGTACCTATTGCCATTTACTCTCTTATGCCGTTGTTTCATTCTAATTGTTGGTCAATTTCCATTATTTACATTATCTGCTAAGCCCCATAGGTATATTATGTAAGAAGCTTAAACTCTGGGTTCATGTTAGTATCATCAGAGCTTTTAAAAAATACTAAACTTGAGACTCACTTCCAGAAATTCTCATTTAGTGCTCTAGGATGTGACCTAAGCACGTTTTTTTTTTTTGTTATTATTATTATTATTATTATTATTTTAAAGATTTATTTATTTATTCATGAGAGACAGAGAGAGAGAGAGGCAGAGACATAGGCCGAGGGAAAAGTAGGCTCCATGCAGGAAGCCCGATGTTGGACTTGATCCCGGGACTCTGAGATCACGCCCTGAGCCAAGGGCAGATGCTCAACCACTGAGCCATCCAAGTGTCCCATATTATTATTATTATTATTTTTAACTTTCACAGGTGATTCTGATGCACAACCAGGACTAAGAACCTGGTGTTCTGTATTGTGTTGCATCCTAATGATTTTACCTCATGGTGATGTATGTTACATTCTACTTTATTCATCAGGAGAAGTTAAATGATCAGCTTGAGGAACAGAGACAGGAACAGGCCCTGCAGAGGTATCGCTGTGAAGCCGATGAGCTGGACCACTGGCTCTTGAGCACTAAAGCCACTTTGGACACAGCACTGGGTACAGCGAAGGAGCCTATGGACATGGAAGCCCAGCTAGTGGACTGCCAGGTACAAAAATGGTCTTGAAAGAATATTCCAACATCACAGAGAATACTGTGTTTAACTACAGAAATTATAACAGTAAAAAGACTTGATATGGATATATGATTTTTCTCAATCTGTATATTGTATATATTTATTGTATAAATATAGCATATATTTATGTATTTGTATATATGTAGAAAAATAATATCTTATAAAAGATTAAGTGAAATTCAGAATTGGACTTATTAGTCTTTTGAAAAATTTTACCAGTGGTGTCTACTCTTTAGAAAATCTTTAGCTTCCTAAAGGACATTTTTTTTTTTTAAAGACTGTAAATACTAAAACACTTATGGTATCTATATTTAGTGGCTACTAAGGACTACAAACCCAATGAAAAGAATTAATATCAGTAAATCAGACTGTGGATAAACAAAAAAGGAGGTGCCCTTAAGTGCTCTCTTGCAATATTGGTTCTAATTTGGATATATTACTTGGACAACTTGGAAAAACTCAGTTACAGGCAGATAGACAGATAGGCAGATAGGAAGGTTGTCTTTTGGAACAGAGAATTTCCTTCCTCTAATGTGAGGTCTTTAGGAATTTTTTTTTAAGGATTTTATTTATTGATTCATGAGAGACAAAGAGAGAGGCAGACATATAGGAAGAGGGAGAAGAGGCTCCCTCTGGGTGCCAGGAACTCAATCCCAGGACTCAGGGACTCAATCCCAGGAAGCCAGGATCATGACCTGAGGTTCAAAGGAAGATGCTCAACCACTGAGGCATCCAGGTGTCCCAAGGTCTTTAGGAATTAATGTAAAATGACATTAAGGTTTTTATTGTAGCATTTTTTTTATCTCTTCATTATGGAAAATTTCAAACACATGTATAAGTATAGAGACTAGGTAATGAACTCCAATGTACCAATCACTGAATTTCAATGATTATCAAAAGAATAGACTTCACACATGGCTGAAGTATGTCTAAAAGCTCTTTCATTTAACTAGCAACTATCTAGTAAGACTTCCCTAATCTACAGGGTTAAAATATCAGTATGTGTGACTCCATATGTCTCTTATTTGGAATCAGGAAACATGAAAAAACCATTAATGAATGAATGAATTCTTTCTTCTTAATATGTAGTATGCTATTTTGATCATTCCTTTTATTAGATTTTAGATTTATTGCAATATTGATCATTATAACTGGGATTTTTAAATGGTCTAGGCAATTTATTTATGTGTATTCAAAGCATTGTTATTCTCTGCCTGGATGGTAGAGAATAGAGAACCACGTGTGAATGTTTTCTAAATTATTTATATCATCTTTTCTAAAGTTTCCTTACTGGAAAGAAACATCTATTTTTTGCATTCCCTTCTAAGTGCTTAAAATTAGCACATGTACTAACTAGCATTCTAAAATTATATTTTACCATTACTCCTACCTCTCCCTTTTGGATGTCTCTATTTTTATGGCTATGCATAAATTTCACAATTCAGATAATATATTTCAGGATTTTTATGAAGCATTGAAATGGTATTTTGGTAACATTTTTAGAAACTAGAACCATATGGAATCACACAAATACACAGCAGTTCTTCAGTCAATTCAAGTGTAGTATTTAAGCCAGTTGTGTAATTAGAACTGTGGCTGTTATGAGGGTCCTATTATGACTGTTGGGGCTCTGGGCACTTTGCTTCTGTGGGCTTCTTGCTCTATAAAAATATTAAAAATTGTATTTTTAGTTTATAACTACTTTGGTCCAAAGACTAATATGATCTAGAGTGGATTCATTATTACATATTCATTGTTATATTCATTTGTTTCTTCCGATTTTAGAAGAAATTAAAATTAAGATTTTTATTGGGCCTCTAAAAGTATTATGAGCCCTTATCGCTGTGCCAACTGTGCCTAGTGGTAAAGTCTTGATATAACTATATTAGTTTCTCAAAAAGAATCTTCAGGGAATCATCCGTTAAGCCCCATTTCATTAAATATTTCATGCTTTCATTTAGTTCTAGTTTTTTAGTTTAAACATATACTCTTAAAAGTTGATGGCAGTTTTTCTGATTTAAAATACTTTTCTCATTAGTAAATATCTTGATTGAAATTAGAGAGTGCATTTTTTAAAAGTTCAGAGTTAAGGAATATAAAAACAGAAGGATTTCTGCAGAAAATAAAATGATTGTTATCTGTTTACCTTTGATGTTTTTATCTTGTTCTTTTTTAGTTTTTGTTTTAAACCTCACTTTGGAAGAAGGGAGACTAGTTTGCTCCTTCTCAAAATTTAGCCTGTATTTGAGAAGAAAAGCAGCCTTAGAGAGTTGTCTCAGAAAATGAAAATAAAATTCTTAGGAAAACTTTTAGAAATGTAAGGTTAAAAATGCATTATATAAAAACAAAAAAAAAAATTAAAATCAAGAAATAAGAGCAACAACCTGAAAAAAAAAAAAGCAATGTCTTGAAAGAGAGAATAATGGTTGATAATATGATATCTTTACTACTATTTGTCATAAGCATCACAATCTAACACTAAAATGGTAAAACAGTTGGAATAATGGGATAAAGCAAAGGTGTGGTCTTTTCTCCTTATCCCTTGGCTATATGAAATACGCTTTTGCATGCTTTTAAGATGTTTTCCATTATATAACATCTAATCTTAAAGACAAGAAAAATTAGGAAGCTCAAAGAATCTTTGAAAATCTATAACTACTCTTCAGGTCTGACAGAAAAGTAGGAAAAAAACATGAATGCATACTCTTTTGGTGAAAGACTAGAAGTATTGTGTTTCGCTGTGAGAAATGATCTTTATGTGCAGAGACTTGGCAGGGTGTATGGATTTCATCCTCGTTTTGGTTTTCCAGAACATGCTGTTGGAAATAGAGCAGAAGGTGGTGGCCTTATCAGAACTCTCAGTCCACAATGACAACCTGCTGCTGGAAGGCAAGGCTCACACCAAGGAGGAGGCTGAGCAGCTTGCCATAAAGCTGAGAGTGCTCAAGGGGAGCCTCCTGGAGCTGCAGAGAGCCCTGCACGACAAACAGCTCAACATCCAGGTGAGGGCTCCAGCCACCCAGTGCTCCATCCTAAAACATGGCCGCCAAGGCGCCTTTTCCCAGCCTAGGATCTGTAAAGGAAGAGCTGTGGAATGTACATACTTACACACACTTTGGCACTGATTTCAGATAGGTTTTGTAAGGACTGTTTGAACCCATAGACCCAAAGCCTGCAGTACAGGAAAAGAAAAGATCATGAAAATAAATACCCATATTTAGCAAATATACTATTTAAAAAAGTATTTCAACATAGGTCATAGATTAAGATATTCTATGACATTTTAATATTTTTCTTCTATTTTCCTACATTCTATTTTTCAGATATACTTAGACTTTTTGACTTAGGGCTCATACCTTACATTGTCATATATTCCAAATGAATTGAACCATTTTATTCTCATGTAGTGACCTTAATATTCCCAAATAGTGATTTCTGTTTTATATCCCTGGAACTTTTGGGGGCATAATATTAGCCTAGCATATCCTTTAACTTTCCTTCAATTTCACCCTTTCTGTGTCCTTCTGTTTTAGATTTACCTCTTGGCTATACACTGTTGGTTTTAAACATTTATCTAATCAGAAAATCTCTGACATTGAAAGGACAGGCTTAGCCCATTTAAATTTACTGTGATTACTGGTGTGTGTAGATGTCTTTTATTTTACTTTTAAAAAATTTTTGTTCTCTTTTTTCTCCTTTATAACTTTTATTTTTAAGTGGTTGACTGCTTCCCCCCACTCCTAATATCTACTCTTTACCACCCATACCTAATAAATTCTAAGTTTATTTCTTAATCTCCTTCTAGGGCAGTATAATTAGAACCTTGGAACACTTTCACTCAGACTTCTCCTCATATACCTTTCATACTGATACTGTCCAGTATTTTAATTTTGTTCTTTTTAATCTGTAAAAATTAGATATTGCTATTGTTATCCTATACAAATATTAAGCAAACATTTATTGAGAAGCAACTGTGTGTCAGCTGCTATTTTATACAATTGAGTGAAAGAGCCTGGAAAATAACTACCTGTATTTGTATGCCTGTATTTATAGCTATATATTCCTGACGTCAAAGGATTATGGTTGGAGGAAATAGACAATAAATAAAATTAAAATACATTATTATATATTAAGTTAGGAGATGATAAGAGCTATAGGTGAGATACCATAAAGTGGATAGATGGGGAAAGGCAATCTGGTTGGATTTGCAGTGCTAAACAGGGTGGCCAAGAAAGCCCCCTAAAGTCACATTTGAAAGAGTGAACTATGCAGATATGAAGGAGAGAGTTCTATGCAAAGGGGAAAGCAAATACAGAGGCCCCAAGGTGAGATCATCCTAGGTCTGTTCAAGAAGGCCATTGTGGCTAGAATGGAATGAGCAAGCGGAGAGTGGCATCAAATGAAGCCAGACACAGGTAACAGGGAACATGGTAAAAGGATGTTATAGGCATTGTATACACTTTGGTTTTTACCCTGGGGAAAATGAGAAGCCACTGGAGTGTTTGGGAATAGAGGAGTGATAAGATCAGCTTTTATCCACTATAGGGAACCAGAGTAGAAGCTCAGACACCAGTTTGAAGACATGGCATAGAGGTTGAGGTGATGAGAACTTCCTAGATTCTGGATAACTGTGAAGGTGAAAACTATCTGAGGAACAGATATGGGGAGAGAAAGAGTAGTTAGATCAATAGTTTAATTTCAGATAGTGAAGTTTGTGATGTTTATTCAGTGTCATGTAGTGGCTGGAGTTCAGGGGAGAGACCTAGAGTCATCAGCCTCTAGGTGGTCCTCCTTAAGGTATGAGGCTTTATGGGATCCCAAAGGATTGAGGAGAGATGAAGACCAAGGTCCTGGAATCAGGCGCTAGAACACTCCAGTGTTATGGGTTTGGAAGTTGTGGAGGAGCCTATAGAAGAGTGTAACAAGGAGAAGCCAGGGAGGTGAGAGGAAGATGGAGAGTTTGGTTCCTAGAAGCTACTTGCAGGTAAGTGGGGCAAGATGAAGATTGGGAGCTGACCACTGGATCTCATGATATGTAGGTCTTTGGTGACCTCAACAGTAGCTGTTCCAGTTGTATAGAGAAGGCGAAGACATTCAAATGAAAGTGAGGATAAGGAGGGACGGGTTGGAGAAGAGAGCAAGTGATTCAGGAGTTTCCCTATGAAGAGTAGCAGAGAAATGATATACTTTAGAAAACATTTTAAGGCGATCCCTGGGTGGCTCAGAGGTTTAGCAC
This sequence comes from Vulpes lagopus, assembly GCF_018345385.1. Taxonomy (NCBI): domain Eukaryota; kingdom Metazoa; phylum Chordata; class Mammalia; order Carnivora; family Canidae; genus Vulpes; species Vulpes lagopus. The sequence goes on along the minus strand of NC_054825.1, from coordinate 99,656,124 downwards.
CTCCCTTTGTTTGGCCCAGGGCGTGATCCTGGAGTCCTGGGATCCAGTCCCACATCGGGCTCCCTGCATGGAGCCTGCTTCTCCCTCTGCCTGTGTCTCTGCTCCCTCCTCTCATGAACTCTCTCTCATGTGCATCTCATGAATAAATAAAATCTTTAAAAAAAAATTTAAGATCAGAAGAATGTGGCATGCCTACATGTAGATGGAAACAACTCAGTAGAAGAAAGAATGATGAAAAAGAAGTTGATAAAAAATGTGTAGGAGGGAGAAGATAGGACCAAAGGGCCGGGTGTGGTCTCAGAACTACAGTACCAAGGAAACCTCTTATCTTCATGCAGGTGCTGGCGGGAGACAGGGCACCAATATTGTGGTGGAAACTTAATGAACATACTATTCTGCTTGCTTTTGTTTTCTCAGTATAATGACAATTTTTTTTCAGACTACACTACATATTTTCAGTTCTTTCTGCTAATAATATAATTCTGTGATCTGGAAGATCAAACCTGATCAACAGAAAACTATTAGAAGCAATGGAAGAATTTAGTAAGATGACTGGCTTATTTTAAAAATGGAGAATCCAGGGGCACCTGGGTGGCTCAGTCGGTTAAGTGGCCGACTGCTTGATTTCGGCTCAAGTCATAATCTCAGGATCCTGAGATGGAACCAATGTTAGGCTTCACACTGAGCTGGCAGTCTGATTGAGGATTATTTTTCCTCTCCCTCTGCTTGCTCTCTCTCAAATAAATAAGTAAATCTTTTTTAAAAAAATATAGAATTTATAACTTTGCCATGTACAAACAAAAAACAACTTAGAGAAATAATAGTTTTCCATCTGTGATATCAACAAAATATGAAATATTTGGAATCTCAACAAATAATATTTTAAAACATGAGTAGAAAAAATGTGAAAAATGGACAGATAAACTCTATTCTTAAGAATATAATATTTTAAAGATGGCAGTTTTTTCCTGTACTAGCATATATGTTTAAGTTATTTGGAATGTAATGCAATGATATAAAATGTGACAAAATGATTCCAGGTTTCCCTGGAATAAAATAAATGTGAAAATAACCATAATATTCTGAAACTGAAGAATTATGAGGGGCTAATTTGATCTTACCATATGTTAAAATACAATATTACTATAATTAGAATAGTTCGGCATTAGCACAGTAAATGGATCAACAAAAAACTTTACAGAATACATATTCCAGAAAGAGACCTCAATATTTAAGGGAGATTGATTAATGGTTAATGTAGCATTTCAAATCAGTGAATAAAATAATAATAAAGTAATAGATGAACCACTTGAAATATGATAAACTAGGTTTCCTATACCATTCTTTGCAGAAAAAAAGGTCATCATAGATGGACCAAATATTTAAATGTAAAAATTTAAACCTGTAAAGTTCTGGATATATGGGTATTTTTTTTAAAAATCTTAGGATGGGAAGGATCTATGCCAGTATGCCCTAAGCCCAAAATTTTAGTTTCTTTAAAAACTACAACACAAAAATGAAAAAGTTCTATTATCACCAAAAACACAGAAACCAAATGAAAAGACATGGACAAAAAGGGAAGAAACTGCATAATTCACATGTCAAGGAATTAATTCCCTTAGTTTCCACAAATCTTTTGTAAACCAATATGAAAAGATAGAAATATGAACAAAAGATAAAGAGACCATTCAAATGAAGAGACGAGACCTACAAATGGCCAGTGAATGTATGAAAAGATATTTTAACTCACTGTTGGTTAAATAAATGCAAATAATGACAAAATACAGCTTTTCACTTTATATTTACTTACTTCAAAATGTACATGCAATCTGACTTTATGAATCAAAGCAACAAGAAAAGTGTTAAAAATATAAAATTAGAGAGTAAGGAATATAAAAAAATTTTAAATTGTAATTAAAAAATTAAATTTGAACAAAATGAGGTTAGTTTTCTAACTGTAAAAGTTTATACTAATTTACTTGGCTTTATAGAAAAGTATCATCAATCTAATATATAGTGCATTTTTTTTTCCTAATGGTGTTGTATGAATGAACCTTATCTCTAAAAAATCCAAATCAAAGGAAAGACTTCAAGGTTTCACATCTGGAATAGTAATTTAAAAAGCTGCAATTACCCTAAAGGCAGGTAGGAAGGGAGGGGGAACCTGATATGCAAGTGGCACATGTCAGGATAAAAGGGGGTTTGAGGGGTGAGGGGATAAGGATACACTTTCCAAGGCCTCAGGCCTGGTAAAGGCATATAAATGAGTGAAGCAGGCCTAGTCAGAATCTTGGCAAGCTGGTCTCACGTCAAGCAGTTATCTTCAGCTCCATCTATTACAGAAGATTTTATAGGCTGCATTGCTAGATCTTTCAGAGAAGGGACATTTGGATTATTTTTAAAATCTCCCAATTTTAAAACCCTGTCATTTAATTCTAAAAATTCTAAATTAAAATAATTTGTGTGCCAAACAGAGGGCAGACTAGATTCTTTGACTAGCACTTTGCAACTGCTATCCTAAAGTCTCCCCATCCTGGTGTACCACCTCTTGTCTTGTCTTGTATGGCCATAAGCACACCATTTCTCAGTGCTGCTTGCCTACAAAATGGTCAGATCTATCACAGTCATCTTTTTAACTAGTTGGACTTCTGTATATATCAAAAAATAACCAATCCCTTGAGTCCTCCACCCACTAATAGATTCCTTCTCTTTATGAAGGGACAGAGACATATGGGCATGTAATACTCTCTTGAATCTTTCCTCATAAAAGGTTAATCATTTTCACACATTATCATCCTTTGAAGGAGCAGAGTTTGCCCTATATAAATAGTGAAACGCTTTGTAAAGAAATGTTTTACTTAATGTTTAGCATTTCCAATCCTCACTAATCTTCCAAAGAATGTTCCTGGCAACCGTGGTTACTGTTCTTGTATTTCCAAAATAAACAGCTTATGTAGCTCCACCCCTGGGGGACTCTAGGGACTAAAGCTGCCTTACTTCCTCTTTCCTTAGGTAGGAGAGAAAATGGTTATCAGACATATTAGAATGTAATTACCATTATTCTATTCCTTCTGTCAGTGCCTTCTCATCCCCATGGGAAAAGGAATGAAATTTGAACTGGATCCTTAATCATTTTTTGTTTCCTGTGGTCCAAGTCTTATGTTTCAAAATGGCTAAATCAGTCAAAGAAAAATTTACTAGCTGAAAAATGGAACTTAACCACATTAGAAAATACATACTAAACATCTGCTTTTGATGCTTCTTAATTTTTGTTTCTCTAAAGCTGTGGATTCAATTAGTGAAATATGACTCCCCTTAGATTTTAAGTCTTAGATTCTGAATATGTGTCTGTGCATGTAAAACTAGTTAAGCTATTCTTAAGATCTAACATTGCAATTGTTATTTTTCCAAGCACAAATTTGCTGTGAGGAATTTGGAAAAAAAAAAACCCAAAAAAACAAAAAACCTCTTAATCAGACAGTAGTAACCTGTGCAGAAGGGTGAGGTGATGCCCTTGAGAGGTTACCATATGAGTCTCTAGGCTGGGCTCTGAAAACAAACCTTTACTGAAGAGCAAAGCGAGGGAGAGTGATCGGATGAGGCATCAGGTCATGGCCAGGGCCACCATTTCATCAGCTGGGGCAGCTTTCCCTAGAGATAGCATTCAGCCTTGTACACTGACTTCCTTGGGGTCATTCTCCACAGGTCCCCTTTGACCTGCTGTTTCATCCTTACCAGAAGAGCCACAGTCTTTCAGAGTTTATGTTGGGTAGATAGTACATTCTCAGATGGGAGAGAATCTGTTTCAGGCAGAAAATTACTGGCTTCAGTGCTGAAGAGTGCCCATTCACCTCATACCTCCTACCTTCAGGAGAATCACTGCTCATCTGTAAGAAGCATTACTGGAGGAGTGGGGAATATACTGAATGGGGTGTTTCCAGTCACCCATTCTGAAGGTCCTGTGAAATGCAAATGGAATACTTTAGGCCCTGGCATCCCCATTGTTCTATATGAGCCATAGTTTCTTTCTGGGAAGCTGGATCATCTTAAAGGAAAGGAAGTTACTTGTGAGCTAAGGTGGCTCAGAATCTGGGAGAGGATTATGTATCATTTTACCTGTGGGTTTCATGGTTTCCTTCCGTTCACTGTTCTTCAGGCACTGATACCAACATTACAAGTTCATTATCTCCACATTATCTCAAACATTTTGCAATTTAATCATGAGACTAATGAATAAAACAGAAGAGTAAATTGACCCCATTTATTTTCCTTAACAGGGTAAAATTCTGAAAATAAGAGGAAGAGAAGGGTCTTTGTGGGTGATCAAGCTGGATGACCTAGAGCAGCTGGATCCCAGTCCATGGTCAGAAGTAGCAATGAAGAACCAAAGGACTTAGATATAGGAGCCCTGGAGCTTAAGGGAGCAGGACCACTCCTTTGCGGAAGCTACTTGTAAACTGTCCCCCTTCCCTGCCCCCATGGTACAGCCACACTGGCCCCTTCACTTGTGGTTGCTCTCTCTGAGATGCCAGATTCCTCTCTCTCATGGTCTCTGCTCCAACTGTTCCTCAACTTGGAAAGCCCTCTACCTAGGTCTTTGCCAGGCAGGTGGTTTCTCATCGTTCAGTGCTCAATGCAGTTGTCTCTTCTCAAGATGCTCTCTCCCTGACCAGCCTAAGAAACCTTCCCCTTCACTCTCTATGCCATTATCTAGTTTTAAGTTCTTTATGGCTCTTATCTCAACTCATCTTGTTTATTATCTGTCTCCCCAGAAGGACCCTGGCCTGGCTTCTTGGCAGAAGATGCCTAGAATAGTGGCAGACACACAATGCATGGTTATTTAATAAACATTTAGTGAATGAGTTATATTAAGATTGTGTACTTTATCTTTTTGACATATATATACGTATGGGTTGACGGATTCTCATTTGAACTAATTCCATTCTGATATGCAGTGTTAGAGGGCCTTTCAAATTCCATCAGAATCATCAAGCATGATGGATAAATTCCTGCCTCAGTATTTAATAATTACTCTTGTCTTTCTCCCTTAACCAAACATTATCCACGCCAGCAGTGGCAACAGATGACAGTGGGGTCTGGTCTGGGTGGTGATAGTAGAGGAAGTGAGATCTAGAGTTATATTCTCATGGAAAAATTTCTGGAATATCTGTTGACCACATCAGTGAGCTAAAAAAGCCTAGTTTCTAAGTAGACAGTTTCCCCCTCAAATATTTGAGTATAATCATCTATTTATTATTCTCTTTTCTGCAAATACCATAAATTCGATGGGTTTTGTCTTACCATTTTTTTTTTTTTTTAAAGTCTGGTTTCACATCCAAATGGATCTACTTTGGTATCATTATACAGACCACACCAAAGTTGCCTTTACTCCATTTGATTAAGGTTTTTCTGTGGATAGTATGACTCTTGATTTCTGCCTCATTAAAAGCAGGGAACAGCACAAGAGAAGGAGGAGAGCCATGTGGACCTGACTGCCAGCCAGAGCCCTGGTGTCCAGGAATGGCTGGCCCAAGCACGGACCACGTGGACCCACCAGAGACAGAGCAGTCTCCAGCAACAAAAAGTAAAGCATTTCTGACCCCTCTGTAGCCTGTAGACCTGCCAAGCAAACACCTTGAGAGAAATGTTTTAGATGGACAAGTGACTTCTGTACTAAATACAAAGTGCCCCTTTATTTTCTCTTTGGACAGAAACAAGACCTGGCTAATGTTTCAGTGTACTTTCTGATGACCACTGGAATGATTAGTCATTTTAAAGCCTGTTCTTTAAGAAAAGCTTGTGCTCAGGTTTACAAATAGCATGACTCAATTATAATCTGCCTTATGAAGGTTACCTACTCTATTTGCAGATTTGCCCCAATTCGAGCCTATTTTATATAATAACCTCAGGAAGGCCTTTGAGAATTGGTAAAAGCCTGAGTTATGTGTTTTTAAAAAACTTATTAAAAATGAAATTTATTTTTCACTTTTAAGTAGATACCATCACAAAATAGGATTAAAAATTAATTGCCTAGTGAAATAAATGAGCTGATAAATAAGAATGATTTCTCATTGATACTTTAACTTTATGTATAGGGCATATTAAAATATTTTATTTTCTCAAACAGAAAAGAAATTTTTCATAAATAATGAAAAAGTAAACCCAAATCTTGTCCAGTTTATCAAGCAAGTTGCGAATTCAAGAGAGCTGCTGAACTCAAGGATTTCTCTCAGCTCTGGCTGTATTGATTTTGAAGAGTGAAAGTGCATTGTATACCACTTGAGGGCACCATCGCCCAGCAGAATTTTTCCCCCCATTAATTTTTTTCCAAGAGATTTCAGAGATAACTTTTATAAAAATTAAAGAAAGGTATAGAGTACTTTGGAGACATGTTTGTGCATTTACCTAAACCACACCTTTTATGCAACATCTGAACTTAGAAACTTATTACAGGAGTTCTCTGAGAATTTTCTAGACCTTAAACCATGATTGTAGGCAATAATCATAAAGTAACACATGTTTTCATTTCTCCTTTTCCTTGAGCAGGAGTTGGAACAGGAATTAGCAGAACAGAAGAGCCTCCTGCGGTCAGTGGCCAGTCGTGGGGAGGAAATTCTCACCCAGCACTCAGCTGCAGAGACCTCTGGTGGTGCTGGGTATGTTTCAAAACACTTTCTCCCAACTTGCCCTGATTTGAAGAAATGTAAACATCTCACTCAAAATTTTAAACATCTGCAAAATGTTTTCACTTTAAGATATTAAAATTATTTGCATTTTGAACATTTGTTGTGCGGCATGAGTATAGCTAGTAATTATGATGGCTCATGGCTGATAGCTAACTTGTTTGCCCTTTTTCCAGTATGCTGAGCATATCTGTCCAAAGAAGATGCTTATGAGTTCATTTTTTAGAATCAAAAAAGAAATGCATTCTAAAAATAAAAAAAAGAAATGCATTCTAAAATTAGATCCATTGTGTTTCTAGCTGAGTGATTATATCTAACTGCAAAGCATTTTCCCTGGAAGAGCTTATCTTCCCCTAACATCACTCTGAAAAATAAAAATAAATGTATGTGCCCACTAAATATCTTGATTTTTCTTGATCATATCTGTCTGTAGTCTCTCATTGAGTTTCGAGGCCTGGTTTGGAATGGAGACTGAAAGCCTTGTACACAGCAGAGCAAAGTGTTCAAATAAAAGTGAAGGAAGTTGGAGAATTTTCAAGTTGGAGATTTTGATTTCAAAGGCAGGATGAGTTGAAGTATCCCTGCATTTTAAGTCAGATCTGGGTTTTAACTCTGTTTCTCCAGCTGTCACTATGGAAGAGGAACTCAACTCTAAGCCTCAGTTTGCTCATCTTTAGGATTACAGCAATAATTGACCCCCTCCATCTCAGAGGGGTTATGAAAGTGGTGGGCACAACTGAGAGGATATGCAGGAAAACTTTAAAATCCAAAACATTAAAAAAAAAAAAAGTTTCAGTGAAACCTGTGTGCTCATGCATTGTAAAGATTGTGATTTAGTACTATCCTTCGGCAACCAAAATACAGCAAATAGCTTTAACTCCACTGACTCCAACATTGTCAATTCTGAGCATTTATTGGAGGAAATAGCCAAAGGAGGAGATACGTTATGGAAGTGACTTTTGAAATATCATTTAGAATACCAAATAATAGAAAAGGGGGAAATGCCTGCTAGTATTAAAAAAAAAAGCCTAAGAAAAGTATTTGCATATATTATATTAACAAAAAACTATGTAATGATACCAGAAAATATATATGTGATATTAAGTAAAGGTGTAATATAAAATTGTAGGTATAGTATATGCGTGAGTAAGAACCGGACTATACAATATAGATGATCAAAACTAACTTTTGGGGCACCTGGGTGGATCAGTAGGTTAAGTGTCTGCCCTTGGCTCAGGTCATGATCCAGGGTCCTGGGATCAAGCCCCATGTCAGGCCACCTGTTTAGCAGGGGAGTCTGCTTCTCCCTCTCCCTCTGCCCCTGCTTGTGGTCTCTCTCTCTCTCTCTCTCTCATATAAATAAATAAAATCTCTTTAAAAAAAAAAGCTAACTTTGGAAAAGATAGATACAGAGCCTTTTATTGTATTTTTTTTGCAGTTTAATCAATACTTATGAAATGTCCTTGACATATAACATCAGTGTTGACTATATGTTTGTATATATGGCTATGTTTAAGAATTAAAATGCAAGATGATAGAAATTGAACTACAATTCAATTGAAATAGACATATTATGACAAAATATATAGGAATTAGGTTGTCATCAAAAAGAAAAATGAAACAAAAAGACAGCAGAAATATTGATAAAACTAATAAGTATGAATTTAAAAAGAATACAAATGAAAACTGTTATGACATCACTAGTCAGGAATTCCATTAAAATAACCTTAAAACTCTAAAAATTATGTTAAAATATGAAGGAGTTTTCAAAAATCCTGATTGTCCATCATGCTTACAAGCACAGATAAGGCTGTAAATATGTGTGTCTGTGTAAATCCAACGTGAGAAACGCCATCCCTTGCATGCTGACTGAGTCAAGACGTGCCTTTGCTTTTCATTTTCTATTCTGTCTCTGATTCTTCTAAAACATTTATTCATTTTTCACAGTTTTCTGAATATTTTTGCCAAATGCTATTTTTACAAAGAACTCATTCACACATTGCCTCCTCATCATATGAATAGTCACAAAAAGCAGCAGTAGGAATCTTCTGTGACTTTCTTGCCATGATATTTTTCTTTCCTTGGCCTTTAGCTTTGGAAACGACTCAGATGAAAGACAAACAACTATAAATTGCTGTTTCAAATACAAAAATATTTTAAAGAGAAATTCACAGTGCAATACTGCCTTTCTACACAAGATTCGCTTTAAAGACTACTTTATAAATTTTATAAATTTTTAAATTTTTAGTCCAAATCTTTAGAAAATTCACCTGTTAATCTATTGATTAAAGTTCAACCATGCCTTTCAAGTCTCTGTAAATAAGCCAAACAAACAAACATAAAGTAAGCAATATCTAGTATCCAAAAGAAAAAATACATGTATTTTAAAAAGAACAAAATAACATTGCTAGGGAAAAAAAAACAACCCTGTAGTCAGACTTCACCTTATTAGCTGATTTCTAAGACTATCAAATATGAATTGGTTTATGTAAGAAAACCCCTATGGGAGGGGCATGATTTGCTTCAAGGGTAGAAATTTAATATATAAAGAATAAATACTATATGATGTATAGAAGGTTGATGGAGGGATCCTTCTAAGATAAGGAAACTCAATTGGATATTAATTGATATAAATATCAAAGGGAAGAATATTTTTCCATGGGAAATAAAAGGCTTTGTTCTAATTTAAGACTGATTTGCTGCTGGCATTTTATATGCATTAATGATTAAGTGTAAGAATAGAGATATTTAATATCCCTTGGTTTTATACTAAAGTGTTATGTAAACATAAGTGAATTAAAAATACAGTCCAGCAATACAAATGACATCACAATAAAGAAATTTAATTTCATAAGAACTTTAAAACTTTTTTTATTTAAAAAGATTAAAAAAAAAACCACAGAGAAAACTCCAGAGACTAAGATGATGAGCCAAATTAGAGATACTAACTTGATTTTAGCACTTTTCACTCAGTATCAGCTTTTTAAACAATCCCTGTTGATACATATAGATCTAGTTCTATCATTTTAAGTGCTTAATGGTATCTTGTGAAAATAACTTGTTCACTCTTTTTTTTTTTTTGCTGATGGGCATTTACCTTGCCACTTTTTAAATTTTTTTATTTTTTATTTTTTCGCTAATATTAGCATCATTGAAGTTAGCCTTCTTGAGTGTCTCTAAGTGCACAGGTTGGGGAGATTCTCTACGTCGTATCCCAGAAAGTAGAATACACCACATTATAGCCTTATAGATAATTTTTAAAGGCTTACTTCAACAGATTTACCTAAAAAGCTATTGTATTCAATACTTATTCTGAGAAAAGCAGACGTTAGGGTAATGTATAGTTTTATCTGGCCAATGAACTTGTTTTTTTTTTTTTTTTTTTTACCACTTAAGCAAAAGTTCTGTCAAAATATTAAATTTTTTTTAAATTTTTATTTATTTATGATAGTCACACACAGAGAGAGAGAGGCAGAGACACAGGCAGAGGGAGAAGCAGGCTCCATGCACCGGGAGCCCAACGCGGGATTCGATCCCGGGTCTCCAGGATCGCGCTCTGGGCCAAAGGCAGGCGCCAAACCGCTGCGCCACCCAGGGATCCCCTGTCAAAATATTAATTACAATCTAGTATGTCTTTCAGATGACATGGTTCTAATTAGGTCTTTTTTTAAAGGCTTTATTTATTTATTTATTTATTTATTTGAGAGAGAGAATGCACAAACAGTGGGGTTGCAGGGGGAGCGAGAGAAGCAGACCTCCCCACCCCCGCTGTCCCCGGCCCTGGGGCTTGATCCCAGGACCTTTGGATCATGACAGAAGCTGAAGGCAGATGCTTAACTGACTGACCCACCCAGGCACCCCTTTAGTTAGGTCTTTAAAACTTCTTACAAACTAGGATCTATTGGAACTTGGGTCCCCCAGTTTCGTTTTGTTAGGCCCCACCTATCAAGTGGCTATTATGTTCCAGGTAGGATTCTAGGCATTGTGCATGTCTTCTCTAAATTCTTATACTTCTATAAGATAGACACTAGTTATCTTTATCTGAGGATAAGATAATAGAGGCTCAGAGAATTGAAACAAATTACTCAAAGTCACAAATCTAATATGCTGGAGCAGAGATTCCAACCCAGATCTATCTCACCTCCAAAGCCATAGTCTTTCTCTGATGCTACCCTGCTGCCTTAATAAGGATGATACTGCAGTACCTTCCTTCCACCCTCTGTGCTTCTGTTCCATGTCCTGAAACATTGTCTGTAGCATTTTCTTTGGACTCAGAATGAAAACTCTCAGACTAGGTGGCATTTTTAGTTTTTTTTCATTATTCTGTGGGCTGTTTGTTGATGGACACTAGTCTAATTGTACACTTTCTGTTTCTAAAAGTTATAACTATTTTTTTATCTTTACTAGTGAGCTATTTTCAATGAATTGTTAAATTACTGCGCTCACAGTTCTTATACTTACAAGTAAAAATATATTTGTTCATGGTTAGTCTCAAATTTTCTATTTTAATTGATAGTTTTAAAGTTTAAACTAATGACTAAAATAATCTAGTTCCAATTTTGGAGGCCCGATCTAGTATATACAATAAATTACCTGGAACTTAACACCTTTTTGCACAAATTGTAAACTTAGATTATTTATTCTTCTAATAGCGAAAAACCTGATGTGTTATCCCAGGAATTGGGGATGGAAGGGGAGAAATCAGCTGCTGAAGACCAGATGAGAATGAAATGGGAAAGCCTACATCAAGAATTTAGTACCAAGCAGAAGCTACTACAGAATGTTCTGGAACAGGAACAAGAGCAAGTGGTATCTGAATATTTTGATTTTATATATTAACTAATATAAAAGATGTGTAGGTTATGCTAATGGAATGTAACTACAGTAATCTGTAACTTCATTATCAATTCTAAAATAAGACATAAAGGAATTATTTATTTTATATTTTTCTTAAGCATATTTCATGTTTCCTTTAATAATTATGTATTTATGTGTGTAAATTTATTTGATTTCTAGATACCCTTTTTTTAAAGATTTTATTTATTTATGCATGAGAGACACACACACACACACACACACAGAGAGAGAGAGAGAGAGACAGAGACAGAGGGAGAAGCAGGCTCTCTGCAGGGAGCCTGATGTGGGACTCAATCCTAAGGCTCCAGAATCACGTCCTGAGCCAAAGGCAGATGCTCAACTTCTGAGCCACCCGGGTGTCCCTCTAGATACTCTTTTCCTCAGAGTTAGTTAATATCTGATGAGACTTATTAGCATAAACCTAATTAGCAACCCTTCTTTTTTTCACAACCTTGAAAATTAAGGTGGCAAGTCAAGAATATACACATCTAGGACAAGAGAAATTCAACAAATTTGGTTACTTTCTGGGAGTAAATGCTAAGTTATCTTTTTTCCATTGCTATTTCCAGTATTTAATAGTTTCAGAAGATCTTAATGAGAAACATGTTGGGACCTCAGTGGATCTAAAAGGAAGGGGAAGCCAGTTGTCAGCTAGAATGATTACTGATCCATCTGTAGGCTTGTTCCCAGGATGGTAGATACTGTGTGATGTTCGACATGTTTCACAAAGCAAGCCAAATCCAGTGGAATCTAATATAGCAACAGAAGGGTCCAGGTAGATAATAGCTATTAGTTCACTGTAAGCAGAAGCTAGAGAACAGTTGAGTCAGAGGAATCGACTCTGTGGAGAGTTAGTGCATGAGGTGGAAACCCAGAGAGCCCTCCGATGTTTATCACAGCTGTAACCTGGCAGGATTTTTTTTTTTTTTTCCTGGCAGGATTTTGAAGACAGAACCCTAGTCCTGGGTCCTGGGCCAGCAGTGCTTTTCTAGGCCATTCTGTGACCATTGTACAATCAGAGTAAAGTCTAGGTCCTTAGATCTGGGGAAGCTGCTGTTCCCACTGATCTGACTAGGACTAGCTTCTGGGCTGGGAGAGGCTGCAACAGGAAGTGAAACAATATTAGTAACTGGAGTGCCTCTGAGGGGAGAAGGCAGGAGATGGCAAGGCAGGTACTATAAAACAGATACAGCTTGCCAGATACCTGAAAAGGAGACAGGCTGATGGTCACAGTGTGTCTCCTTATCTGTGGGGAACCATGCATGTCTATCTCATTTTACAGACTCTTGTGTCATGCCACCCTTTCTCACTCCTCTACTCTGGCCAGCAGCCTTCTTTTTTGGTGTCCATGTGAATAGTCACCAGCACTGACTCTGGGGATCATAGAGCACTCCATTCTTGGAGGTAGTTATCCCAGAATCCTCTTCTACCCTGGCAAGTGGTGCCTTAGAGCTTTCACGTGGACCTCCGACCTGTTTGAATTAATGCTTCTTCATATCCCTGATCAAGCATTTCTGACTTATAGCCTGAATTCTTGATTTCTGTTGTAGAGCTCCTGGACTTGAGCACTACCTCACCTTTATTTTATAATGTTCCCCATGCCTTTGACTATAAGGGATAGTTCAAGTCCTAAATCAGGGACTGCAGTCTTTTCTGATTATCCTAAGTCAGATAAATCCAAGGCATTCCTAGTAATATTTATGTTTACTTACTATTCTATATTCAGTAAATGCCCAAGTCCTGGATTCCACCTGTTGTCCATCCAGCCTAAAGCATCTGCATGGTTCACCCAGGACTCCAGACTTCCTGCGTGTCTCATCTATTACCCAGTCTTGTCTCAGAGAGCTACATTTTCAGTCAGTGCTGTGCTATCATCTTGACATCCTCTTGTGTGAGCCTGCCAGAAAAGCCCTGCCTGCTCTCACTGACATTCCCACACTCCCTAGACTGTTAAAGTTTAGGTTCAGGTCCATATTTTATTGCCTTTGGAATTGGAAATGGAAAGCATTCATTAAATGTTCTTTATTTTATGGCTTTTTTTTTATTTGAGTACTTTCTTTCCATAATCACTGGTCATTTATAGAGAGTGCGCCCTTGGTGGTTTCCTTCTTTTTGGTGTGAAGAGGTGAGAGAAAAGGTGAGGAAGAAACAGTGTGGCCTTGAGAGTTTCCAAGAAGAAAGGGATGATTGTTTAGTGAATATATTTTGTGTTTAGTGAATATATTTTGTGTTCTAGGTGTTATTTCTAACAACACTGTGGCGAAGTTGACATTATCTCTATCTTTATTTCTGAGAAGTTAGGCAATCATGGTAGGCTCTGTAAGTAGGAATTAAAAAGGAAGCAGAAGTAAAAAAAAAAAAAGTAGAAGGCTATTGTAGTGGTGTAGAATTTGAGGTGGTGGATTTTAAAGAGGTGCTGTATGGTGGGTGTTCTAGTTCCAGTGGGAAAGGAGTTGTTTAGAGAATAATGAGTAATCAGCCTGAAAGGCAAGGTGAGGATGAGACATTTTATAAAATATAAGACTCAAACATTTTATAAAGTATAGCACTCAAACTTTTGAATGATGTTTCCAATCAAGTTTAAGTGATATCGTGGACCTTATCAGGAAGACACTGTGTGTGCCTACAAGAGTTTAGGAGAAGTTAGGTGAATGAAGAAAGCATAAGGATCACTCTAGATCTATTACCTAGGATGGATGATTTCATCATGGGTAGTCTAAAACCAAGAAGACAAGTTGAGAGGAAGGCTGTGATAGGTTTCAGGCATTTTTCCCACCATGTTTTGCTGTTGTTGTTGTTGTTGTTGTTTAGTCCATCAGTAGAAATATTACTCTTGCTGAATTTCGTCACCATGTTTAGTGGACATGATATGTTGAAGAGGCCATATTTCTCTAGAAGAAGTTTTTATATATGGATAGTTTTTCCAGCATCTACTTCACAGTATAATTCTAAATGATGAAACCTGAACATAGTACATAGGCTCTTAAATAAGTGCCCCTGTTTGCCCACAGCTATACAGCAGGCCAAATCGGCTCCTGTCTGGTGTGCCACTATACAAAGGGGATGGGCAGACCCAAGACAAATCTGCAGTGACATCTTTGCTGGATGGATTGAACCAGGTCTTCGAAGAGGTTTCATCACAGGTAGGGCTGCACTCTTGATTTGCTCATGAATCTTGGTCTCCATGAAGTTGTTCTACCTCAAGGCATTGAATGGTTGAGATCAAGCACAAGTGATTAACCCTGAAAGGCAGAGCCACTGGACCCTGGTATCTCATCCTGATATTTTTCTTTGATTCTCGAAAGCACTATAATTAATTCTGTGTCCTCCTCTCCTTTTTCTCAGAGTGGGGGGAAAAAGAGGCAGAACATTCACTTGGAACAGAAGTTATATGATGGGGTGTCAGCTACCTCCACATGGTTGGATGATGTTGAGGAACGTTTATTTGTTGCCACAGCACTTTTACCAGAAGAAACAGAAGCTTGCCTCTTCAACCAAGAGGTAAGTTTGGCAGCTGGTGTGTGTGAGTATGTGATATTAGAAAGCACTTTTAATTTTGGTGTTGGATAATTAATGTATAAGGAAGGTCAAACATAAAACAGTTCTAATAAAGAACAAATTAGGCATATTTCCAAGCAGCATAATGCAGAAGAGAATTGCCTAATGTAAAAAGCTCCCAGAGATATTAATGTTTTGCATTTTGTTCTCTATCTTATATATGTAGCAGGAAGAAAAAAGTGGAGGACTCTTAGTAGAAACTTGTTGTGTATTGTAAATTTTCTACATATGAAACATAGCCTAAAAAATATTGTATGAGTTTTAAATAGCCCTTTACAAAGTCTCATTTTTCACTGAATACATATTATTAATATTATCTAATGATGTAAAGTTTCTGAGAAAAATCTCTCCAGTATCAGCTTCCCTAATATTTATAGAAGTGAAAGTGGGTCAACTTGCCTGATGTATAATTATCACTGAAAAGTAGGAGAGATATAGTGGACTTTCTATGACAAAATGAGTTGATTTGTATATAGACTCATGGATCTAAGCATTGAAATGTGATTTCTCGTTTATCAACCCTAGACTCTTGCCAAAGATATTAAGGAAATGTCTGAAGAAATGGATAAGAACAGGAACTTGTTTTCCCAAGCATTTCCAGAGAATGGTGATAACCGAGATGTCATTGAAGACACTTTGGGTTGTCTTTTGGGCAGGTTGTCCTTGCTAGACTCAGTAGTAAATCAGCGCTGTCATCAGATGAAGGAAAGACTTCAGCAAATACTAAATTTCCAGGTAATACATCATCAAGAGATGTTTGATCATTCTCTAGCTATAGTCAGTAATAAGCAGGATGTCTTACTGAGGTATGACATAGACCTATTTTTTTTTCCAAATATGCAGTGAAGAACAAGAACATTACAGAAAAATAAGGGAATAGAGCTCTAGGATTAGGAAACTAAGAGTTTAACGTTCCTAGAAATAGAAAGTTGAGAAAACCAACTAACCAAACTAAGGGCTGAATAGAACTTTAAATTTAACCTATAAGTCATGATTATAATATTTAATTGATAATTGGAATTTAAAACATATAACCAAAGTTTATTTAAAACACAACTAAAGAAATACACAAGTGCTATAATACTCTAGAACCCTAGACTCCATTGACCAGGAGCTATTAAAAATGACTATGGCCTACTTACTTCTATCTCTGTTAAAAATGTATAGTGTTGAGGTACCTGGATAGCTCAGTCAGTTAAGCATCCAACTCTGGGTTTCAGCTTAGGCCATGATCTCAGAGTTGAGAGATCGAGCTTCACATGGGGCTCAGCGCTCAGCATGGAGTCTGCTTGGGATACTCTCTCTCCTCTGCCCCTCTCCCACTTCACTAAAGAAGTAAATAATAAATAAATAAGTAAATAAATAAATAAATAAATAAATAAATAAATAAATAAATAAAATCTTTTTAAAAAGTTTACAGCATGACTTCCTAACTCCTCAGACTTACTGCCTTTTAGCTCTAGACTAGAGTTCCATTGCCAGCTGAGTAATTGTCTGCCTATGAAACTTTTCCTTAGACTATAAACTTCAGCAAGTGCAAAAGCCACTGATAAACTTTGAGTTGATTTCCATTTCTAATAAAAAGCATCTTTTGGGAATACTTAAGTTTTAATTGAGTTTCATTTATTTATTCATTTTTTTAGAGGAGGGCAGACAGATGAGGAGGGGGCAAAGGGAGAGGGACAGAAAGACTCTTAAGGAGGCTCCACGCCCAGCACAGAACCTGATATGGGGCTCAGTCTCATGACCCTGAGATCATGACCTGAGCCAAAATCAAGATTCAGACATTTAACTGACTGAGCCACCCAGTAGCCCCTAGTTGAGTTTTATTTTTAAGAAACCTGGATGATTTATAAATTACATAATTAGGGCCAAGAGTTTGATATAAAATTTTGATTTGTAAAAAATACTGTTAAAGTGTCAAATGTAATATCAGCCAAGATATGTGGAATTTTCCAGATATTCACCTACAGGGACAGATTATTACTGCCTTTCAGTAATTTGTATTCTTAAAACTATAAAAAAAATTATGAGAAAAATTTGTGTATCATTTTTTATTCTCAAAAACATTTCACCTGTATTATTAATCTTCACAACATACTTCTTAGCTAAGCATTATTCTCATACTCATTTTGCAAAGTCAGAAGAACAAAAAAATTAGGAACAGTTTCTAAAACCAGCCCTCCTGGGTTCAAATTCTGGCTTTGTCATCTACTGCTATATATGCTTAGCTGCTTCTCTGAGCCTTAGTGTCCTTGACTATTAAGTCACACCCATCATAATTGTCTAATGGGGTTTGGTGAGGGTAAAATTAGTTAAAATGTAGAAGATACTTTGAACAGTGCCTGAAACATAGTAAGCACTCAGTAAGTTCTGTTACTGTTATTGCTATTAATGGCAGTATTCATGATAACACATATAAAATCTGAAACCAATATGGAGTTTAAATTACTTCTCTAAGCTAATTCAACCATCAAGAACTAGAGCCAGGATTTGACTCAAAGAATATTTTTATATTTCATATCATTAGGGTGCTCACAGTGGATATGGAGAATAATAGACCCCTTCAAGATGTATTTTGAAGAGAGACTCGATAGGAGCATATTTATGTGTGGCTTAGAAATGGAGAGTGAGAGAAAGGAGCACTGCTGAGGACGTCCAGAGACCTTGACTGACAGGGCTGGTGAAGAGCAGTGCTGTTGACCAATGGGCAGGGCTGAGCTGCTGGCTGGACAAGGATATGCCATAGAATTAAAATACTCAGGTGAATAGCCGCAGTATACAAGACTGGTTTTGAGGAATGGCCTGGACTAGATATTTGCATTTGTATTGATTATGACATGTAGGTCATAGAGAGGAAAACACATTTCACTTGGAATCAGAAAAGCTGGGGTTGATTATTTGGATATTTTGTTTTGGATGCAAGATCTGATTGTGTGTACATGAATACACCATCTGTCTAGAATCGGCAAAAGTGTTGTGTAATTTATGGAAACTTGTTTCATTACTCTAAAATGCAATTGCATAAAATGCACTGAGTTTTAACAGTATTCTGGTTGGTTTATCAGCCACCAATGAGGGAGGTTAAAAGTACAAATGTGTGTATCACTTGGAAGCATATTTCCCTTTTCAAATTGCTTTTACTATGCTAGTGTCTAAAGTACTTTAAAATTTTTATTGGTAATTATAGCCAGTCAGAGTAAAATATGAATTAAGCATGAATAAATACTCTGGAACTGATTTTCTCTAGAGGACCAAGAGAAGGACATATAATCATGAAATTCCCTTTAAATCATGTTCCCTATTTTTTTCTGCCAACAAGTTTCTCCTTGTTGGTGGCCAGCTCACGAACAACAACTGACATTTCAAAATGTTTGTGTTCCAATTTAATTGAAGACATAGTTCCAAAATTAATATAATTAAAGGTCAAGTCACCAACCATTTTATTTTACTTTGCACCAAGCACCTGGTATGCTGTCAGTGCTCAGTAGATAATAGAATGATATGCCTTTATTTTCCATTTTACTTTTGAGTATTGGCTTTTGTCAGGCTGTTAATGTTGTCCTATACCCAAGAGACAATCTGCAAGAACATGTTGATGGTATGTAAATGTATGTTATCTCCATGGAATCATAAGTTAATCATCAACTATTCTATTTTTTTTCTATAGACTTAACCTCAATTAATTTACTAGACATTTTTATAATTGACTATTTTATTTAAAAACTGAAAAAAATGGAATCCCTGGGTGGCGCAGCGGTTTAGCACCTGCCTTTGGCCCAGGGCACGATCTTGGAGACCCGGGATCGAATCCCACGTCGGGCTCCCGGTGCATGGAGCCTGCTTCTCCCTCTGCCTATGTCTCTGCCTCTCTCTCTCTCTCTCTCTGTGACTATCATAAAAAATAAAAAATAAAACAAAATAAAATAAAAACTGAAAAAAATGAATTACTTATTAAATGAGCGAGGCAGCACAGATGATTTTAAAACTTGAAACCTTATATGTACCTGTTTTTTAAAAAGCAAGAGTCCTGCCTCTCTATGTCCTACAAGCAATGCCAGTGACCATATGATAAAACTTGTGATGTCTGATATGTGTGTGATATAGAGATGCCTTAATTATCCTGCTGTATTGCATGTGGAGTGACAAAACCAGCTAAAGTCTTTGGATTTTAATTTTTAAAAAAATACCAACATCCATGGGATGCCTGCATGGCTCAGTCAGTTAAATATCTTGACTTCAGCTCAGGTCATGATTTCAGGGTCCTGGATTTGAGGCCCATGTCAGCTCCCTGTTCAGCAAGGAGCTGCTTGTCCCTCTCCCTCTACCCCTCCCCCTCACTCATGTTCCTGAACTCTCTTTCTCTCTCTCAAATAAATAAATAAAATCTTTAAAAACAAGTTAAAAAAAAAACAGCATCCTTATGGTTATTAACACCTCTTCAAGGTCTCTTATTTAGTAATTTTTAAGTCAATCATATTCTCTGCTTTAGTATCATCTTGACTGGCCCCTCTCAGTAATTAGTGAGGCTTCCAGAAATGTGAATTCTGTTTTCTATTAGCTTTAGTACAATATAATTAAGACAGAAAGTATGTTTTGAAAATATAAAGATGATGTACAGGAAGTATCTCTACAATCTTCATTTCTTTTTTCTCTTTTTTTTTTAGATAGTTATTTATTTAAGTAATCTCTACACCCAACGTGCAGCTCAAACTCAAAACCCTGAGAGCATGAGTCTCATGCTCTTCCAAATGAACTAGCCAGGCACCTCCACAATCTTCATTTCTAACCCGCTATACTATTTAGACTTATTTACTCATTTAGATTAACTGAATTAATGTTATTCTAAATATATATAGCGAATAGAGACCTTTTCTTTTGAATCTGTTCAAATGAATGGGAAACATCTTTTCCCAGGCATACAAACAGATAAATATGTCATCATCCTAATTGCCCACATGCCCTCACCCTGAGCACAGTTGAATAATACAAACATTGCTATAATTCATAAGTAAAAACCTTGCTTCTGGCATCATTTTTCCAGGGCTGTTACAACAATTTCCTAATGAATCCACAACTAGGCGCAGACTGGTTTGGGTTTTGGTTAGTGACAGTTATTGCCTCTTTGGATCGTATGCTTTCTCTAATGTTCATGTGCAATTTTTTTCTTTTTCTCTTTTTATTTTGCTGCATAATCCACTCACTATTTTCTTTTCTAGCCTTGCATTTTGTGTCATAAGGCTGGCACACATCCTTAGAGACGTTTTTTTCTTCCTTGTTATTAACTTTCTCCTTATGGACAGATTTTTACATCTTGGTGATGTATCCTTGTGTATATAACATCAGTCCCCAGCAAAGAGGATGTGATGAGTCAAAACTTCAGCCTCTGTTAAACAACCATCCCATCGTTTGTTGACCAATAAGTAGAACTTATTTGCGACATTTCAGGGAGGAAAGCTAGGAATTATAGCATTCAAATTTTGTTCCAGTTCATTATTTCTTGTAAAACTGAGGACCAAAATTCTGATAGTTAACTTTCTTGTTGTATAAATGTAACTCAACATACATATTTAGACTTTTAAGTGAGTAATCTTTTTGAACAAAAGACTTTACTAAGGTCTTTTTGTATTGTCTCATCATATGTCTTTGGTTGTACGGATAAAATTTATTTTCTACACTTCAGGGTGGCTTTTTATAAGCTTATGCAAATTCTCTGAAAAAAGGAGAAAAAAGGAAGTATAGGAGAGAGGGAATGAGGGGAGAGAGGAAGAAAGGAATTGTATTAATCTTAAGAATCACATTTTTCATTAAATTTAAGATGCAGTTTTATTTTTTTTAAAGATTTTATTTATTTATTCATGAGAGACACACACATACACAGAGGGAGAGAGAAAGAGAGGCACAGACACAGACAGAGGGAGAAGCAGGCTCCATTCAGGGAGCCTGACATGAGACTCTATCCTGGGTCTCCAGGATCACACCTTGGGCCAAAGGTGGCGCTAAACCGCTGAGCCACCCGGGCTGACCCTAAAATGTAGTTTTAAATAAAATTTGGACATATCAATAAAGTAAAAAAATAAAAAATTTTTTAGAAATAAAGTAAAAAATGTAAAATAAATTGAAATAAAATAAAATAAAATGATCACATTTTTTCCAAATAACGGTAACAAACTTAAGTTGTTTTACTAAATAGAATCATTAATGTAATATTTCCACTGCAGTATTTAAATATGCACATTTATTTCCCACATAACAAGAAGATTAGGGTGACTAGTACTGCCTTTTATTTGTATGCTTCATCACTATTTGCATTGTGTTGGAAATACTTAGTATAATAAATTCATCAAACATCAATTTTAACATCTAGATAAATTGTGACCAGTGCCTTTTCCCTTTCCCTGGGACAATATTGTTTCTCCTGGACACTAAATTCCTACACCTATATGTTATTTCTAAGAATGTGTGTTATTTTTACAACAGTTTGAATTCCTTGTTACACATGTTGAGTCTTCCTACTGCTTTCCTCTTTAGAATGATCTGAAGGTGCTGTGTACATCACTGGCTGACAACAAATACATCATTCTACAGAAACTGGCAAATGTGTTTGAACAACCTGTGGCAGAGCAAATAGAGGTATTTACAGTTGCCTTTTTCCAGAAGAACCAATGCATAGAGTAGATCTGATTTACTAGGAGATTTGAAATATTATATAAAAGATTCATGGCTTACTATAGCATTTTAGTTTGTCATACATTTTGTCTTTAAGTGCCAGGTTTGAGTACTGGCCAGATGATATGGAATCCATCACTTCTTCCTGTACGGAACCAGGAAATAGGAGATGGGTAAAGGTGTCAGTGACAGATGATGTCTTGAAGAAGTTTTCCACTTAACACTGAGATTAGACATGAGCCTTAGTGACATATGACAGAAAGTCAGATTGTCCTTGGGCAATACAGATGAAACACTGTGGACATTCAGAAGAGGAGCAGACTGCCTCCAGCAGGGGTATGATCAGAGGACATTTTGTAAAGGAAAAATTGAACTGGACTGAGAAGTTTGGACACACAGAGACTGGGACAAGAACAAAGGCATAAATGTCAGACCGTTCAGAGCACTTCCAGAGAATATCAAGTTATCCTATTTGGGTGAATTTATGATGAATGAAAAACAATTGAGGGGACATGAGTTTGGATGAATTTGAGGCAGCTTGCAGGGCCTTTTGAATGTCAGAGAAATTTGGACTTCATTCTACAAACCAGTGTGGTCTCTAAACTTTATTGATGCCATACCTCCTTAGTTAAAAAAATAAGCATACATCACAAGTATATGGATATTTACTTATTTATGAATTAGAATCAGGTAGTGTTATAAAGCAAATACACAAAAATTCAGAAGAATATGATTGAACATAAATGAAAAATGTAGTGTTTCATCCTCACAAATCATTACATATACTTTTGGGTGTCTGCACTTGACCCCTGGGAATACAGAGTCAGCAGGGATGTTTGAAAGCAAAAATGTTTCTGGATGGTGGACATGGCAGTGCCAGGTTAGGAAGCATCATATACCGCAAGAAGCTTCACATAGCTGCACTGATGAGAAGGAATGAGAATTCTAACTTGTGTGATGTCATTGAAAACAGGGAGGAAAGAAGTAATGGGAAGGATGTTACATATAATATCTCCTGTTTCCCAAGCTAAGTAATTATGAAAAGTATGTGTTTTAGAAATAGAATTTCTTAACCTAATTTCAGCAGACCTCTAAGGGTTCTATGAGTAGACTATAGAGAATCATCTGTGATAGAAATCCCTTGAAATATTTCTCAAGGTAGATATCTAGATCTATCTATCCATCCATCCGAGAGATCACCTAAAATAACTTGCAAAATTGTTTGTGAATGTATATTTTTTTACCATAATTTCATCTGCTTTTTAAAACAAATCCCTCATTTCCCCCAAATTAAAAAGCATTCTTCTGTGTCATATCTTCTACTTGAAGGAACTTTTTAATTTTTACTTTTTAATTTTTGCCTTTTAGCATACCTGACTCCAAAGGAAAAAAAAAAAAGATTTCAGCAGCTATAATGATGTTTGCCTTGATTTTCTAATGTGAAATATAGGATATGTATGATCACAAGTAACATTTTTACTAATTATTAACCAGTATCACTAAAGTGAATCCCACAGATAAAAATAAATAACTAGACTATTTCTCTGAATAAATGGAAAGCACCAAAAAAAATGTGCTTTTCCACCTCAACCCTTCTTGGGCTAAAAGGTAATAATAGCAGAAAGCATGAAGATGATATCTCTCAATATATTCATCTTTTGAGCTGTGTCATTCTGATTTAGAATAGACTTGTTGTCTCCACAAGCTTGGTGCACAGGTGAGTTCCAGGGATGCCCTTTACCACTATTCTGAGAATTTTCATCACTTTTCCCTCTGTTGGATCTTCTCCTTTTTGAGTCTCAAGTCTGACTTTATTGTATTGCTTCCTTGTCTTGTTAGTACATATCCTTACTAAGAAAGGATGCATGCTAGATGTATTTTTTTAATATTTGCATATCTTAAAAGGTCCTTATACTGTGCTCACACTTTATTGATAACTTGGCTCACTATAAAATTCTTGGTTAGAAATCAATTTTCTATAGAGTTTTGAGGCACCTGATTGTTTTCTGTCTTCTGGTGTTGCCTTGAGGAATCTAAAATCATTCTAATTCCCAGAGGTATCCCAGTGCTCTGAAATTTCACAGTGACACACCTTGGGAAGGGGCTGTTTTATCCACTGGACTGGAAGTGTAGTAGGCTGTTTTGATTTGGCAGCTCTCCTCTTTCCATTTTGGAAAACTAATAGATTAACATTTTTCATTCCTCCATTTTATCTCTCTTTCTGGAACTCTTTTTAGGCAGATGTTGGATATTCTGGTTCAGTCTTCTAATTTTTTTTTATTAAAAGGTATCTTGCTCTATTTTTTGGAAGACTTCTTGATTTCAACTGTAAATTTTCCTACTGAGTTTTGCATTTCTGCTCTCATTTGTTTCATTTTCCCTGAGCTCATTGTGGTTCTCTGAATGATCCTTTTTTTGTAGTATCCTGTTCTTTTTCTAATAGATGCATTATCTTTTGTAATCTCTCTGGATATATTAATGATTTTTTTGGCCAGAGTTTTATTTTTCCAATATAGTCTGTTTCCCTTCAACTTGCTTTTATTCATTTGTTTTAGGCTCCATCTTTCATGTTAGCAACTTTTCTGAGATTATGGAAATTCTGTTGTTGTCTCTTCACATTTAGGATGGAAAACTAAACCACTGTATGGGAACTTTGTGTATGGATGTGGCTTGATGGTTTTGAGATTTACTGAATGTTGGGCCATGTGGGCTATTTGTTAGAGAATTCTTGTATCCAGTTTTTAGGTTTTTCTAATGCTCTTTCTACATTTTTTTTCTCTTTACCTGTCTGGAGACTAGAGGTCAGGCTGCACTACTCTAGAATATGTCAGGGGGGCTCCCCATTTAGCATTCTGTGGGCATTCAGTCACATATCCCTTATTTTCAGTCAAGTACTCAAACTTACAACTATGTGGTACCCCTCAGTCCAGAGACTATTTGTTTTACCTTCTCTAGAAAATAAACTCGCCATCTTTCCTAGAGAAGGAAAAAAGGGCCATGTGGAATGAGGAAGAGGCTCTGGAAATTCCATTGCTCTTTAAACAGCTTTTTATCAACCCTCCTTATTTGGTGCCCCATCCCACCCACCCAGAGTGCCAGAGATTCCTATTGCTATAAGTCAGGTGATGTAGCTTTCCCATGAACTTAGAATTCAGCTTTCTCAGATGTCTTAAGTCAGTTATCCTGTATGCTTCTGAATTCCAGCTTTCAAAATTTTGTTGGTATTGCCTTATTTCCCATTTCTTTGTCCTGGTAGATTTATGGGCAGGCGAGGGGCACCAAAAAACAAGCAAACAGAATATTTACTGTGGTTGTAGTAAATGATTCAGGAAGGAGAAAATAAGACACATGTGTTTCATCTGCCATCTGGAGCCCATGTTCTTTTCATCCTTCAGTGCAACTAATGTTGTGTTTCTTCCAAAAGTCTGCTTTAACTGCTCCAGAATCCACTGCTCTCTCTCTTCTCCAAACTCCTCTAACAGGGGTAAGTTGCATCAAGTTGAGTATGTCATTGGATTCATCCTTGTTTTGTGTTGCTCTGTTTACTCTGACTTCCTAACCAGACTGTAAGCTCCTTGAAGGCCAGAGTGAGAGCTTGTACTACTTCTATAGAATTCACACTGGGAAGATGAGGCATAGTGCCAGCAGCCACTTTAATTGTTGATCACTTGCTTTTCTACTAAACAAAGAGTGAGCTTTGTTTGACGATGCTGTGAGATATTTTCCTCTTACCTCACTGAGAATCTCTCTACAAGGATGCTCAAAATGCATTTCTGGAAACCAAAACACGTTCCCGTAGGAAATCTCAGGCAAATATCTTTTCTAACCATGTCCTAAAGTCATGCTTCTTTTTCAGATCTTGCTGTTTATGAATTCCCATGTTTGTTTAAGGAAGCCACTGTCCTTCCAACCCTCCAAATGAAGTCCCTCCTACCTCCTTACCTGTAGGGTAGCCAACTGTGGTATAATAAAGGACCTCCTTCTCTTTTCTATATACTAGATGGTCATGGTTTTTATGTTGTATTAAAATGACTCCTTTTGTAGGCATTGAAAGTACTTACTGTGGAGAGAACAAATAGAGAGACCTAGTAATCACATTTTGTGTGGGAAATTGTTAATGGGAATTTTAATGAAATATCATAAATCTTACATAGGCAATACAACAGGCTGAAGATGGGCTAAAGGAACTGGATGCAGGAATCATTGAATTAAAAAGGCGTGGTGACAAGTTGCAGATTGAGCAGCCTTCCATGCAGGAACTGTCCAAACTTCAGGTACAGTTTTCTACCAATCAGCTTCAATGATACATCCTAACTAGAAGTCAAGAGAAATTATTTTCTTTATTTTCTTGGTTTTTCTCTATACAATTCATTTCATTTAGATCCTAATCTTTATTCTAAGTAACACTTAGAGATTTTTCTGAAACTTTTACCAGGTTTAATGTGATAAAATAAATTGTATTCTTAAACTTCTAAGATTTTTTTCTGACATTTACTTTATTATTATTCTAGTGGTTAAGCATTATTATATATATGCCTTTAGTTGTTGCATATTATTTTCTACTCCAGAAAACATAATAATCATCACTCCTATCTAGAAGAGTTAAAAGAGAGACATCTACCCTGCATTGTAGTGGACCACAAAAAACTTTTTTTTTTTAAGATTTTATTTATTTATTCATGAGAGAGACACACACAGAGAGGCAGAGACATAGGCAGAGGGAGAAGCAGGCTCCATGCAGGCACCTGAGATCACACCCTGAGCCAAAGGCAGACGCTCAACCACTGAGGCACCTAGACGTCCCTCAAAAAACTATTTTAAAGAAAAAAGGCTCAAGCTAATGTTTTTTTAGAAAGTAGTTTTTCTCTGGTATTTCAAAACTATAGTTAATCTTTCCAACATGTCCGGATAGAAGAGGGACACAGTGTCAATACCAGAACAAAAGAAAAAAATAAACTAGAAGGTAGGTGAAACCTAAATAGATTTCCCAGGATCCTTCAGGATTGGGAAATAATTTGGAGTTAATTTGCT
This sequence comes from Vulpes lagopus, assembly GCF_018345385.1. Classification (NCBI taxonomy): domain Eukaryota; kingdom Metazoa; phylum Chordata; class Mammalia; order Carnivora; family Canidae; genus Vulpes; species Vulpes lagopus. Next base: position 99,629,326 of record NC_054825.1, on the reverse strand, counting down.
TTCTTCTACCAGGCTGCTAGGCAGAAATCCAATATGGGGATGTAGGGAGGAACTGGGATATTAGACCAGCAAAATTTAGCAGCTGATAAGCAACATAGTTAAATTACATTAAGAAAAAAATGTGTACAGTGACACACACATGTTAAGTTTTCTCTGCATTACAGAGAACCATTGAGGGATTAATAGCATAACTTCAGCACAAGGTCACAAGTTCTTCCTTTTGAGAAAATAAAATAGCCCTTATTTTTAAAAGAACATTTTTATTTTAACTGTCTCATTCCATTATCTAACATTTCACAATGTCATGAGCCCACTGCCCCCACTTTGCACTTAGACAGTTTTCCAACAGTGCTTAAATGTCAGGTGGAAGAGTCAAACGTCATAGTTGTAAATGGGCATTAAAGTTGAACTTTTCCAGATTGAACCATTTTGACCTGCTAAACCTTAATATGATACATTAATCAGGTCCATATGGTTCAAATAAATTTTGTGTTTGGTGTATCATCATCTCCTGAAATGTCTTTCCAGTTTAAATATTTATTTACTCCACCACATTTGGCAAAAACATTGCCTTTTTAAGTCTTAAGGCATTCTGCTCACATTAAACTCCTCTGTTTCTCTAGATCTTTATTTAGGGAATAGTCCAAAATCTGACCATTATTTAGCAGATAAAATGTGAAAGATACTATTCAGTTACTCTAAAATTATGTAAATATTAAGAACATTATAAAAGTTAGAATTACATTAGAAAATTAGAATTTACACTTATATTTCCCTCAGCCCATGAACACCTTTTCAACATTTTGATCCCATATCCCACCATAAACTGTTGATACCCCGAAAAGAGAGCTGTCAAGTCTACCTCACATCATTTCTAGCCAACATTTTGGCTTTTCAGAGGAGAGCCAACATACTAATTGAGTGTGAGTATCACTGTCTCTGTTTTGTAGGATATGTATGATGAACTAATGATGACCATAGGCTCCCGGCGGAGTGGTCTGAACCAGAACCTTGCACTCAAGAGTCAGTACGAAAGGGCCCTGCAAGATCTGGCTGACCTGCTCGAGACTGGACAGGAGAAGATGGCAGGTGACCAGAAAATCATTGTGTCTTCCAAAGAGGAAATTCAACAACTACTTGACAAACATAAGGTAAAGAGAAAGAGAGGGAAAGAGAGAGAGAGAGAAAAAATAGTTGTGAAAGCATATTCTTAGTTACTGATATGTATCTACATGGTAAAACCCAATATTAATCTTTTATGAGTCCCTCCTGAATAAATTACTCTTCAAAATGGTCAACAAATGTCTCTTCAAATCCATAGACATTAAATAGCACAGAAAAATTATAGAGGATGTGTTCCTCTAATTCTGTAAGTTGAATACAGAGGCATCTAGGTGGCTCAGTCAGTCAAGCATCCGGCTCTTGATCTTGGCCTACTTCTTGATCTCAGGGTCATGAGATTGATCCCTGTGTTGGGCTCTATTGGGTGTGGAGTTAATTAAAAAAAAAAAAGAAGAAGAAGAATAACAACAGTCCCAGTAATATTAGCCAGGCTTTTCTTCATCATTTACTGCAACCAAAGGGAAACTTGGGGACTTTCTTCAAAGTGCCTGGCTTCCCTCTTAACTCTATTTTGATTTGTCTTTGGGTCTTTTATGCCCATTTATTCATCTAGCTCTGAGTATTCTCTCTGCCTTTCTTTGTCCTGGGTAGCAGCTGCTCATCAAGCCTTAGGAAAGCAGAGCTACCTACTCAGCTGTGGGACTGGGTGTCTATTTCTTATGTCCATCACTCAGCTCTTCTGGCCTGTAAGCACATGTTCCTCTGGTTGCTGTAGGATGAGTCCTTTAACTATGTGATCAAACTGGCAGGCCTGAGATTGCCCTATCAATATGTGCCATAGCCAAGCTCAAGTTAGACATCACACCTTAGTAAAGGAATGCCTATTTAATGTGCACACACAAACATTTTTAGACTACAGAAAGATTAGGTTTGCCAATCCAGAAACCCAAACTCCTAGACTATAGGAATGTCATACATGGAAACTTTGAAAATCTCACTGGGTTGTAGATAGTTAACATTCTACCATTATGTAGCTCTGTAATGGCTTATAAAGGTGAATTTTTTTTTTTTTTTTTTTTAGTTTTACTTCTTGCTATTTTTCCCAGAGACTTTTGTCCAAAACTTTGTGATTTATTAAAGCCTTATCATTTGGCTTTGAAAAAATTGCTTTAAAGTTCACAGCTGGTTTCCCTCAAATTTTGACAACAGCAATAAAATATCATCCTGAGTTATTCCAGAGAGGAAGCTAGGATCAATGAGTATAAATAACAGAGGAGTAGGCCCAATAGGTAAAGCACTCTAAAAGGAATAGGCTGCCATTGAGCAGACAACTTTCCTGGCCATGAGAAGACCATACAACATCCAAGGCCATTAGGGGGAGATTGGGTTGTAAAAAGAGTATCAGTTTTTGGTGAATGTTGGACTAAATGACCTCCAAGTTCTCTTCCAACTTCAAGATTCTATGATACAATAAGTGTCAGCTAAAAAAATGAAGATTCTGGCTTCTATTGACCAGACTATTTTGGGAGGGAGAGGTCTGCAGTGACCTTGAACATGTTCTATAGACTGAGTCATTCAGTGTCCTCATCCACCAAGTGGGAAATAAAACTACATACCTCAGAGAAGTGTTACGAGGATTAACTGAGTTGGTCAGTAAAACACTGGTAGAGTTTCAGCATATCGTCTGTACTAAATATTGTTATCAATTTGCAAGTCTTCAGCTCTACCCACAGTGGAGGGAACAGGAAGTCGGATAATCCCTGTCTCCCTCCTCTGGGGCCTTCTACACATAGAAAATAACATTTGAAAACACATTTGTAGGACTGTCCAAGGCCTGTAATTCTGTTTTGTGTAGGTATAATGCAAGGGAAATTTAAAACTATAATACCCATTGGTACATGTCAAGTTATGCTTGGCAGTGAATATTGGAACACAACAAGTGGGAACTTGGAAAAGTAGAGCTCAAACCCAACCATAGAGGAAGAAAAGTTGTGAATGTGTGGAATGAGGACATCTTAGGAAGTATGGAGTAAAGCCAGAGGCTGAAGATGAGGGACTGGGAGCTAATGTGTCCAGGGAAAAGGAAGGCCAGTTTGCGTGGTGGAATTAGTGAGAGTCTCCCAGATTGTACAGGGATAAGTCATTAGAGAGCAGGGGGCTTTTTTTTTTTTTTTTTTTTTTTTTTTTAGCAGCTGGTCACATCTGTTGTGGGGATGGAGTATCTGCAGCACAGCCTGTGTAGGTGCACATGAATGGGGGGATGAGAGGCCAGTGAGGAGACTGGAGCCCTGTTTGGGCAGGAAGCCATGAATACCTATGTGAGGTGGGGGTGAGCAGGGATGGAAAGATGTTGCTCATGTATTGAATTCCATTAGCTTTCACATCTGAAGCAGCTTTTATTGTAGACGGTATATGTGTGAGTTGCTGACCTCTCTCTATCTGAAAAATTGCAGGAATATTTTCAGGGCCTGGAATCTCATATGATCTTGACTGAAACACTCTTCAGAAAGATAATCAGCTTTGCAGTCCCACAGGAAACTCAGTTCCACACAGAACTGATGGCACAGGCTTCAGCTGTACTAAAACGGGCCCACAAGAGGGGTGTGGAGTTGGAGTACATTCTAGAGGTGAGACTGTTGACATAGCACCTTCCCTACAGCAAACTTAACTGCAAAACACACCATTAAGGCAAGACATATTTACCCAATTGACCTGTCCCACTTGTATTTCTTATTTGTATTTGGATAAGAGCTATGCCATACCTTGAGTCAGCTATATTCCCTGAATACTGACTTCAGGTAGAGCATGACCATATTTGGTGTTTTGACAGTCACACTGAAAAATGCCAACCTTTGCTTTACATTATTGAAAAAGGCTTCAAATAATTTTTACAAAGATTTTCCAGTTTCAAATAAAATAAAAATCAGAATTTCGAAGTGACTGAAATGGGTGTGGGATTTCTCCTTATTAAAATGTCTATACCATATATTTATATTTCTTAAATGTCTGTTATAGCTTTTTTATTTGTGAATGTAATGTATTTACTTCGCTTTAGTACATGAAGTAAACACATCCTTCCCTTTTACTTAAATCATACATTGTTACTGCGGTAACAATGAAACCATGCATATTAGGTGCCTACTGTGTTCCAGGTGCACTGCATCCAATTATTCCACTAAATCCTCATGATGAACAAGATAGCTATTATCCTTTTTTTTTTTTTTTAATACTGTAAATGAGGTTTAGAGAAGTTTAGTGACTTGCCCATGTTCATCAGCTGGTTGGTTGCAGATACCAAAGCCTGTGCTTTTCAGGGTCACCATCTGATTACTTGCTTCAGAGCCATCCTTTGCTTCCCAGAGCAAACCCCCAACACAAACATGTCCAGCATAACTTTAAAGAAAATCTGTCAGATGCATATTTTGTACACAAAAAAGTACCACTGTTCCTTAATGAGGATTCTTTAGCTCACTGACTGATACTATGTTTGTAGACATGGTCTCATCTGGATGAAGACTATCAGGAGCTCAGCAGACAGCTGGAGGTGGTGGAAAGTAGCATCCCGAGTGTGGGGTTGGTGGAAGAAAGCGAGGACAGGCTCATCGACCGGATTGCACTTTATCAGGTCAGCAGCGTCCAGTGGCATCTTGGTGTGAAAAGTACCCATATTTTCTTTTGAAACTTTCCCATGGTTTTAACAGGTCTCTAAACAAACTTGCAATCAAATATTTTATTAAGTACTTTTACTTTTATTTCAAGCTACTGACATTGTTCAAAACAGATTTTAAGTGTTTTATCTATAGTAGAACATAAGAAAGCTCTTTTTTCTTTTTTCTTTTTTTTTAAATGAGAGAGCTCTAAAAATTTAGCCTCTACCAAGCATTTTATGTGGTATATACTGGTGTCACAATATCCTTAACTATAACTTGATAGTTTTAAATGTACCTGAAGTTACTACAAAGAAGAAGACGACGACGACGATGACGACAATGACGACAATGGAGAAGAAGATCTATACTTAGATATGGATGAGCTATCTCAAATTTTCTAATCTTACTTGGGTGCAAATATTTGAAGTCTGACTAATGGAGCAGAAACATTATGGACATCAGAGGAACTAGAATTCTTAAAGAGAAAAATTGTATCATCCAAACATTTAACCCGCTATTTTTAATCATTTTTAGCGCTTGAAATCCAGCCTTAATGAATACCAGCCCAAATTATATCAGGTATTAGATGATGGGAAACGACTGCTTATATCCATTAGCTGCTCAGATCTAGAAGGCCAGCTAAATCAACTTGGAGAACACTGGTTAAATAATACCAACAAGGTGTCTAAGGAACTTCACAGATTGGAAACAGTATTGAAACACTGGACCAGGTAATACAATGACTACTAGACATCATTTTAGATTAGTGTTACAGAATCTTTATAAGGCTTCTGGGTATGGGACTTTAAAAAGACTTGATCCCTTTAGGCACTATTCTTATATTTTAAAAAATAAGGGCAAAAACAAAGTCTCTAATTAGATTCTTATGTAGTTGTATAAACATGTATTAGAAATAGGCAGGGAAGCAAGTGCCTGATACACTGTATCTTGGACCTTTGATCCTGCCTTGCCTTTTGACTGTATATGAGTGGTCACAGTAAAATCTTAGGAGAAATAGAAGGAAAGTGTGTTTGAGAAACTAAAGTTTCTCAAGGGCAGTAGGAAGTATGCAAGAAAGTAGAGGTTGATTTTACATAATGAAATACTCTATATCAGTGCCACCTTTATTTCTAAGAACTTTTAATAGCAGTCATCTAATATTTTATAAATAGCCTCAATGTGAAGGAATAGGAGAAAGATATATGTATATTTTTACATTCAGCTTAGAAATGAGAAAGTTGAAACTTGCTTACAGTATAAATTTGAAGAGAAATTGACAGTGTGAATGCAAGACATTTATTCTCCCAAACCTGTTGCATTTCTTGTTTTAAAATTGGCATTGCTGAATAACATGGGTTAACAGAAGAGATGTATTGGGTGTTTACTTAATAGGCTCATCAATATAATTACAGATATCAAAGCGAATCTGTAGAACTTATTCACTGGTTGCAATCTGCAAAAGACAGGCTAGAATTTTGGACTCAACAATCTGTGACAGTCCCACAAGAACTGGAAATGGTCCGTGATCATCTAAATGCCTTCCTGGTAAGCCTAAGAATCTAAAGCACTTGATTCAGTTTTATATACTTCATAAACCAAGCTATAGATGGTATGTCAGTGTTAACTATGTATGGTCAATAATTGCCTCATCAAAATAATTTTCAAGGAATGGCTTTGTTGTTGGCTTTCATTCAAGACAACGGTCTGCTTGCCTTTGTTTTCCTCTGGAGGGCTTAACATAACTCTCAAGAGGTAAAGAAAAATTGTTTATGCAATAAATGGTTCTCTTTCCTTAAATTAAAGGTCTGACCATTTAATCCTGGTTTGAACGTTGCTACTTCTTTTAGGAGTTTTCCAAAGAAGTGGATGCCAAATCTTCTCTGAAATCGTCTGTCCTCAGCACTGGAAATCAGCTTCTTCGATTAAAGAAAGTAGACACAGCTGCCCTACGTTCAGAGCTGTCACACATTGACAGCCAATGGACTGATCTGCTGACAAATATTCCAACTGTACAGGAAAAGCTCCATCAGGTATAAAAATAATCATAGGTTTAAATCATAATAATTGATTTAAGCAATATTAAATGAAAGGAGTATTAATCTGCTTTTACTTCCAAATTTAAATCAGCTTTGTCATGACATCTTGACTTTTCTCTCTTGGATTGTTCTGCATACTAAAAGTGAACTGCTCTACAAAGCCATACCTACAGATGTCATATCTTCCAAGGAGTTCTTTACTCTGTGTGTGTGTGTGTGTGTGTGTGTGTGTGTGTGTGTGTGTGTAGTAGAACCTTCACCTGGCCTTATTTAAACTTTTTTGTTTTCTCATGAGTAAAACATGGGTGACTACACTTCCCTCATAAAGTGGGTAGTTATGAGGATTCAATCACACTATATAGAAAAGACCTATAATCTCACCTACAATAGAACAACTGGCATTCAATAAATGTAAGTACTTCCCTTATCTGGAAATACATTTCTCTCCCCTAGATCCCAGACAGTATATGTTTATCTCTCTTTGATGGTCATCATTCTACCAGGTATAATACCTGTGTTTAATGCCTTCTTACCCTCCTAATCAGCAGCTATACACATCCAGGGGGCAGGAAACAGGTCACATCTATCTCTATATCTTCCTGCACCACATAGAAGTCCATAAATATTTTAAATGATTGCTTTTGTTTCTCCAAATCATTATAATAAGTATCTACAAAAATGTATGATAGATTAAGTAAGATTCAGAATTCTTAGTATATTTTAGTTAAAGAGTAAGAAAATTGGCTATGCTCTTAGGAATAAATATCAGAGTGCCAAAAATCTAGAAAATGATAGTTTGTAGTGTGGTATTTTTCTTTCTTCCTTTAACATTCCTGAGTCATAATACACAGAAATTTTTACAAGATAATTAATAAAATACATCTGTTGAATGTTTTGTAGTTAACTTTTTTTAACTCATAAAACTAGCTATAAAATAAGAATAATATTTTCTTCTTACTGGTATTTTGATTAATTAGTTAATGTTTATGCAATGTTTATAGTATTGGATGTCAAGTAAACATAAGATGACTATTATTGTTCAGTGTTTGCCTGATGTTTAATTTCAAGTTTCTAATGAGCTTAAGATCGAAAGATGTCATTAGGAATCATTATCTCAGTTGGACATTAATAAATATTAATGTAGGGGTTTTAGGTTGGAAGAATTTTGGTTTGAATTTTAACACTTGTGTCTTATTCTGTCTCTTATTGGGCAGCTCCAAATGGATAAGCTGCCTTCCCGTCATGCCATTTCTGAAGTTATGACTTGGATTTCTCTTATGGAAAATGTTATTCAAAAGGATGAAGAGAATATACAAAATTCAGTAGGTTACAAGGCAATTCATGAATACCTTCAGAAATATAAGGTAATGGAACTTTTTTCTAACTTTTCATATTTTAAGATTCTTTTATCCAAAAGAACTGAAATTATGGACATCAGATTTTGGAGTATATGTTTCATACATAGTGACCAGAGAGGGGTACAAGGGTAAGGAAATTGCCTCCCTAGTTGTAGACCATAGAAAAGTTGTCTGGTACTAGGAATAATTTTGAATATGATTTTGTGTCATTTAAATAATCATAAAAATGTTATAATTTATAAACATGTTTAGTGAGATAATACAATTTATCCAATTCTACATCCTCTACCTAAAAATATATACATATATTTACATTCAGCATATTAATAAATTAAAAATCTTATAAATTCAAATTCGTATCAATATATTTATAAGTTCAAAATTTATAGATTCAGGATGATCATATATATATTCAACTTCTGATAATAATGAGTTATATAAATATATGCAGTTTGTGCCTTCTGGCTAAATCATGAAAATGATAAAATTCATCTTTTTTTTATAAAATTAATCTTAAGGTTACTTGAGGCTTTCCAATTCCTGATAAAATATAAGATATTTATATGCATAGCCTTGTTTTCTTATTTTTATCCCTTCACTTTTCAGGGTTTTAAGATAGATATTAACTGTAAACAGTTGACAGTTGATTTTGTGAATCAGTCTGTGCTACAAATCAGTAGTCAGGATGTGGAAAGTAAACGCAGTGATAAGACTGATTTTGCTGAACAACTTGGAGCCATGAATAAAAGTTGGCAAATCCTGCAGGGTCTAGTGACTGAGAAGGTAAGCCAAGTGGCCTCTGCTGTCCATATTTACATGAAAATGCCAAGAACAGTCACATTCTGTAAAGAAGACTCATTTCACAAGTTGTATAGCTACACAGGGCACATTGATGTTTCTGCAGGGGACACCACTGAATCCTGTTGTTCCAAATATTTACTTTTTCATTATTTTCTGTTATATATCATCTACTCTTCACCTGTTAACATGTTGTTTTATTTTTTTAATTGCCTCATGGGGTGCCTGGGTGGCTCAGTCAGTTAAGTATCTGCTCTCGGCTCAGGTCATGATCCCACAGTCCCGGGATGGGGTCCGTATCAGGCTCCCTGCTCCATGGAGAGCCTGCTTCTCCCTCTCCCTCTGCCTGCCACTCCCCCTGCTTATGCTCTCTTCTCCCTCTCTCTTCAAATATATCGATAAAATCTTTTTTAAAAAGATGCTGCTCAACTTCTTTTGCCTTTCAAGTTGACTTTTTTACTTACTCATCAATACTAGTCACTGATTCACACTTTATAAGATTCATTTTTTAATCATATATCCAATAAACTATATTGTAAGAATTCTTAATTTAGAGGGAATAGTGGCTTGAGTAATTGGAGGAAATAGTGGCTTCAGTTTAAAATAAAATTGCACATTTCATTTCATTATGTTTGTTCAGATCCAGCTGTTGGAAGGCTTATTGGAATCTTGGTCAGAATATGAAAATAACGTACAAAGTCTGAAAACTTGGTATGAAACCCAGGAAAACAGACTAAAGCAACAGCATCGAATTGGAGATCAGGCTTCAGTTCAGAACGCAATGAAAGACTGTCAGGTAACTTGTCCAGGTGGCTGACATGCATAGGTCACAGTTTTATGACCCTGGGAGTTGAGATTTAGATACTGAAAGAAGTTTTGTTTGGTAATGAGTTTTTCTGATTATATGAGTTTATAGAGTTTTTTGTTAACTATTACGTTCTTTCACCTATTTAAAAGAATTTGAAATTATGAGAATTTTGAGATGTACTTGTAAGTAGAATGCTATGAACCCCTCTATACTGATCATCAGATTTAGCAATTATTAAGATTTTGACATATTTGCTTGAATTATTTTTAAATATTTTATAGTGAATCCCAGACATCATGTCATCTTATTTCTGCATACTATAATACACATCTTTAAGAAATGGACATTTTCTTATATAATCATAACGTCATTATCACCACAAAAATTTTAATGATAATCCCGTAGTATTATTCAGTGCTCAACTCATAATACTGTTTCCTCAGTTTTCTTTGAAATGTCTTTTTTTTTTTCAGTTAATTTACTCACATAAGGGTACAACAAGGTCCACATGCTACATTTGTTATTGGATCTCTTAAGCCTCTTTAATATTTCTTAATACAATTAACTTGCTGCAGAACCTGTAGACTGGCCTCAGGTTCTGGATGAGTCTTGGACTTCATTTAAGATGTCCTTTACCTTGCTCTTTTCCCCTCTGTATCTCCTGTAAAGGGAAGTTAGCACCAGAAACTTGATTTAATTCTGTTTTTAGCTCTGAGGAGCAGAGTACTTCACAGGTGACACCATTAATTTCTCCCATGTCCCATGGAAAGCATTCAGCAGCATATGCTTGTTCTACTATCAGAAGAATCTCTGGTTCAGGTGGAGTGAGCACACTCTAAATGTTTTCCAGTGACTTCAGAACACTTAACATTTGCTTAGGTATTCTTGTGAATTACAAAAGAAATATGAGTCATTACAGGTAATGCTATAGTAAAATTTTTAAATAATTCAATAATTTTTAATGTACAGATTAGCTGTGACTATTCTCTGTAGTATTTCCAAAGAACAATTGAAGACTCAGCTGTGAAATAGTTCTACAGAAACACTTTTCCCTAAATCTTGTTTTCGTATTGTAGACTCCAAAGGGAAAGGCCTTTCATAATGATCTGACTTCCAACAAGCATTTTTTTTTTCCTTGGGGCACCTGAAAAGAGAGATATATTTAAGCTCTCAGTCAAAGCTTTTCCATTCAGAAAAGGAAGAGCAGATGCTCTTGTGCCAGGCTGACAAGCTAATGGATTGTAATTTCCAGAGTACATAAAAATGGCAAAGAAAATAATCATATAGAGAAATACCTTGAAATTTTAAAAAAATGTTTCACATCAGAAGATGGGCATATAAAAGACTGAAGACCAAAATTATGCATCACCTAATCTTACTGCATTTCCAGTTTTCCAGGGGCCTGTAGTATTTCTAATTTGGGCCATCAATTTTGTATATCTAAATGTACAAAAAAATCCAGAATTTCACAATTTCCCTTTGAGGGATGAGAAGTCAGACCTCTTAAGCTTCTAAATTAAAATGTTTCCACCAAAGTTAAAAGATCATTTAAGTCTTAGCATTAGTAACATTACTGCTTCTTTGTTATACCATTGTGATAAACCTTACTATTAAAAGTGAAACAATACATTAAATTTTCCTTTTTTCTACTTTCTCTACTACTTTTTCTTACTGTTTTTTCTTCTCTTTCCTGTACTTTTTTTCTGCCATTTTCTGTTTTGTTTCTTTTCATGACCATGTCTTCTATTTAAGAGAGACAATACTATCGAAGATGTAGCAGAAGCTTGGCCAAGTTTCACAGAAGGTCACACCAGGCAGCGTCAGGAGGGAAAGCTTGAAATGTCGTTTGGAGAATTTCACACACAATGCCAATTAGATATTTCAAATTTCATCTTTGTTTATTTTTTGAAACAAAGAACCGAATGAATGTAACCCACACAATTATTTTGGGGCATCACATAAAAATCACAACAGCTTAATGGCAGGTTCTATTTGGCAGTACCACAAACCTAGATAAAAATTTATTGTCATTTTTGAGAAATTGTTCCTCTGGACCAAAGTGTGAAATTCAAGCCAGCAGACTTAAATCGGTGACTGGATTTAAGCTTATTTTCTTTAAAACGTCTTGAATATTTTCCCACTTTTTCAGAGGTGATTTATTAATTGAAACCAACGTAAAAAATAATATTTATGAATTAACTCAATAATTTATTAGGGCAAAAAAATGTTAGGTTTGGCTTTTTTCTTCATTGATCAGAAACAATTATCTTTTAATTATTGAAAGGAAAGAAAAACACAATTTCATTTTGGACAAAGTATATATTTCAGTGAGTCTTGTTTCCTTCCTGGGTTTTGCTTTTATGCCAGCATAAGCATGCAGGCCATTTTAGAGATGTGTTTTTAAGTAATGGATCATTCATTTAATATTGCTCACTAAAAAAGTTACCATCTATGGATAAATAAGATAAATTTAATTTCAATGGCTGGATTTTAGAATTATATTAAGGACTTGTTGGAAGGATTATTTATGGTTAACCCTTTAAAAAAGTTGAGGGAGAAATCCTTAAATAGTAAAATTAATTATGTTTTCCATATTGCATAAAGGACCTATGACTCTGGTAATCACCATATTCATTCTCTGATCAATTAAAGCTGTCAAAATATTGACAGAATTATGATGTAAAAATGAAAGCAAAATATTAAAAATAAAAACAATATCTTCAGGCTACTAATTGCATGAATTTTCAATTAATACATCAAGAAAAAAATAGCTTTATGATAATTAAGGAGAGAAAAATAAATAAATTAGTACTGACTCATGGCTGATGACCAAATAGCTGAATAGACTAATACTATTCTGCATTTGCCAAGTTTTTAACAGCTTAAAAGACATTTCATGTATATTATTTAGGAATTTTCTTCACTTTAAACTCCAGTGTGTACAAATCTACATATCTAGTTCTGGAGATATGCTTCTGAACATAAGCATGCAACCAGGCTTTAATATATGGCTTCTCACATCAGCCGCATGTGGAACTTACATCCTCTCCACAGGTCACATCTGGGGACTCGCTTCCAACACTGTGCTAGGAGTCAGTACACCCAGCAGGCTTGGTTTCTAATCCATTCTCCACGCCTCACCAGCTCTATAATCCAAGACAGGTTATATGACTTGATCTCCCACTTATTCATCCATCCAAAATGAGCTTTCCAAAGTTTCAAATGACATTAAAATATAAACTGGGTTATAATGTATGGTTAAGGCTGATCTCCACAATGTTGCCTCATTGCATTTTCTTTTTTGAAGAATTCATACTGACTGTTATAAAAGCACATGCCCCCCAAAAATAGGGTTTGATTCATGAAAAAAAAGCCTATAACCTTTCAGAATTATATAGAATCAGGGAGAAAGGAAGGCTAAAAGAGATTCTGATTTTCTGTCAGAATAAAGATACCCAGTAGAAGTTCTTAATTTAAAGAGGCACATCTTAATAGTAGCAGAAATGTAACTAAACTCAGATACCGAGAATACCATCCTATTACATTTCATCCTGTGGCCTAGGACTATGTAGCTTTTCCCACACCAAGATTCATGAATTAAAAATATAAATCATGTTACCATTTCCCACATATATTTCTTTCCTTCTTACTTCCTGAAAAAAAAATTACATGTTGCCTTGTCTTTATTAGGTAATCAAATTTTACTTTTTAAAAGTTATGCTAATTTCCCTTAAAAGGCTATTTTAAAAATTTAAATGTAGGAACAAGTATTGCTGTGGAGACCCTCTCCCTAGAATGATAAATTTTTTGGATTAGCAAAAACTTGGGGGGGGATATGGGGCTATAATAGCTCAATTTCAGTGTACAGAGTTCCACAATAGAACAATTTAAAATGACTATTTTTAATCTTTCAGGATCTAGAAGATTTGGTTAAAGCAAAAGAAAAAGAGGTAGAGAGAATTGAGCAGAGTGGACTTGCTTTGATTCAGAACAAGAAAGAAGAAGTCTCTGGCATTGTCATGAGCACGCTGCGGGAGCTGAACCAAACCTGGGCAAATTTAGACCACATGGTAATATTGCTTGCAGAGACCTGACTCCAAGGCTGTTTTGTGTCCAAACATGTCATGGTGTTTTGGTTTTCTGAAAATAACAGTAAATAGTTACAGAATTTCTACATTATCTCTTTATATTAGGTCTACTTCGTTAACCTCTTCCTTATTTTATTTAAGATTTTTATTTATTTATTTATTTGAGAGAGAGAGAACAAGGGGAAAGGCAGAGGAGGCCAACTCCTCACTGATGAGCAGGGAGCCTGTTATAAGGCTCTGTCTCCCTACCTGGAAGATCATGATGTGAGCTGAAACCAATAGTTGAATACTTCCCTGATTTAGCCACCCAGGCACCCCTATTAGACTTCTTTTTTTAAGTCTAGCTTTGGATATTTCCTATAATAAACATTATTATGAACATTCTCTCTTGGCAATCTCATCCATTCCCACGTCTATAGGTACTGTCTAGGTACAGACAATTCTCAAATGTAAATCCCCAGCCTGGATTTCTCTCCTAGACTATAGACACAGACAGAGGCAGAGAGAGAAATTGAATTTATAGACAGCTCCTCTTGCATGACCAGTAGACACCTCAAACTCACATGCCCAAGCCAACACTTGTTCTTCCCCCACAAACCTATGCTTTCTGCCATCCCGGTTAATGACTGCTCTGCCTGGTTGCGTAGGCAAAAGCCAGAGTCATTCTTCACTCCTTCCTCTCATACCTTACATGTGATCCATCAGCAGTCTTGTCAGCTTTCTTTTCAGCACAAATCAAGAATCTTACCCTCCCCCCATCTCCATAGCCTACACTCGGGTATAAGTCAACATCACTGCCGGCCTTGATTTTTCCAGTGGCCTCCATGCCAGAGAGCTCCTGTTAAATGGAAACCAGGTCACACCACTCATCTGACCAAACCCTTCCCCTGCCTCCAGTAGCTTCTTGTCTTATTAAAAATGAGGCCAAAGCCTGGTGAGGGCCTGAAGGCCCCTAGGACCTGGCCTTCTATGGTCTCTCCAACCTATTTTCTGCTTATGTCCCACACATTCATTTTGCTTCTGGTCTTTCCTAACTCTTGAACTCATTCGGCACATTTCACACTCAGGGGCTTTGCACTGGCTCTCGCCTCCACCTGGAACACCTCCTCCCACGTATCCGCATGGGCCGCTCCCTCTCCACAAACTTTTTCAAATCTGCTCTCTCAGTGAGGGCTTTCCTGTTGGCTTTGTTTTAAATGATAGCTTCCACATCCCTACCTCGTACTCCCTGAAGCCCTTCTCTGTTTTGCCTTTATCATTTATCAACTTCTAACAAAGTAATCACCCTACTTGTTTAAATTTCTCTCATTAAAATGTAAGCTCTATGAAGACATTTGATAAATCTATGCCTAATGGAGTGCTGAAGTTTCCAATAAAAAATATGTACAACAACAAATCTGCTCTGCACACATCTGTGCGAGTACTTATCATGGCAGTTTGCAGAGATGAGAGCTAAGGCACAAACAGGTTAAGTGACTGGGACCTATGGCGTACAGCAAACAGCTCCTTACAGTCTATCTACCTCTCTAGGTGCAGCCTTCCAGGCTGTCCTTACCTTATCTTTAACCCAGTTTTAAATCTGTTTTACTTAATTTTATGCATTCTTATAAATCATCACAAATCTTGGAAATAATTTACTATGTAAATAAATTAAGTGGTTCTTTCACAGAAACATCTCATGAAAAGCAAGTGAAAATAATACAAAGAAGAAAGAGACTATTTAAAAACTCTGATTAATCTCCTGGCTTTATTTTCATGTCTGCCCCTGACTTGCATAAACTAAGCGCTCACCCCTGTCTGCACCTCCAGGCTTTGTACCATTTCTGAAGCAGCACTTTCATAGTCCTTTGGCCCGTTAGATAGTAATTTGATTGGTTTCAGCATTTTTTATTTATATTAAGAACAAAAGCAGAGAATGTAGATATAAACTAATTTATATTATCTCTTTTCTTAATTATGGCCATACTTCTACCTTATTCAAAATATTACATTTAGAAGATTAAGGGTGCCATTCAAGAAGTCCAAAGTAGATACCTTTCCAAATAACACAGACCAAACAAAGAGCTTAAATTTTCTGTTGCAGATAAGTCTAGGGAAAGGATGTTCTTAAATGTTTTGTCTTAAGATATGAATTTGAGTGTTGGGGTGTGTGTGTGTGTGTGTGTGTGTGTGTGTGTGTGTGTGTGAACATGCATATGTGAGATTAAAAAGAGAGAAAGAGAGAGAAAGGAAATGAGGGAAAAGATAGATAGATTTTTATTTCATTTTTTAGGACCAGGCTGCCTAGATTCAAATCTAGGTCTCTCATATTCCAATAGTATGATCTCAGGTGATTTTTATAACCTCTTTGAGCCTCAGTTTTTTAATCTATAAGATAGGGATAATAATTATACCCACCTCGTAAGGTTGTTATATGAATTAAATGAGTTAATGCATTTAAAACAATAATTTAATATATTTCCTAACTGTGGTGTTAAATATATTAATCTTTTATCACTTGTATATTATATAGATATATAGAATACATGTGTATATTTACATTCAAAGGTTGTATGTTACTTTTTTAAGCATTCTAATTAAGACTGAGTGGTCAAAAATTCACAAAAATATATAAATTTCAGTGTTTCTATGTCTTTCTTTTCAAATCTTTCTTTTCTAGTTTATTTATAATGTCTGAAACCTGATGAAGTTCTTAAATATTAATGTTTCCATCAATTCAATATGAATTCCATCATTTTAAATATTTAAAATTTTAAATATTATGCGATTATAAGAAGCATCTGCCTCTTTCAAAAGGTTGGGCAATTAAAGATACTGTTGAAGTCCGTGTTTGACCAATGGAACAATCACAAGGTGGCCTTTGATGAGATAAACAGCTACCTCATGGAGGCCAGATATTCTCTTTCCCGCTTCCGTCTGCTGACTGGCTCTTTAGAAGCTGTACAAGTTCAGGTAGACAATCTTCAGGTAAGGAATGAAGTTAAACCATCTTTAATATTCCTTTTAATTTGAGAAAATAAAAAAAGCAAACATGAACAGCATTCTAGAATATTGCTGTATATCGTTTGCATTTAATTACTTTTAAATATGTAGAATCAATCCTACCTGCTTTATTTGTAACTTAAACTTGCCTATAGATACCAAATTTCTGGATTAGTTGATATATAACTAAATGATTTTAAAAATTCTATTATAAAAATATCCACTTGAATGCATTTTATAAAATGATTTCACATCCAAACCAACCTCCTTGATCTCGTTGCTACTTTTATATCTTCCCTTTCTCTCTTTATCCTGCTTCTTCAAGAATATTCTAAGGAAGTAAAGAGAAAACAAAGAGAAAGATAGCCAAAATGGTAAACTTGTAAACTCTTAAGTTGTTTTCTTTTTGTTCAGCATAGTAACAGTGGTCTGCCTGATTTGTATACATAAGCCTCTTTTTCTAGCACTTACTGCTTGGTTTCCTGTCATACAGAATGACATCGCTGCTGTTGACTCTGCAGAGCACTGTCTCCTAACTCAGGCCACTGCCTTCAAATCAGCTCCAGCCCTCACTCTCCTGCACACTGGGCACTGATTGGGCACTCTCACCTATGGCCACTCTTTCTCCCTGGCTAATTCATGCAGACTATATGATACAAGATGGGCAGCATAGGCCCTCAAGAGATGAGTTAGTTGTCAGCAAGAGCCCAGCATGTACCCTCCTTACATCAATCCCTTTCCCTGGCTTGGCAATGAAATTTTATATGTTGCTGACCTCATTGACAGACTCTGATCTGCAGGAAACACCTTTTCTTGGGGATGGGGTAGAAAGGAGGAAGGATAAAAAATACATATATTTAAACCTTAAACAATTGTTGCATATATTGAAAATCATTAAAATTGGCTTTGCAAATAGTAAATTTGAAAACATTTTATAACTTTGAGGAGATTAGAAGTACTTTTTAATTTAGCCTAGTCTGTATTTAATACCAGCACATGCTATCTTTAAGATCTGAAAGGATTTTGATTTGATGGCAATCAGATATTGGTGTTAAATAAAACTGTATTTTTTTAAAGATTTTATTTATTTATTCATGAGAGACACAGAGAGAGAGAGAGAGGCAGAGAGACAGGCAGAGGGAGAAGCAGGCTCCATGCAGGGAGCCCGACGTGGGACTTGATCCCAGGTCTCCAGGATCACGCCCTGGAGGGCTGAAGGCAGCGCTAAACTGCTGAACCACCTGGGCTGCCCCAAAACTGGATTTTTGTAGCCTCTGTCACCTGTAGAGTTTTATTAAGAACTGAGTCTAGCACCTCAACAATATTTCCTTCAAGACCTTTCACTAGTTTTTGGTAGAAGACTGGACCAAGTCTATAGCCTGTCTAATAAATACTCTTTGCAAGGAAGAACACCCAGAGATAGAATTTATAACTGATACTCAGAAACGCCATGACTTCTTACGGTCTATTCATCTGAAGTTTCTGGTAGAACAACTCTAGGTATGTAATAAAATGGAAATCTGGGTTTTGACTCTGAGTAACAAAGAGAACCTGTGTGACAGATTGCATGCATACCACCACCATAGCTTCCTACTAGGTGAAGGACAAGGACACTCATGTGAGCTTTTCCAGCAGAATTCCAGATGCCACTGTAAGAAGATTTAGTTTTAAAGAATCCCTTTTCACACTCATAAGAACAAAATTATAGAAGAAAAAATGGCTATCTAAAGAAAACATAAAGCATCAGAACAAAGTTATGGCTTACATATTTTTATGTATATATTTGTGAAAACAGCTATAAATTCCTTTTCAACTTGATTATTAAAATTTATATCTTGGCATGTCATCAGTAGCACTTTTTTTTTTTTAATTTTGGGGCAGAATCTTCAAGATGATCTGGAAAAACAGGAAAAGAACCTACAGAGGTTTGGCTCTATCACCAACCAACTGTTAAAAGAGTGTCACCCACCTGTGACAGAAACTCTTACCAATACATTAAAAGATGTCAATATGAGGTATGGAACATGCTACTTTTACACTGCTATACATTATTTATATCACAGCGTTGTTATAAATGATGATACAATTAAAATTTGCTGGCATTTTGAATTCAAGCTGTATAGATTCTATTAATGTTTCAGTTTTCACAAATGAATTTAAAGTAACTGAATGTGGTGAAGAGCCTTAGAAAGAGATTACAACTGCTATATACCCAAAGATTGACCTCATTTTTGCCCCTGAAATACAAGTGGGAAATACTACATGGCAAAATTATGTCTAATAGAAATGAGACACCCCCCCATTATTTCCATATTCACATAAAGCAGGATCATGAAAAATAAAATAGCAAATAACAGCATTTGGTGAGGGGTGTTAATCTGCCCATGAGTGTTGGCTATTGTTTCTAGATGGAATAATTTGCTGGAAGAGATTGCTGAGCAGCTGCACTCCAGCAAAGCCCTACTTCAACTCTGGCAAAGATACAAGGACTACTCCCAACAGTGTGCTTCTACAGTTCAGCAGCAAGAGGACCGAACCAATGAGCTCTTGAAGGCAGCCACTAACAAGGACATTGCTGATGACGAAGCTGCTACATGGATTCAAGATTGCAATGTATGTTTTCCCCCCAGGCTGGTCTTAGACTCTCTCTCAATTTCAGCAAGGCTAGTGCTGATGTGTGTAAGCTTTTAGTACAGTCTTGGTATGTGGGACAGCTATCCAAAAGTTGTTTTTAAGTATTAGAGTCTGCTAGGTTTTCAGAACACTGTTGCACATGTATCAGATTTAAGAGGTCCCTCCCACTGTTTTTAAAGAGAAGTTGTTTTTGCATTTTTCCAAATAACATGCCATCCACATGAAGGTTTAGGTTATTTGTTTTTACACATTTGGTCAATATCAAGAAATGAGAGAATATGGAGAATAATATATCTTTTAAAAATCCACTGTGAAAGGTATTACCTATTTAAGTCCATTATCTCTTATGTAAGCATCACACATAATTATTTCTTCCAAGAACTTAATAAGTCTTTCTCTCCTGATTTACTGGTATGCTTCTTTTTAATAGCTTTTTAATATTTCTCTTTTTCTCTGAAGTTGCCAATAACCTACTTTAGGTTTTCAGAAACTGTTCTCTTGTTTCACCCATTACATGGTTCCTACCCTGTGTCATGTGTCCTTATTTGTCTCTATTTTAATGAACTTGTTTCAAAGATCTTCTTGTAAACTTTCCCAA
This sequence comes from Vulpes lagopus, assembly GCF_018345385.1. Classification (NCBI taxonomy): domain Eukaryota; kingdom Metazoa; phylum Chordata; class Mammalia; order Carnivora; family Canidae; genus Vulpes; species Vulpes lagopus. Next base: position 99,609,312 of record NC_054825.1, on the reverse strand, counting down.
ATCAGTTTATTAGGATTAGGCAAGTTATAAAAAGCATATAAATTTCAACCTATTGTAATACTTTCACGTGAATACTGAATAATGACTTTAGGGCTGAAGTTTAATATTTACAGTAATGATAACATAATTCTTTTCTCTCCTCCTTCCACATAATTTATTCTTACAAGATTTGTCATTTTCAATTTTCAGTCCTCCTGAGTTGATACATACACACTGGTTTTAAGGGGTAATACTCCAAATTATCTCTCTGAATTTGTCTAAGATCTATGTCAAGGTCAAAGCTGCCTTTTGTTTTTCTCCCTCTCATGGGAGTCACTGTTCAGGGTTAACAGGCTCTACCCTTCCCACCATGTCTGGTGGAGCACCCTCAACAGGTAAAATAAGTCATTTGTCATCTCTTAGTGATAGATGGAAACCAGAAATAGGGAATTTCCATTGGTTACATTATGAACATTTAAGAGTGTCCCACAAAAGGTGGAGACAAGAGAAGCCATAGAAGAAAATGGAGCTACAGTATGCTTTAATCCCTGCTCACCAGGGCCATTGTTGGGGTTCTATGCTCCACTGAGACAGGAGGGTCTGTCGCAACCACTATAATGCAACCATGCATATGAAAGATGCTGTTGACAAACTCATCCCCTGTGTGTATAATATTAAGCAGAAAAAGGTCAAATGTACCTCTGTGTATTTTGACTTGATATCAACTACATGGAAAGATAGGGGGAAAAAATGCCCAAATGTTTCCACTTATTGGGTCTACATGAAGAAAATGTTTCTTCCTTTTATGTATGTTTCTCTGCATCTCCCCCAGGATCCTACAATGGATTTCTTTGGCTTTTATTATAAGGGTAGTACATATACTTCTAAAAATGTTAACATATCCATTTTTTAAAAAATCAGATTTAATTCTTCATTATTTTTCTGCAGGTGTAAAGGTTATTTAGTGTAGTAATTTGACAAGTAAGAATTAAGTATTTCTAGATGTGTGACCTTTTGCTGATTATCAGTTTAAGGAGTACACTTACCATATTATTTCATAACGGGCATATTTTCATCATCTGTAGGATCTCCTCAAAGGACTGGGGATAGTGAAGGATTCCCTTTTTGTTCTCCATGAGCTGGGAGAGCAGCTCAAGCAACAAGTGGATGCTTCAGCAGCATCAGCCATTCAATCTGATCAGCTGTCTTTGAGTCAACACCTATGTACCCTAGAACAGGCTCTTTGCAAGCAGCAGACTACATTACAGGTATGTTACAGAGCTCATAATAGGTATGTGTTATAAATTGATTTTCTGTAATATCTGAACCTAACCACAGGAAAAGAAAAATTTTTCATCATTAAGACAATACCTCTTTCAAGACCAAAGAATTAAAAAGTAAATGAACTTGGAAGTTCCAGTGAGGACAAAGGAAGGTGGAAGTCTTTAACACTATTCTTTATAATGTGATTTTGCTCCTAAAGCAATGTTTCCTTCTATGTTACTGAGTGAAATATGTTCAACTAACAGTAAGTGGCTTTAGTGTTGACATTCTTGTTTATATAACAAGTTTTTGCCAAGAATCAGAATATATTTCTATTTGGTAGCATATTTTAAAAATAACTTTAATTAGTTAATTAATTAATGGAATATAAGAGTAATTCCAAGTTTTCAAAAAATTACATTAATAAAGAGAATAAAGGTTAAATCATATAGTCTTATTTCTTTAGTTATTGCTTCTTGAGGATAGCAATTTGGCACAAGAATATGAAAAATAATTTCAGCATCCAATTGTCCTTTCATTAGATATCTAAATACCAGTTTTCTTTTATGAAAACAAAAGGTTGGAGTTCTTGACTATGAGACCTTTACCAAGAGTTTAGAAGCATTGGAGGCCTGGATAGTAGAAGCTGAAGACATATTACAAGGGCAGGACCCTAGCCACTCATCTGACCTCTCAACCATTCAGGAAAGGATGGAAGAACTTAAGGTAAATGCATTCAAATCCTAAGCCTAAATCTTCTTTTGTGCCCCAGATCTTAAGGATTACTCACAACTCCTGACATACACCTACTTTTTATTGTGAACTTCCAAAGAAATCCTTACCTGCTCTGTTTTCCTGTAGTGAGCACATGCTGATTTCACACCCTATGATGGGAGCCCAGCCAGGAGCAGTCCTAGGATTCCAGCTCATTCCTCCTTCCCACCTCTCATCCCTTCCCCTGCATAGTAGGTCACCTTCTCCTTTGGAGCCTTTGAGCCTCCCATCTGCATCTATACCCTTATCCTCTCCTAGGCAAGTCCTCTATCTCTCAGACCCCAGCAATAGCCTCCATAGCCTTCTGTATAGCATTTCTAGCCCATAGTTGCCAGAATGATCTTTTTCTTTAAAGAGTTTTACATAATTATGAATTATTTTAAACATTCAGTAAATAAAATGATACAATAGACATGCCAGTTTTATCATATTATTTCTGTTTAAAACTCTCCACAGGTTCCCATGGTTCTCAGGGTGAAGACCAGTGGACCTGGCTTCCATCTTCCTAAGGATCTTGTCTTCCTCCACTAGTCATCTCAGTGTCCATCACAGTGCTTCCTCACATACTCTCATAGCATACCGTTTTTCTTCTTCAAAATTTTTTCATACCATTTAATTACCTTTGTGTGATTAGGTGACTACTGTTGTGGAATAGTATTATTGGAATAGCATCTTACTGTCTGTAGGACCCATGAGAAGGAGCCCTGTATATCAGTTTTGCTCACTGCTAATATCTACCCATGGAAAATCTGCCATCTAATTGTTATGCTTTCAACTTTAGCGGTTGGAAAGATGTATTCTGTCTTTAGAGTAATGAGCCTATTTCAGAGCATACAAAGAGAAAACACACACAGCTAAAGGTGTCCTGCCATTTCCCCCTTTCTATAGCCAATTTCCTAGCTGGAGTTAGAGTTGCTCCCCTCCACTACCCCCCCCCCCCCAACCCCTGAAAACCAGAAAAGACAGCTTTGTCCTGTGTTTGAAGGGAGGGAAGAGCTCTGAAAGCACAGACTGCTTTGTCAGTTGAGTCTTACTAACTTTGGGATTGGGGCCAAACACCTAAAATTGAAGCTGCTGGATAATGTGTGGTGACTTCAAAACTCAAATGGAATCGAATTCTATCTTGCAGGCACTTAAGGGCTCTTGTTTACCCAGCTCTGCTGCTTACTAGCTGGGTTGCCATGAGTAATTTATTTACCATTTCTAAACTCATAAGGTGGGAATAGTCATGGTACTTACCTTAGGGGATTGTTTTGGAAACAAAATGAGTTATTACCTGTAAAGCTCTTATAAGAATACTTGGTTCATAATAAGTGCTCAAGAAATGTTAGCTGTTGCTATTATAAATGGTTATCATTATAAATGTTCTTACTGATATTAGGTAATAAAGAGCAGATTAGCATAGAGAAATGGAATACAGAGTAGGAAATATGCTTTTTCAGTCATCAACAGAATTTTCATCCATCGGCAAGTAAGTAATACATGTAAACTACTAAACACTCAGTGGAAATAAGTGAGCTGTAGCAGCAGTGGCAGTGACAGCAGTGGAGCTGGTTAGGAGACAAAGCTCTATTTGCAGATCTGAGATTACAAATCAGTGGCTTAGAAATGTAGAGACTTCTTCCTGAAATCAGAAGTTCCCCATGCACTTTAAAAGAACTCTGCCTTTCCTGACCATAGTGCTAAACTGGCTTTTAAATCTTGCTTTCAGGGACAGATGTTAAAATTCAGCAGTATGGCCCCTGATCTAGACCGCCTAAATGAGCTTGGGTATAGGCTACCACTGAATGATAAAGAAATCAAAAGGATGCAGAATCTGAACCGGCGCTGGTCTCTGATCTCCTCTCAGACCACAGAAAGATTCAGGTACATGTCTGGGCCATTCTGATCTATCAGGAGAAATAAGTGCGTGGTTTGTGCATGTTTATCAATCTTTCTAGTGATATTCACAAAATTTGAAGTAGAAGTGGAGAAATCAAATTGTGAAGTGGGCTCCCATGCTTGATGTGCTAAATATTGTTTTAACAAAAAAGAAAAACTCTTTTACATAATATATTAAAGATACATACATAATTTTATCATTTTGAAAACTTACCATTTTATTTTAAGGATTTTCTTTATTTATTTGAGAGAGAGAACATATGAGAGTGAGAGAGAGAGAGAGAGGGAGAGAGAGAGAACACAAGTGGAGGGTGGAGGGAGAGGGAGAAGCAGACTCCCGAACAAATGGAACCCGATGCAGGGCTCCATCCCAGGACCCTGGGATCATGACCTGAGCTGACAGCAGATGCTTACCTGACTGAGCCACCCAGGCACCCTGAAAACTTACCATTTTAAACTTTTTTTTCTTAAAAATTTACTACCTAACATCAAAAGCTTCATGGTGGTCAAATTAGAATTGCAGTCAGAAAATATTATTTAGTGTAGTTTTATTTTTAACATTAGAAGAACAAACAACAACATAATCATTATTCTTTTCCTTTGTTCTGTCAGTAAGTTGCAATCATTTTTGCTACAACATCAGACTTTCTTGGAAAAATGTGAAACATGGATGGAATTCCTGGTTCAAACGGAACAAAAATTAGCAGTAGAGATTTCAGGCAATTATCAGCATCTTTTGGAGCAGCAGAGAGCACATGAGGTAAGTTATGTTGGTAGGTTAGTGGGGTAATAAAATAGTTTTTGATCCTTGAAAAATGCTGCACAATGCCATGGGGAGGAGTTCAAGCACTATATTTTGTGTTGAGTCTGCTCAGGTGTAGTCATTGTTTGCCTTCTTTCTTAAGCTTGAGGTTTTCATATGTTAATTACAAAAACGTGGTCCTATTCTTTGTTTCCTTAGTTGGTTTTAAAAATATGGTGGGCTTAGATATCCTGCAATATATACAGCCAGAATTGTGGTAAAAGTCTATTTACAAGGGGGGGGGGGGCGGGATCAAGGGTATGTGTGAAAGGAAAACAGAAATAGACAATTTTCAAATTAGTTACATACTACATTAATCTTGCCAAGGCTAGTTGCTAAAGAGATTGTTTTAATCAGAAGTCTTTGATAAATGAAAATTGTGTGTTACGTAAAAAACATGTATATATTTTATACTTAGAGCTCAAACTACCAAATATCTCCAAGAGTACCTCTTTTTTTTTTTAAGATTTTATTTATTTATTCATGAGAGACACAGAGAGAGAGAAAGAGAGACAGAGACACAGGCAGAAGGAGAAGCAGGCTCCATGCAGGGAGACCGATGTGGGACTAGATCCTGGGTCTCCAGGATCACGCCGGGGGTCGCAGGCGGCACTAAAGCGCTGCGCCACCGCAGCTGCCCTCCAAGAGTACCTCTTGATCAAATTGCATTATAATTATTTCTTAAGAAACACTGAAGAGAGAACTAGATACAAAAAGCAAATTAATTAATTTGCATTTCATCTCAATTTTGCTGTTTACTGGTATAACCACATTGGGCTGTATGTTTCTGGAATATACACAAATGGAGAGATAGGATTTACCTAAAAGCAGAGAAAAGCTGAAAATAAATTACAAGAGAATGAAACTAACTTTAAAGCATTTTGCTTATATTTTAAAAATAGAGAATTTATGTATAAGGTATTTTTAAGTCAAGTTTTATTAAGTTGACTGAAGATGAAATAAAAGACAATGAATCAAAACCATAGTGATATATCACCATACCCACTGTGATGGCTTTGATGAAGAAGACAGTTAAGTGTTGGCGTGGGTATATAGGAATTGGAATCCTCATACATTGCTGTTGGGAATGTAAAATGGTGAAGCTGCTTTGGAAGACAGTTGGGCAGTTCCTCAAAATACTTTACAGAGTTACCATATGACCCAATAATTCCAATCTTAGGTTTATACCAGAAAGAAATGAAAATATGTGTACACAAAAACTTGTGCAACAATATTGTTCATAGAAATGTTATTTATAAGAGCTGCAAAATGAGGACAACCCTAAATATCCATCAGCTGATGAATTAATAAATAAATGTGGTATGTCTGTACAGTGGAATACTATTCAGCAATAAAAAGGAATATGGTGATGATGCATCCTGAGCATGCATCAACCTTGGAAACATGTTAAGTGGAAAGAAACCAGTAACAAAAGACAGTACATTGCATGATTCCATTTACATGAAATGTCCAAAGTAGACAAATCTTCAGAGATAGAAAATAGGTCAGTGGTTACCTAATGGGCTTATGGGTTGTATTGTGCCCAAGATCGCAAATCCGAGAAACCACCACGTAGCCGACACCGAGGCAAACACATGAGGGTTTATTACAAGCTCGAGCTTGGGTCCAGGTGTATCCCACACAGCGGAGCAGGGACTTGGACCCCGAGACTAAGGGGCATAGCAGCTTTATAGGGACCAGTGGCCCATGGGATACGCAGATAGTTGCACAGTCATGTCGGTCCACACGCAGGTGTCTGATTGAATTACATCTTACCCTACAGTATCTATTTGAGCTGGCCTATTACTTTGGTCAGAATTGGCACGCAGTTTTGGCGGGCACAAGGCAGAGTTACATTGTTATGAGCCGATTTCCGATTAGGGTGTGCCCAGCGGCTTGACTAGGGTGGGGCAGCACCTTAAGCAATAAGCAGGTCATGTGGGGGTCATATAGGAGGTGGCGGATGTAGCACAAAATGGAGTTGGTCCTGCTCTGCTTGTCCAGGGGTAGGGGATTTTTGTTAAATTTCCTGGGTCCCACAGGTTGGGAAGAGAGAGTTATTGCTGAGTGTGGAGTTCTTTTTGACCTAAAATCAATTATGGTGATGGTTGGCCAAGTCTGTGGATATGTTAAAGGACATTAAGTTACTCTAAATAGGTGAATTATAAGGTATGTAAATTATATCTCAGTAAATCTATTTTAAAAACAAAAGCAATAATTTGAAAAACTGTTGAATTTTTTTGTAATGAAATAATTTTATTAACCAAATTAAATAAAAGAATATTGAGTTCCAAAAAAGAAAGAAAGAAAGAAAGAAAGAAAGAAAGAAAGAAAGAAAGAAAGAAAAAAGAAAAGAAAAGAAAAGAAAAGAGAAATGTGGAGTTTCTTAAATCTTTTTTAACTTTCTGAAAGGTCTTTAGCTATTCTCTATCTGAAAATAAATTAGAATATAAATTATGTGTTAACCAATGTTATTAGGTGATTTTGAAAGAAGGAAAACATAATTTTACTTTTAGTCACTTAGTTTTTGTAAGCAAAAACTAAACTTTATCTTTAATTATATCTCATGTGATTGTTTAAAAATGCATTATTCCTATACTGTGGGACTTCACACAAATTCCAATTCAACTGGAAATACTTTTCAAAGCATTGCTAAAACCAAAATTTGGTGAAGTTACTATAAAACTGGTCACTAAAATTGGGAACTCTAAAGTATATTTTTCTGTTTTTTTCACTTAATAGTTGTTTCAAGCAGAGATGTTTAGTCGTCAGCAGATTTTGCACTCAATCATTATTGATGGTCAGCGTCTTCTAGAACAAGGTCAAGTTGATGACAGGTAGGATCTTTGATATATTTTTATGAAGAAAGGTTCCAGTGAATTAGTCATTTTCTTTTTAATGAGCAGATTAGAGGGCATATGTCTAATCTTCCTAAGGCAATTGTACTTCAGTGGGGCCTCAGTAATTGGAAGAAAGGCTTGTCTGAATCTCTGAAATGACTGAGTATTGAATCTTTTTAAAGAATGGCTATTATATTACATGAAGGACATAGAGTAATTGGAAATCACCTAGCCAACCTTCTCCAGACCTCTGCAGGAGACTGGAATTAATGAATAGATCAGAAAAAATTGTATCAATGATGTATCAATGGTTTGTAAACAGATGCTTCTAATCTTCTCCTACCCTTACAGAAATTGTATTCCTCAAAGGAGCATAGAGATCACTTGATCATCTCTCTTACTTATAGAAGAAAACTTGAGGCACAGAAATGCAAACTGATGTGGCCAAGGTCACTCAACTAGCTGTAGAATTGTATATCTGGTTTTTAGTCAGGACCAGCCAGCTTTCCCCCACCATGGTAATTCCAGGTTTCAAAAAGGTTTGTTTCCTTAAGTCAGATGACACTCAACCTGAAATCTGGCTTCCTCTTCATTTACTTAGCAGATTACCTCTGTATTAAAAACGACGAGGTAAAATCCAGCTCCTCTTTTGACTGCCATTATGTGAAATGCTGATTTCATACTATATTTACATTTCCCAAAAACAATATCTAGTCCATCCCACTTACTTTATGTAGTGATATTTGGAGTACAAACCTCATTTAAACTTATACATTTACATAAGAACATCTTACCCATATTAAGAACCAGTAGTTCTGATTATAATTAGTATTTTTTTAAAAAGAACATAAATCACTATTTTTATTAAGAGGATTTTTTTTAGTGTTCTGGAATGAATTTCAGTTTTAAGTGGATATTTCTTTGGAAGTAACATGAACGATTTTCATAGTTAAGTTTGGAACAACAAAATGTGATACCATATTTATTCTGTTCAAAGTAAGCCAAATGTAAATGTGAGCTTTACTGAGAATATACGGCTTTCAAAATAAAAAGAAATTGAAATGCAATTAACTTATCCTTTGCTTTATCCTCCCTTGGTCAGCTCTATAACAGTATTATAAAAGTTTAAGCCAATAAATAAAACAAAATTTAAAATTCATGTATAAGCCAACATCTATTAAATTATAAATGTTAACAGTTAAGGGAAAACACCAAAGAGAAGAAAATGGAAGTTTTGGATGACGATAATTCTGAAAGCTGAGAGAGAGAAAAAAATCAGATTAGAGCATGAGGGCCCCAGATTACAAATGTATCATGTATTAAAAGTTCATTTATCAGTTTTGTGTTTTAGAGTTCAAGTTCAGCCATGGGAACACTGTCATGTATTAAGTATTTCCTTACGCTGGCAGGTGGCTCAGGACAGTTGAGCTCTCCAAAGCCAGGACAAGGGCTCCAAAGAGATCTCAGATGGTGGTCTGGTGGGGATAGCAGCATGCAGGGCACTTTTCATGTTGTAGGACATTCTCAAGTCCTAGAGTTAAATGTTTTCAGAGATGATAGATACTTCTAACTTCTAGGAGAGTTTCATGAACCTAATCCATCGCGTTTAGTTCTACTGCAATTAGTTATTAATATCAGAATTTCCTTTCAAACACAGAGGTTACCAATTACACATTTAGTTACAAAAGCAAGGTTTACAGCAGGCCTAGATGATAGAAGGTGACAAGAATATAGGAGTCCACGACAATAAGTCCATCTCAGATTTGAAGCCACCCTTAAGAGAAGAGAATAGTATATCTAGGGAAGAAAAGCAAACTAACACAATAGAGAAAAAACAAGTAATGTTACACTTTAATATTAAAATGTGAATAATACCCTAATGTACAAAGAAATGCATTGTTACTAGACAAACCAGTTCTAGAGCTACAAATTGAATTTTAAAGAAAACTTCATAAAGAACTATCAATGTTCTTTAAAGGTGGAAAACACAGATGTATAAAGGATGAACAAACTAAAAGATCTGAGATTATTTAGCCTGAAATTGAGAACACTTATATATTACTATCTCTAAGTATATGGACAACCTTCATACAGACAGTGATAACTGGATAGTTTTCATTTCTAAGAACAAAATGAAGTGGGTTTAAAATGTAGAAGGAATTATTTAGATTAACATATGGAATAATCATTAAAGATTGGGGCTATTTATTGTGAGGGAATATGAAGTTTATGAGTATAGTTTTAAAAAACATTTTTAGGGGCCCCTGGGTGACCCAGTTATTAATTTCAAAAATCACATGAAATAGACCCAGTAACAGATTATGACATAATATTTGTCAAAACTTCTGCCCTAAAATCACTTCCCAGGGTTTATTACTGTCATAAAGTGTATATACAGTGTGTATATCTGGCTGATGTGTAAATGCATCCAGGGTAACAATTTTTCTTCCCTACGTAATTATTTCTGTACCAGGGATGAATTCTACCTGAAATTGACACTTCTCAGCAATCAGTGGCAGGGAGTGATTCGCCGGGCCCAGCAGAGGAGGGGCATCATTGACAGCCAGATTCGCCAGTGGCAGCGGTACAGGGAGATGGCAGAGAAGCTTCGTAAATGGTTGGTTGAAGTGTCCTATCTTCCCGTGAGTGCTCTCGGAAGTGTCCCAATACCACTGCAACAGGCAAGGACCCTCTTTGATGAAGTGCAGGTAAGGTGCAAAACACATGCTTTTTAAACCTCTTATACATTTCCACTGTACACCTTACCCTTGCCTCAGTTCTTCACAAGGATCCTGGAGTAACACTAGAATGAGGACAAATATGGTTCCAAAGTATCAACAGGAACATATAAAATGATTGTATTACATTTTATAATGATTTTATAGTGATGATAGTCTGGTCAGGCCCAGCCGCTCACAGAGCCACTCCATGGCCCACACCAATGCCTCCCAGCAGCTCACTGACTTCCAGCATGGAGAGGAAAATAATGACCAAGAAAGTAGCACTTTGCAATGATCATAATCATGAAAAATTTAAATGTGTAACTTGAGTATTCTGAAAAAGATAAAAGTCTCAGTCCTGTCTGGACTCTTTGTCCATTCCTGGTATGGCTGCTTCCTTTTGTCTTCCCCAGGAACCAGGGTCCCCTGCCCCTGAGACAGATCCCTCCTACCAGTCAGTCCTCCCCAGTGTATTTTCTGGTCTCTTCACTGTTGGCAGCTTCCTTTCTCCTCGCTTCTCTGGGAAACCCCATGCACACATGGCTTTGTTGGCCTTCTACCAGCACAGAAGGGCCCACGTAGTATCTCCTAGTCACATCCACCTCCTAAGCTTTCAATTTATGTATTCAACTGCCTTTTAGGTTTATATATATATCAAGGATATAATATATTCTATGGGTTCCAGCAGAGCCTGTGATGCCGGGACCAGCCATTCTCCTGCAGTCCCATTTCCTGTGTCCCTAATTTGAGGAAATGTCATTACCAGCTATCCGGTCTATCAGTCAGGGACATTAGAGTCACTCTACAGCTATATTCTTTTTCTCTTCGTCCTCTTTTCTAATACACTTCCAGTTTCTATCACCACTGACACTACCTTAGATGGGGAGCTCTTGATTTCTTACCTACATAGACAATAGCTTTCTAACCTATCTTAGTGTATCCAATATTTACCATTCTTCCATTTCATTTTCTACTCTACTGCAGAGTGTTTTAATCCAGACACATGACTTCCCTACTTAATTTTCTCCTGTGAATCTCAGTCACTTTCACTATTAAAAAAATTCTCATGCAGGGTATCATCTAGTGTCCTCTTTTTTTAAAGATTTTATTTATTTTATTTATGAGAGAGAGAGAGAGAGTGAGAGAGAGAGAGAGAGAGAGAAAGGCAGAGACACAGGCAGAGGGAGAAGCAGGCTTCCCTTGGGGAACCCGTGGACTTGGGTCCTGGACCCGAGGATCATGCCCTAAGACAAAGGCAGACGCTCGACCGCTGAGCCACCCAGGCGTCCCTCTCGTGTCATCTTTTGCCACTCTTTCACAAGTATAATATATCCTAGGTCCTGAGAACTACATCCAAGGTCCTAAATTCATCCTGTTGATCTCCTATAGTAAATTTGCCTATCTTCATTTCTCCGTGTGGAAGGATTCCTCTCCCTGATTCCTGGCCCTCATCACACCAGCTCCTCCTTAATCTGGCCATTTTCATATATTTTCCAAGACTCATGAAGCCTCTTCATCTTGCTTCCATGTGGGTTAGATATTTGAGGAGTGGTCTTTCTTCGAAGTGGGTTGCTTGTATCAAACAAGCATCATGAATGTTTTTTGCAGAAGAAATTAAGAGATCCTAATAAAACTTAAACGAAGCATGTGACAGTGTATTCCCTATACATCAATCTTCTAGAGCAGTTTCCATATTGCACGGTCATTGTACTTAAGTTGAACACAGAAACTGAGCCTCTCCAGAGGCTCATCCTGAATGAATTCTCATTCATTTATGCAGGGCTTCATTCACACCCAAAGTACTAGCTCAATAAATGTTGGATAAAGAGGGCATGCTATGTATGAAAAACTGTAGGGTTAGTTAAAAACACTTGTAATAGGGAACTGCTGAAAAAAAGAATGAGAAAGTAAAAAGCTACGATTCCTTTCAGTTCAAAGAAAAAGTGTTCCTGCGACAGCAAGGCAGCTACATCCTAACAGTGGAGGCTGGCAAGCAGCTCCTGCTCTCAGCGGACAGTGGGGCTGAGGCTGCCTTGCAAGCAGAACTCACTGAAATCCAAGAGAAGTGGAAATCAGCCAGCGTGCGTTTGGAGGAACAGAAGAAAAAACTGGCCTTCTTGTTGAAAGTAAGTTCAGCTTTTTCCTCCTCTAGATGCAATGCAGTTTAAGAAGCCATGTAAGCAGTTGTTACTCCTGTTTTTAGTTTTCCAATCAGACAGTGCAAAGATCCATAAGTCATACCCTGCAGTATTTTGATCCCCTGCCCTGTGTCTTATTTAAGACTTTGTCCTGTCTTGCATGAACTGGAGAAGTTTCCCAATTTTCAGCAGTTTGTCTTTCAGAAAAATCACCCAGCTAAGTACTTTTAAGTCTAATAAGACTGTCCAAGTGATGAATTCTGATTAATGGTCGGTGCTAAGCCAAGAACCATGCAATGACTTTATAAATCCAAACAGGAATGCAAAGAGTAGATTCCACTCCCTGATCTAAGACTCTAAAGTGGTTTTTAAGATTGATATCTTTTATTTTATAGCAGGGAAAAACTTATCCAAGAGGATACTTTTGATTTCATCTTAGTTTATCCAAGCATGTTGCTATGAGAGAAAATTCAGGAGGTATATTCAGCCTTTAGTTGGATACAGAGAGGATACTGATCACACTGCAAGTTTCAGACCCGCCACAAGATGCTTTTCTCCCTTACTTTTCAGTACCATATTCAATACATAACTAGAATGCATCGGAAAAGGGGCATGGTCTCTGACCTCAGATAAACCCAAATTAAAATCTTAATAAACTAAGTAACTTGGTTATCTCAACCTATCTGAGTGGCAGTTTCCTCCTCTCTGGAGTAGGTATGATTACCCCTCCTTCGGATGGCATTGTGAGGATTTAATGAAATAAGGAAAGTAAACATGTGGCACAATACCTGCACAAATTGAGCATGTGGTAAAGGGTGCTAATCATTGTTGTTGATATTATCATCATATTAAAGAGTGAACAGAGCTAAATAGTAAAGTTTTATACATGCTGATAATCACCAACACTTTAACAAAAGTATCTATTAAATTTGGCCTGACGCTTTTTTGGATCACAGGTAGTAACTAAAGTTAATAGAACACAGTTTGCTTTTATAATGCTTAAAGTATGCACACCCATTGGATTTATTCTATTGAATTTTATTTAATAATATATTACCTTCTGTGTAGGAAACAATCAATCAAAAATGCCACTGAGCATTTGTTAAAGAACTATTATTTGCATACAGCACAATTCATCCGTAATACAATATGTCTGATTCTTTTTTCTTCTTTTTTACTTTCAATAAAAGATTAAAAATACTGTAACTCATTCTGTAGAGATATGTTAATCATATATTTTTTCTTTATTTGTGATGTGATTTTTGGACAGATTCCCAAGACTTTAATAAGGCAAAATGGCTGAGTCATTGCATTTGCTTTTCTTGCCAGTCTGTTTGCTGGTGTGTAAAACATCCACTTTGATAGATGTTTGCAGACCATGACATTTTGTTATGTCCTTGTAATTCATGTAGTAAAAAGACTGGGTTATAGCTTTGGAATCTAAGCCATTCTTGGAAAGGGGAATCCTTATTCTTCTCTTGTTAAAGTTTATTTTATTTTAAATCATAAACTAGGACCCATTTGCCGAAGAAGGAATTTATGAAGCTATATTCTAATGTCATTTTCTTTATTTTAGGATATCTTTATATCACAGCCATAATGCTTATCTATTTTTAGCTCTTGATTTAATGCTCTGAGTAAATATGCCAAAAGTAGAGTGATGATGATTCTGTGGCCTGCATGTTCACCTGCTTCACTATGGCCTCTTAATTTTATTATAAAAAATAAGAAACTTATCTTTTCTCTTTTAGATCAGGGGAGATTTACTGATGGCATGTTGATGGGCTTCAGGGGGTGTGATGATTTCATTGAGAATGCTTGTTCAGTTTAGTAAAAGGATCTCACTATGCTTAGCATTGATGAACTAATTGTAGCCTGGGAACATGGAGGTACTTTAACAAAGGGGAATTAGAACAAATTTGTCCAAGACAGACAGTTAGTGTGTTTTCTGGTAAATGGAAAGAGGGAATGTGATTATGTACTCTAGGAAGTTCCCTGAAGGAATTTAAGAGAAATGAACCTTAGGCCAAATTCTCAGTTCAGTTAGAAACCAAAAGACCTTTTGGATAGGGACACACTTTTGTCAGCACTTCTAACAGAAGACAGTTTTGGTCATAGCACCTATGGGTTGCTGTGCTAAAAATAAAGCATCAGAAGAGAAAGACAGAAAGAGCCCAGACAAGAAAAGACTGGTAATGGTGGAAGAGGTTATGTGAAGGAAAATGCGGCATAATTTTGCTACCAGGCTCACTACTAAAAGCAATTCTGTCTTTCTTCAGAGCTCAGTAATTTAAGTTGCAGGGAGTGGCTACTGGGAAGGGTTACTAGGAAGGGGGGACAAGAATGGATGGTCATAGGTGAAATTAAGGAGATTTGTTTAGATGAATTTAATTTGAATTTTCACTGAGACACTGGATAGGAGTTAATCTGTAGGTCTAATGATATAAAGCATTATGATTCCTTTAATTTTTTCTTTCAATTAAAAAGAAATACATGTGTCTGATTTAAAAAAATCAGATAATAGTTGAAATATGTAAAGCAAAAAACAAAATTTCCCCTATACCACAACCAAACCCTGTAATCTTCCACAGGAATAAACCACTGTTACAAGTCTGGTATGTAATCACCCAAAACATAACCACAATAATGTATGTTTTCTTTGTCACTCTGTAGAGATCTACTGGTCTATGCTGCCACTCTCTACTGCTTTTCTTGCTATATTCTTCTTCAGAGCACTCACTCATATTTGACATACTAGATGTATATTTTTTAAATTTTGCCTTACCTCTCTTCATCCATTGATTGTTTCAGTTTTTATGTGTTTATATACTTACCCTTTTGTGATACATATTTCAGCATATTGAGATGAAGCCCACCCATTGCCAGCCTTTGGTACTTGTGTATTTCTACTTCTGTAACAAATCAAATGTACGTGCCTCATAGTGTTCATATAATGAACTGAATCAGAGGCAGGGTTATATTATTTTTACATTTCATCCTGAAAGAATTTCCATTTCCTCTTTTTGATCTCTTATAGAACATCCGAGGTAGTGTAGACACATTAACAGTGAGGTTAGAAAAGAGGCAAAATACTGTGATTACTTTCTTACCTCTGCAGATTAATTCAGATGCAAATAACAATTTTGATTACTTGTAATATTCTGGGCCTTGTATTTAGTGTGTTCACAGCCATGGCTTCCTCCAGCCCTCCAACAATTATAGAGTTTGTGTTATGCCCATTTTCATAGGGAAAATTGAGACATAGCATATTACCTGCTTAAAGTCACATAGAGTAAGTGTTGAACTCGGCTCTTCTGATGCTGCCTACATGACAATGGATGTGGACCCCCCATAAATCTTTAATTGTTTCTCTGGGATTAAGAAGAGTGTGGATCTTTTGTTTTAGTTTCTTATAAAACAGAACAAAACAAAACAAAAACAAAGCCATGAAATTTCTTCCTTCTCCCATTACAGGACTGGGAAAACTGTGAGAACGGAATAGCTGATTCTCTGGAGAAACTACGAACTTTCAAAAAGAAGCTTTCTCAGTCTCTTCCAGATCACCATGAGGAGCTGCATGCAGAGCAAATGCGTTGCAAGGTAGCTGACTGGATTGAGCTGTTAGCTGTCACTGGCCTGTGCGCTTCTGTTGTGGTATTGCCTTTGAAAGTATAAGCTAGTCAAACTGCTCCAGCAGTGTATATGTTGGTACAAGTTCCTGGATATTGCATTAGGGCAGACAACTCTGGTGAGGCTTGCTTGCTGATTTATTGTGGTTGATGAAATTAGACTGGCTTATGGTTTACATCTTGAGAAATATAAAACACAGCATTGAAAGATATTTAAAAGTGGGGTCAAAAGCAATAAACACAATCCTTTTTAAAGTGTCTGTACTGGAGAGTTGTTCTAGCAGAATAGTCTAGTCCTGACAGCCTGGAAATGCTGCAGACAGTGGTTCTTAGGGGAACACCCTGCCCTGTAGGCTCTTCTGTAAGGAAAACAGGAATGCAAATAGCAAGGAGACACACAGTCATTCAGTTATCAGGGCCCTATTTATGAGATCATGAGCAACACCTCAAATCACAGTTGAAAGCAAATCAGGAGCTAATATAGACCACTCCCTGCATCGTGAGCTCGCTGAGACTAACATGATGTGGTGGCAGAGGATTCGTTCTGTTCATACCTATATAGGCAAGTGAAGTGTTTGGCAGTTCTCTGTCAAGCAGTATGCAGATCTAGTCAAAACTGCCTTTACGAATGTCTCTTTTTTTCTCCCCAAATAATACACGTCCCTGTGTTTCCCAATCATTTGCAAATTATTGTTCTGGAGCAATGCTGTAAAACTTCACACGTACTGGGGTGCCTGGGTGGCTTAATTGGGTAAGCCTCTCTGACTCTTGGTTTCTGATCAGGTCGTGATCACATGGGTTGTGAGGTTGGGCTCCACACTCAGTGCTCAGCAGAGAGTCTGCTCGAAGATCCTCTCCCTCTGCCACTCTCTTCCCCTAAAATAAATAAATAAATAAATCTTTTAGAAAGAAACTTCACATATACTTAAATGATTCGGATTTAATCAGAAGTTTTCTGCTTCACTCTGGCTAAGAAGTCATAAGCATTAAGGAAAAATTAATTCTTAAAGGAGTCTTGAAATCACAAAAAGCGTAGATGTAAGAATTTTTCTTTAGTATTAAAATTTAAGGATATCCTTTGAAACTCAGAAGAGACAGATTTAGGAAAAATAAAGGGGTAATATACATGACATCATGGATAGCAGGTGAGGAAAGTATTATCTTGAGATGTAAGTTCAGAAGTATGCAAATATTAAAAAGTTTGTTTTAAATCTGTGATTGTAAATTTATAACAAGTGATTAAAGAAAATTGGCATTTATTGGGCTGCTCTTATGTGCCAGTCAGTAAACTAGTGTTATCTTAGTTGACATAAACACAAACTCATGAGGATAGTCTGTTATTTCCCTTTTACAGATGTGAAAACTGAGGCTTCTAGAAGTTTAATAATGTTTCAGTGTTAGTAAATATCAAGGCTGCCTGAATCCAGAGGCTGTATTTTTACTATATAGACTCATCTAATAGAGTCTGTGAGTCTGAAACAGTTGGTTTTGGTAGTGCTGTTGTTTCTTTTATAATCCTTACATTGTGAATTATGTCTGATGTTGGAGTTAGGGGCTAGAAATTGGAAAGAAAGGGGAAAATCTTTACATTGGCATGACAGTTTAATATGTGTACAAATATAAGCAGAAATACTGCATATTTTACTCCACCGGGATGGTCTTTCAGCCAAATGCTGTTACCATGGGACCTCATCACCCAAAATACAACAGTTACAAACATACCCGGCTATTAAGCTTGGAGATTAAAAGGATGCATTTTGGTCCAGCTCTCTGCTACTCTTCCCTAAACCACCCTTAGCAGCAAAACAAAGCAATTACCTGGAAAATTCAGACTAAAACCTCATCTGCCTAAATTGCCTGAGAAGTTAGCCTCAAACACTACTGTTAATTGCATTTGCCTTTGGAAACTTGTCTCCTGTGTGAAGAGGCAAAAAGAGAAGGAAAAAGCCATGTGAAATACTCTATTTATACACAAAATTAGCCAGAATCTAAAAGCATCCACAGCTGGCAAAAAGCAAGAATTATACAAATTGCAAAACTGGTCATCGGTTCAAAGCATTGCAAAATCCAATGTCAACTCATTCAAATATTGCTTTATGGATTTTTTTCTTAAATCATTTCCCAAAAGGACAGAGTACATAATTTTTTCTTTAGTAACCTGAAGAAGTCTATGTTCCTACAGGAAATGAATTCAGTCCATTATTTTCAATTGAGTAATAATAGCAATTCAGCGATTATGTTAAGTTTATATTGCAGAATGTAAATGCATAGTGTTTGAAGATGAAAGTTAACCTAGAAGTTTGGTTTTTTGAAAATATTTTATTAACATGATCAATAACCCAGGACAAAAATAAAGGCTGGATTAGCAATTTATGAAATCAGTTTTAAATTAAAGAAGATCATGCAGTAATAAAAGTTCAATTTAGGAAAGATGAGCCAGGGGGCCACTTGGGTGGCTCATTTAGTTAAGTGCCTGTCATGATCTCAAGTGCTCAGGTCATGATCTCAAGGTCCTGGGATTGAGTCTTGCTTTGGGCTCCTTGCTCAGTGGGGAGTCTGCTTCTCCTTTTGCTCCTCCTCCTGCTCTTGCATGCTCTCTCCCTCTCTCTCTTTCTCTTTCTCAAATAAATAAATGAAATCTTTAAAAAAAAGAAAGAAAGAAGAAAAGGTGAGCCACAATGATCAGTTAAAAGGTAAATAGATCATAGGAAGATTCTTCCAACAACCTGGGTGGTTTTATTTTTTATGATTTTTAAAAATTTATTTATTAGAGAGAAAGAGAGAAAATATGACAGGGAGAAGGAACAGAGGCAGAGGGAGAAGCAGACTGCCCACTAAGCGGGGAACCCAATGCAGATGATCCCAGGACCCCAAGATCATGACCTGAACTAAAGGCACGCTTAACCAACTGAGCCACCCAGGCACCCCACAACCTGGGATTTTATCATAAGAACTTGACAAAGTGTCAGACAACACCAGAGCAAATAGAATAAACCAAGTGAGATGTTCAAATAGAAAATAGAAAGGGATGGAAAGATAATTGTATGATGAGGAGATTCCTAACACACACAAATTGTTTATGATAGATATTTGTGAGTATTCACACTTTTGTTTTTTTTAATCTAGGAGCTGGAAAATGTAGCTGGGAGCTGGACAGATGATATGGCTCAGCTGACACTGCTGAAGGATACTCTCTGTGCCTACATCAGCGCCGATGATATCTCCATCCTGAATGAACGCATGGAGCTTCTGCAAAGGCAGTGGGAAGAACTGTGCCACCAGGTAAGACAAACTCTACATTGAGCATTAGCTCAGAAAGGTGGAAAACTGGAAGATGACTTGAAATGTCAAATAGCTTGACCCATGTTTGTATTGATTCTATAACTCAGAGTATACATGGAGGAAGAACTCTGGCTTTTGTGAGAATATTGTAGATTAAGACAATTACATCTTAACATTATATTTGAGATGCATCTCAACTGGATTCTCTTGCTGCCCCTTTCACTGGCTGACATAATATTGTAAGGGGAAAATAGTTTTTTGGTTCACAGATGTAGTCTTGCTAAGTACTGATGCTCTGTTTCTTACTTTGAACATATGAAAGACCTTTGTTTTATTTGCAATTTTAGCTAATACTGTGGAAATGGTTTTGTATTTGGAATGATTGTGGCTAATGATTTACCGTATTTTTTCCCTAGGAATTCATGTGTTTGGCATTTTTAGTTACATGTGATTCATTTATTAAGTACCTTTCTTGTGCATTGTACCTTAAAATTGGGATGCCGGATTGGATTTTGATTTTGAAATGAAAGGAAGAGATTGCTGGAAAGGCAATGAGAAGGAATCAAAGACAAAGAAGAATAACATAGATTAATAACATAACATAGATTAAACACAAGTGAAGAACAGGCTCTGACTGAGGACCTTGAGACCATCCCCTCCAGGAGACTGAGTGTGTGTCAGTCATGTCCCTTGCTGCACCTGACTGCATTGCCTGGGACATGAGAGGCTGTGGTCCATGTTTGGTAAATGAATCAGTCACACTAATTGTGAATTTCATAAGCTAGAGTAAGTGTTCCTACCATCGAATTTAACAACAGAGCTGAAACAAAAACCAGTCCAGAAGAACCTATGCCATGAAGAGAACTGGTTCTAACAAGCTAAAACAATGTACAGCAGTGTAAGCAAACCCAGGGCAGTGTGCACTGCAGGCAATGAAGGACACACATGTTGCAGCAGATAAATCTTCAGCTGAGCACTGAGACAGGGAGCACAAGAGACAGATTGGTGTGGAAGGAGAAAGCAGGTGGATTGGACGCGGCTGCAGCTTGAGTGAAGGCAGAGGAGGAGACAGAGGAGCTGGCTGGGGAGAAGCAAGTGCTGTAAGGATGAGGAAGGGGCTCTTGAGAAGGGGTCTCTTCGTGCCTCTCCAGTTTCAGGCCAAGTGTGCTAATCTAGAGCTCTCTCCACTTCCGTCCTCCCCTCCCATTTTCCCTGACTTTAGAGATACTTATCTTCATGCTTCAGGAAACATTAAACAGAGATTAAGAGGCTTATAGCCTCCTGATTCATTTGACAGCAACAAGAAATTTGTTGTTAGGTAAATTTCTCTCTGTGTTAAATAAAAACCAAGATATTTCTCAGACCATGAGCCAGAGGGTAACTCTGGAGCACACTTCCTAAATGTGTGAACAATTTCTTCTGAATATATACTTTGAAAAGGGAGGAGTGTAAGAGATGATTTTCATAAACATGCGAGTAATTTGAGTTCAAAATTAATTTAGCCATTTTTCATGGAGCTTCATATTCTTAGTGAACACAGTGAGAAACTCACATGGAGTATGATAATGCTAATCACAATATTTTATTCTTCTCTGAATTATTCAGCCCAAAATCAATACATAACTATCCAGTAAATTCTCACATAATTTTCTAATGGAAGGACTTTATCAGGGTATATCATGTAAGTGAAAGATAATTTGTGGGTACAAATAATGGAAAATGATCACAGCAGTGGTTCAGTTACTTTTATGAGCCTTATCCATTTGTTTTTCTTAAAATTGAGAAAAATCTAGCACTACTTCATGACCCAATACTTTTCAGCATATCCTGTGCAATTAATTATACTATATCTACTTCTCTGGTTAATTGATGTCTACAGAGCTTTCAGAGAGGTAACACTTCAGATAATGGCTTCCATTCCCTTCCCAAACCTGTCATGAACTGCCCTACCCCAAGACCTTGCTCAGACCACTCTTCTGCCTAGACTGACTATTTCTTCCCTTCTGATTTTAACCCACCCTTTTTCAAATGCCACAATCCCTAGAATGTCACCTTTTGAGATGCTCAGACCTCAGTATTTTCCTATTCCCCAATTCCCTTTTGGCCTGTGAACAGCTAACTGCCTAGAACAGCTAAGTAAGTGTTCATATATATACTGTTAATAATTAAAAGAAGACTTTAGGGCACTTATTTTATGTCATTGTGTTCCTCTAAATGTAAAATAATGACATAGTCTCTGAATAGTTTGGAAGTTAGGAAGATTATAATTGTGCAATATTTGTTTAATTTAAGAAAACCAGTCCTGTGTAAAAATGCCATGAGGTAGAAAGATTACAAACTTCTAGTTATAAAGTGAATTAGTTCTAGGAATCTAACGTATAGCAATGTGACTCTAGTTAATAAGACTGTATCATGTACTTGAAAGTTGCTAAGAGGAAAGATATTTTAAAAATTTATTTAAATTTTTATTTATTTAAAAAAATTCCAATATAAACATAAAGTGTTATATTCATTTCAGGTATACAGTAGAGTGATTCAGTACATTACTCAGTGTTCATCAATATAAGTGGTTATAATTAATAACCTTAATCGCCTTCACCTATTCACCCTTTCCTCCTTTCCTCCCCTCTGGCAACCACCAGTTTGTTCTCTACACTTAAGAGTCTTCTTCTTTTCTTTTTTTTTTTTATCTCTTTTTCTTTCTTCATTTGTTTTGTTTCTTAAATTCCACATGAGTGAAATCATATGGTATTTGTCTTTCTCTGACCAACTTCTTTCATTTAGCATTATACTCTCGAGATCCATCCATGTTGTTACAAATGGCTAGATGTCATTCTTTTTATGGCTGAGTGATATCTTAAAGGCTCTCACAACACACATAGAAATAGTAATTGTGTGATATGATGGATGTGCTAACTAATCTTGTGGTGATCATTTCACAGTATAAATGTGCATCAGGTCACCACACTATACACCTTAAACTTACACAGTGTGATATGTGTATTATATCTTAGTAAAACTGGAAAAAGAAAAAAGGGGGCCAAAGTTTCCATGTTTAAAATTGCTCACCAGACTTAGATATATCTGTTTGGAAATACATTTTGAAGGATGCTATTGATCATATGATATGCCATGAAGAGATGAATACCTTGCACCTGGGAGTGGACTAAGACTTAAGTAAAAAAAAAAAAAAAAGAAGAAGAAGAAGAGGAAGTACATCGAATACATAGTTTCTGGAAATTTTCTAAATTGAATGTCTTAAGGCATGAAGCTAAAGCATACTGATCTCACATTGCTTCAACCTAAAAATACTATTTAATCCAGTGAGATTTTAAAGTTCGGAGTAGTCATGCCAAAGGTGCCAGGATATAACTATAAGTGAGAATATAAATTAGTTACTAGTTCTTGAGTTAGTGTTTCCGGAGTTGTTCTGTCAAGTATGAAACCACAAAAGGAAATGAGCTTGAGCCTATGGTCTCATTTTAAAAGTTAAAAACTTTACTTAAACCTGACATTATCCGCTATTAAAGAGCCGGTAATCTGTTCATATTCTGATTGAAGCAGTGGGTGAGAAGGCAGGAGCAATTGGGACTACCAAGGAGGAGGAGGAAGACATGGTGTAAGTAAATGTTTCAGAGGGGAGTTGACGTATAAAAGTATACTGTTCATAAATAGACTCCCCAAACAGTTTGCTGTGTCTGTATTCAGCCATAGCTTATATTTGTTTTTATTCCTGTTTGGGTTTGTAGATCTGTGTGTAATTCTCATTGAGATATAAATACATCATCATTGTAATTGCTCAGTGTTTTTCAAATTGTCAAGGCAAAAATATTTGAAGTAGAAAAGGATGTATTTCCTGTTCAGCTGCCTCACACTCTGGAGGTTTCAGCTGGTACTTGCCAGCTATTAATGCAGAGTGTTTATACTCTTGAGAAAACATAAATCTGTGCTAAACTGATAAGTAATACGAGGGTTTCAGTTAAACCCGAAGAAAGGGGTGGTAATGTTCACTTATCATATAGCCTAAACACTAGTTTTACAAACTAAAAGGTAAATGTTGTCTCCACTGAGAATTTAAATCTTTTTAGAAGCTTTTGTGCTGCTTTGCAAGTGTTTGTGGTCTACCTGTTTCTTCTTTCAGCTGTTGCTTTGCAGTGAGCAAATGAAAGTAACACTTCCATGGTGTATGATAAGTACCAGAGATACATATGAAAGCTGCTCAGCGGAGGTATTGAATACATGGGTGTCGAGGTGGAAAAAATGTTAAAAACTCAAATGATGAAAAAAAAACCTCAAATCATGTCCTGTAGTAGGAGTAGTAGGAGGAGTAGAATAGGGGTAATAAAACCCACCTCTCAAAAAAAAAATTAAAAAATTAAAAAAATAAAACCCACCTCTCAAAGAAATAGATAATATTTTTCTATAATGTGGTCATCTTCCCTGAAGATGTTGTTGAGGAAAGTCCGAGAATTCATCCTTACTCATGGCCAAGATTTGGGGAAAAAGGAAAGAAGGAGATACATATAGCAAGAACTATTAATGTTGAATCTGAAGGGTGGGGGCTTTTAGCCTTTTCTTAGAAAACAGTTGCTTTGAGAGGTCCCAATTATGAAAATATAGTTTCAGTTTGGACATCAGTTGAACCAGAATTTTAATTACCAGCCACACTCTTGACTCTGATGCTGTGTGAAGGAGAGGGAAGAAGTCATATCCACTACAAAATTCCAAATTGTAGCATTCCTGTAGAAGATCAGAATACACTCTGCTATCAGAGTTCAAGAGGTAAGGGAGTACTGGAAGGATTGTGCTCCTAACTGCAGCGCTGTCTTGATATAGCTTATTGTAGGTGAACTTTGTCTCCA
Organism: Vulpes lagopus; assembly: GCF_018345385.1. Taxonomy (NCBI): domain Eukaryota; kingdom Metazoa; phylum Chordata; class Mammalia; order Carnivora; family Canidae; genus Vulpes; species Vulpes lagopus. Next base: position 99,585,142 of record NC_054825.1, on the reverse strand, counting down.
AAACTTTTTAACCTATGTTTTCTTAGTCTTTTCCATTCCTACCAGTACCCACCCTAAGTAAATTCACTGCTTTTTGGTTGTTCTGTATTTTTCTGCCTCAAAGAAAACAAGCTGATTTTTACTAATGGGGAAATACTTAATGGATGTATCAGTGTCACCCTACTCAGAGAAATTTGTATTTTAAAAAATAATAATTCAAAAGAATGAATTTGTAATGGTGACATTTTAGAAACTATGTTAGGTTATGGGGCCCACTATCTGAGCACCTCACTATGATGAGGGCTAGCCCAGGCATAGGGAACCTGCTCTCAAAGCCTAATTACCAGGTATTTTCTCAGATATAGAATCATAGACATTTTGGGTTATGTGGGACCTTGACTATTATTTACCTAATCATTAGCAGAGCCAATCTGAGACAGAATTGCTAACTAGAAAATGTAAGGTACCTTAGAAATATTTTCATTTTTAAAGGAAATTGGCTTGAAGTGCATCACAAAGTAAAATGGACTGATGGATAAAGGAATATATGTATTAAAGCAAAATGTAGCAAAATGTTCACGATTTTGGAGCCTAGGGAATATATTATGGCTGCTTACCATTACAGTTCTTTCAACTTTTCTGTATGTCTAATGTTTCTCATAATAAAATGGTGGTGGAAGAAAAGAAAATTGAGGTAGGTGTTTAATGCGATGAGATGACTGGTGGAATGTCTAGCATTATCAACATGAGTGTGTAGAACATCTATAAAAAAGGATCATCTTCTTGCCAGTCAAATCACATTATATTTTGCTAACAGGTAGCTTGGCTTAACTAAAAATATTTCTTAGTATCGTAAGCAGCACTGCAAAAACAAGGGTATTATGAAATCATAAAATTTTAAAATACTGGAAAGGAACATTCTAGGTTTTTTTGGAACATTCTAGATTTAGAGATAAGAAACAGACCCCTTGTATCTCTAATGCATAAAGAACTATTACAACTCAATGCTAAAAAATAAAAAAAAAACCCAGCCCAATTCAAAAATGGGCAAAAGATTTGACCTGATAATTCTCCAAAGAAGATATACAGATGGCCAAGAAACATGAAAAGATTTTCAGCATTATTAGTCATCAGAGAAATATGAATCAGAATAGCAATGAGATACCACTTGACATTCACTAGGATGACCGAATCAAAAAGACAGATAAATATTAAGTGTTGGTGAGGATGTGGAGAAATGAATACCTTACTGCTGGTGGGAATGTACATTGGTAGACACTCTATAGTGTGTCAACATGTAACCCGGCAATTCTACTCATAGGTATGTACCCCGTAGGCAACTAAACATGTGTCTCCACACACACTTGTCTACAAGTGTACAATTGCAGCCTTATTCATAATAGCCAGAAAGTGGAAATAACCAAAACATCCATCAATAACCATTCATCCATGAATTGGTAAATAAAAGGTTGTCTATCCATCTGATGGGATACATTCAACAATTAAAAGGAGTGAAATACTGACACATGCTGCAACATAGATGAACTTTGAAAACATTATGCTAAGCAATATTGTATGGTATGTGAATTATATCTCAATAAAGCCATATGCAAAAGAAGGAAATGAAAAAGACAAAGGTAAATAAATAAAAAAGAAAGCAGGCAGAGAAGTAAGAGAACTTGCTCAAAGTAAAAGGATCAGTATAGAGCTGAGCAGCAGGGATCCGTCTTCCACTTCAGACCTCTCTGCACTGTGCGCCTCTGCTCCACTCTCCAGACACTTGAGATTCAATTCACTCTCCCTTTTTTCTTTCTTTCCCTTCTTTTGTTCCTTTCCCCTTTTCTTCCTTTTCTTTTTTCCCCTTTTTCCTTCTTTCCTTCCTTCTTTTTCTATCCCTCCCTCTTTCCTAGCTCTTCCTTATCTTTTAGTAAAAGTACATTCAATATTGCTGTAGAGGGATCCCTGGATGGCACAGCGGTTTGGCGCCTGCCTTTGGCCCAGGGCACAATCCTGGAGACCCGGGATCGAATCCCACGTCGGGCTCCCTGCATGGGCCTGCTTCTCCCTCTGCCTGTGTCTCTGCCTCTCTGTCTCTCTCCGTGTGATTATCATGAATAAATAAATAAAATCTTTAAAAAAAAATATTGCCGTAGAAATCTGCATAGAACTAATTTCAGTGTGAGGCTTGATTGCTTGGAACCTTGAATAAATGAAGGTCCATGCAGCTCTTTAGAGGGGTGGAAATACAGGGTGGGGTTCTTCCCACTGGCATTTCATAGCAGGTCCTTGTTGTGAAAGCTTGCTGGAGATCCCTCCTGGGACTCAAACTCAGGGAACAGTACCTAAAGACATGCACAACTGTTGCTTATTTCCCTCCACCCAACTCAGTTTATTGGTCCCCCCCACCCCCCCCGCGACCCAGGGTACAAGTTGTACTCTGATTATCCTTTTACATTCTTTTCCCATTTAAACTTTTCAGCTCTCCTTAAGGCGGCAGCAAGTAAGTGAAAGATTGAATGAATGGGCAGTCTTCAGTGAAAAGAACAAGGAGCTTTGTGAATGGTTGACCCAGATGGAAAGCAAAGTTTCTCAAAATGGAGACATCCTCATTGAAGATATGATAGAAAAGCTCAAGAAGGTACAAGATGCCTAACTATGTATATTTTTACTCTTCATAACACTTAGGTGTACTTTTAACAGGTATAAAATATGGTTTTACTCATTATTAAATTACTTTCCTGTAAAAGGAGTACTATCTTTTAAATGTTTTATCTTTTTAATACAAAATAAACTTGCATGGAAAGGCCTCCTTTATATACAATATATGTGGATATGATGAAGTAAATTATCTGCTGATAGATAAATGTTCAGTATTTTCCCGTTTTAGCTACCTGTTCAGAAGGAATCATTTATGTGTATTAGTCTTCTTTTGTGTTTTTTTGTTTTTATTTTTTTAAGACTTTATTTATTTATTCATGAGAGACACAGAGAGAGAGAGAGAGAGGCAGAGACACAGGCAGAGAGAGAAGCAGGCTCCATGTGGGACTTGATCCAGGGACTTCAGGATCATGCCTTGAGCCAAAGGCAGATGCTTAACTGCAGAGCCACCAAGGTGTCCTGTTTTTTTGTTTTTAAAGAGGTAAAATCACTAGAGAGGAACCAAAAGAAAAAATTGTTAGGATTCATTAAACTGACATTTTCTCTATAAAACACTATGCACAGACAATTGCAAGAATAAAAACTTTTCTCGGGTCCCTGGGTGGTTTAGTGGTTGAGTATCTGTCTGCCTTTGGCTCAGACCGTGATCCCGGGGTCCTGAGATCGAGTCCCATATTGGGCTCCCCTCAGGGAGCCTGCTTCTCCCTCTGCCCTATGTCTCTGCCTGCCTGTCTGTGTCTCTCATAAATAAATAAATAAAATCTTAAAAAAAAAAAAAAAGAACAAAAACTTCCCTGTGCACCCCAGTTGGTTGAGCAGTTGAGTGTCAGACTCTTGATTTCACCTTAGGTCAGGATCCTAGGGTCATGGGATAAGCCCTGCTTTGGGCTTTCATTCAGATGGAGTCTGCTTGTTCCTCTCCTTCCCCCTCTGTCCCACTTGTGGGCTCTCTCTCTCTCTCTCTCTCTCAATAAATAAATTTTAAGGTAAAAAAGAACGAAAACCTCCCTGAGATTTGGCTTCATATTATTTTCAAGTTATGTATGACTATTAAATTACTTTATATATCATCTGGCTCTAGAACATATTTCATGTCTCCGTTGGGCTGACCAAATTTACTAGCATTTAAAAATGTTTTTGGTGATATCAGTAATGCTTCCATATTTTGAACAGTTAATCATTTTTATTTTAGTTTATGTTCTTTATTAGCACATATCACTATCTGGCTTCCACCATACTTTCCCTCTTTACTTATTTTTTATCTCTGTACAGTAGATGCCCTACTAGATTGTCAGCTTTGCTGGAAGTGTCTTTGTCTGTTTATTGTTGTATCTCCTGAACTCCGAACTTCTTATAAGTACTCAGTCATTACTGAATAAATGGATTATAGCCTTATTCATTCTAAAATAAATATAAATAATTGTTAAGAAAAACTATCTTTATCCATGCATATGCATAAAGAGAAAAAAAAACAACTCCAGTGTCAGCATGCAGTATAACTTTAAGACTTCCACTTAAAATGTTCAAATTCTAACAATAAGCATTTGTATATTTGATATGGTAAACCTTTAAAATGTGAACTAAGATAATACAGATTTCACTATAACATCTGCTAATAGCTTGCAGTAATAATTTCTGGATATCAGGGAATGCTCTACCGGACACAATGTACTATAGGTATTACAGTGAAGCTTGCTATACAATAAATTTTGGATAAGTGTATCTATATTCTTATTGATTTTCTTCATGAAATTTAAGATGCATATTTTGGGGGTGTGGATAAAACTCTCTCTTAGACAAAATACAATTACAATTTAAAATTTAGAAAAACTAAAAAAAAATTTAGAAAAACTTTAGTGTTTCACCTAATTATGTTTTACTTTTTGGCACAATGTCAGAAATAATCTTTAAAATATTAGCTATACTATTTTGTCTATAAAATGAATTATGAGATTTAAAAAGACATCTCTATGAGCTTGCCTCCGTGGTGTGAGTGCATCTAGCATATTGGCCATTGAATCCCACTGTGGTGAAGTAACATAAAATGGAAGGTAGGTGAGGTGGGGTGGGGTTTCTGGGCCTAAAAAGAGCACTCAACACCAAGATAGAATAAAACTACACTGGCTTCTCCCATTTTTAGGGGGCCTCTTGCTTTGATAACTCACTTGAAAGGATAGCCCTGTTGCCATACTAACTTTAGAGCAAGAGAGCATTAAAATACCCATGACCCTCTAAGCTGTCTTTGTATATTATTTTGTTAAGATAATATATGCGGCATGACAGAAGTTTGATTCCAAAATGAAGAAAAAGTGATTCTGAAGATTGGCTTCTGTCACTGTGGCAAGAGTAAGAGGATCATTGGTCAGGTGGTGAGGGTTGAGGAGCACAGGGCATGTCCATTCATCATCACTTAGAACATACCATTGGTGGCCTCTGTCTTGCATATGAAGCCAGTGTTTCCCTATCCAAAACAATCTTTAAGAGGAGTGAATACTGGATAAATGAAAAAGGTGTGAGACCCACTGATCCCCTAAGACTAATGGTTATTATTCTTTCAAGTTAATTTCCCATTGATTTATTTGTAAAATATTGACATTGTATAGAGGATAGCTCATTAAAATGAAAGTATTATTTTTGAAAGCATTCTGCACAAATAACAGAAACACATAATATACATTTACATGTAAATACACATATATGTCAATTGCACATATATAATTGTGCATTGCCCAGAGGCACATACACATATTCTAAGCCTCTTAGCAACTATAAGGATTGATTATAAATATAACATCAGGTTGGTGATTATAAAAATAAGGTATAATTTCCCAGCATTAAAATCCTTCAAGCTTTTTCTTTTATTTCTATTTATTTACTATTATTGATTTTAATGCCCATTTTAAGTAAATAAAAATATCTCAATTCTCTTTAAGAAAATCTCTTTGAAAATTCCATTTAGAGTCTATGCACATACTGAAAATAATAGGTACCACTAATTCTTGTGTACATAGACTGATATTCACACAGTATTCCTCATGTCTAAACTATTCCAAGCAATAGAAAATAGTAATTATCATGTTTCTAGTAGAGCCAGGCTGAATGCATTAAAAATATGATTTCTGATCTCCGTGATTACTATTTATTATGCAGGATTATCAAGAGGAAATTGCTGTTGCCCAAGAGAACAAAATACAGCTCCAGCAAATGGGAGAACGACTTGCTAGAGCCAGCCATGAAAGCAAAGCCTCTGAGATTGAATACAAACTCGGAAAGGTTAATGACCGGTGGCAGCATCTCCTGGATCTCATGGCAGCCAGGTAAAAAGGATCCTGGTCAATAGGACATGTGTGCAGAATTTTAAAAACATTTTGTCCATCTTTCATTGCAGCTCAAGATAATCCAATGACTTTCTCTCTCTGTGTGTGTTCTTTATCCTGCCATTTTAGTTTAGCTTTTCTCATAAATGTCAGTTTCATTAACTTTGAAATTCTCCCTATTTAATAAATCCAGTGGTGTTTTCACTCAGCTGAAAGAAAGTCATATCCAAACAAAACCCATTCCCCCCAAAAATTCTTTATTTCAGGGCTTCATGGGTATGCATCCTTCTATGAGGAAGAAAGTAAAACTGCTGACTAGTATCCATGGTGGGCACTTTTGTCTGTAGTAGCAAAAATTTTTTAAAAAGATATATATAAAATTACTTTCCTACCATATTTCTGGCTACCAGAGAGTGGAAATAAAGCTAATTATTGCCATTCAGCATAGTTTTAAGATAATCTGCTGCATTATTGCAATTTTGTTTTTAGCGTTAATATGTATCTGCTTTGTATCTGAGAGGGATATTATATTCAGTTTCTGTTGAAGGGCAGGTTAGGAAAAACAGAAATGTAAAGAAAGAAAAAATATGTAAGGGTTTTTATTAACAATATAGAGTCTGATGTAATGAATGAGGCACTATATTGTTTGATATAAAGCAAATGACGAAGTAAGTGCTTTACTTCAGGTGAACTTGGCTTTATGTTGGAATGTAGGCTCTGCAAGGGCAGGCGCCTTTGTGTATCTATCCACCATATATCATGAGCATCAAGAACAGTAATTGAATACAATTTGGGCTCAATAAATATTTGAATGAATGAATGAATACTTGAATATTTGAATGGACATTCTTTTGTACGGCAGTTAGGAGAGGTAGAAAGTTACAAATGCTTCTGATTTGGAACTAACTGAGAATACACTTTTAAAAATCTAGGTTCTTTTCCTCAGCCATGCTGCATGAATGTGGGCATGAAATAGTGCTTTTTGAATGCTCTGTGCCCACAAAAATTGTGTATGGGCAATTCTATATGTTGATTCTGAAAATAGTATATTTGTTTTCTCCAAGGGGGTTTCAGAGAGAAGCCAATTTAGGAAGAAGATGAAATTATGATTTATTTTAGCAATAATGAAACAAAAATGGAATAAATGTTTACCAATTTTCAAATGTTGAACAATACTCTGATAGCAGACATTTATTGAACACTTGGTATGTGTCAATGACCATGCTACAGCTTCATATATGTCTTCACATTTCTTGTTCACAATACCGTTTGTGGTGGGCATTCTTATTATACCCATTTTCCAGATGCAGAGGCTGACACCCAGGCTTGCCCGTGGTTACACACCTGCTGAGGGGCAGAGCCTGCACTCTGACTCTGCAGCCCATGCTCTGGAGCACTACATGCTCCCGTCAGCCAATTTTATGACTTCCTGTCCCTGTTCTAAAGAATGCAATTAAAAGGAAATTAGATTCTATAATTATTTCAACAATCTAATTTCCTAGTCCTTTGTAAAGTGCTCACAGCAGCTCTGAGATATTTTGAGGCCCCTTTCCTTGAGGAGTTCATGGTGGGCATATAAACATGCAAAGAAATCAAGTAAAGTGACAAGCTAAATGCCCCGGTAAAGCTATTACAAAGGGATGGAAACATACGGTTCAGCTCAAAATATATATAATTTCCAAATATTCTGGCATATGTAGGTTTTAGAACCCCATTGCTATGTTTAGCCTCACTTCTCAGTTTGTGATAACCAAATCTTATTCAGAAGGACAAATCAAAGCCCTTTGTACTATAAATACACTTCTTAGGAAAGCCACCCAGTTGGTAAACATCCCTTGATTTTTTTTTTTTTTTTTTTTTTTTTTTTGTCAGATTATGACTCATGGATTGGCTTGCATTGCCATGTAATCCAGTTAAACTAGTTAATGTTCTTTTTTAATCTTTAGTGGTTCAGTGGTATAGAATGGGGGATACACTATGTTAAAGATGTTTTAAATTGAATTTAATATAGTTTATTCATAAGCTAGCTTAGTGTATACCCAGCTGTTAGCCAACATTACATCAAATGAGTTAAGTACTTTCTCCTCAAAGTTATGTTTAACTTGAATAACTTTTCTGTTATTCAAGTGAGGATTTTGTAAATGTTATTTATTTTTCCAAAAACACATTAGTAAAGTTGAACCAATTAAATATTTTTGGATCTATAGTCACTAAAGTCACTAAAACGCTCATATGTTTCTATTTTAGTAGAGTCTCATCATATACAGATGTAGATTTTTGTAGATGTGTTGTCCATTTCTGATTGCCTCACTCACACCAGATGATGTGTTGACCATTCAGTTGTTTTAGAGTTTAATGCCACACTGGATTCAAAGTCTCTTTGAAGCCTCTCCTAAATGATACTTGGTCTTCATATTTACTTTTCTTTCCCTTGTTTATCTGAGCTTTGAGAGTACACAAACTAAATGTCTGTCCTCCACCCCCATCTTCAACTATGAGCAGCCAGCTCAAATATCAGATTTCTATGGTTCAATCCCATTCACCACTCTTAGCTCTTCCTTTTTTTTTTCACACTGATTCATTAAGGCAGAACACAACTTAGTTGGGCCTTTTGATATTTCTATGCTGTTTTGGTGCTCGTGTGGGAATGGAGAGGTTATTTTTGAAGATCATGTTTTCAGGTGAACAGTTTCCCAGCTAACATAAATAGGAAAAAGAAAAGAAAGAAATATATTTACTGATAATAACCCTATTTGCATACAAATAGAATGCATAACTTTGAGCCAACTTCCTATCACTAGTGGATTAGCTTAGACCATTATGAGTACAAAGTAAATGTGTTTTCCATTGCATTTTTAAACTGTCACTAAGAATTGTCAGTTTTTTTGGACAACAAAATTTGCTTAGTTATGTCTCAGTGGTTAATGCTCTAGTATCCTGTCCATATTTTCTAGACCTGCTCAGTTTAATATAGCAGTCATTAGCTACCTGTGGCTATTTAAATGAACTGAAATGGGATTTAATTAAATTACTGTTTAATTTTAATTATAGTCAGTTGTCTAGTCACATTTCCCCAGGCTCAATAACCATAAGAGGGCAATGGCTACTTTATGGGCACTGTAGATACAGAACATTTTCTTCATCCCAGAAAGTTTTTGATCAACACTGGCCAAGACAATTGGCGAAAGCATTTCTGAGCCCTTGGCTTTCCTTAACAGTCAACATAAGAAACAGTCACTGGTGTACTTTACTTTCTGTAAAACCGTCTGCTGGGATTCTGGCTCTAATTTTGCTTGTGAACCCTATGAAAAAACCCACATAGTAGTTTTCTAGAGCTCAGATTAATAGGAAATCTGTTGTTTAGCATTAGTTGTTCAGTGCTTTTTATACTAGACAGTATTTTATTGAATATTTCCCATTTGGGTATCTAGGAAGGTCAGACTCAAGTGTGCTCTGTTGCAATTATGTTTTTTTTTTTTTTAATTAACTGTACTCTCTAACATAAGGATATTCCTCTTGCATCTGCCAAACCTACCTCCCCATCACCAAAACAAAAGCATACTTTTTCTCCAATAACAGCTTTGTTGAGATATAATTTCACATATCACACAACTCATCTATCACAAATATATGATGTAGTAATTTTTAGCATATTTAGAGACCTGTGTATCCATCACCACAATCAATTTTAAAATATTTTCATCATCCCCAAATAAATGCCTTACTCACCTTTTTCGCCTCCACTCTCCCTCCTGCTGGCCCCAGGCAACCACTAAGTCACCTTCTGCCTCCACAGATTTATCTATTTTGGACAGCCCATATACATGGAATCATACAATCTGTGGTCCTTTGCAGCTGGCTGCTTTTAAACTGTGTATTTATTAAAATCCCCTTAAAAACTACATAGAAGTAGAGTAAAAAACAAATATAATTTTAAAAAAATTTTAAAATTTAAAAAATTTAAAATAAAAAATCACTGAATGTCTCCTGCATATTTAGTACTGTGGATGCTGCTACAGGGCAGAGATTGGCAAACTCTTTGCACAAGACTATCTAGTAAATATTTTCAGCTTTGCAGGTTAAATGGTCCCTACTGAAACCCCTCTGCCATGTCACAAAAGCAGCCCTAGACACCATAGAAACAGAAAAATGCAGTTGGGTTCCAATAACATTTTGTTTACCAAAACAGGTGTCTAGCCATAGTTGGCTGACACCACTGTAGGGAATGTAAAAATGGGAGAGAAAATGGCACCTAACCAAGTAAGGGAATGGAGCAAGTGTACACATGACTCACCGTAGGTCTTCTCCCTCCATCGCGTCTGCCTGCGCACTCTCCTGCCCCCGTCTGGCCTGGCCCATTCCTAATTGTTCATCAAGGTCTTCCTTTTCTTTGGACTGGGTGAGATTCTTCTTACCTTCTCAGCGGGCTTTCTGTGCTCTCCATGGAATTTCCCTGCTGTAATAGGTCTCTTGTGCGATCAGTTGTTTACAGTTTCTCTTCTCTACTACAGTGTAGGTGTATCTGTATGAAGCCAGAACCTAACATAGCTCCTTGCACATAATGGTCAATCCAGTATTTGTTGCATTTCTCCAATCTAAGACAGGTTGAAAAGTGCCGCAAATGCAGATAATAAAGCAGAGCATGCACTTACGGCCTCACCTGCCTGAATTACCGCGTTGTTCTGCTTCACCAACAACGGGATGTTAGGCAAGTTCCTTACCTTCTCAGTACCTCAATAACCACAGGTGTAAACAGTTATTAGGAGAACTAAATGATAAAGTCCCTGTAAACTACTTAGCACAGCACACAGCAAATGACAGTTCTCAGTCCAGAGGGAGCTTAGAGGCTGTGTAGGTGAACCGTGTATGCATAGCTTTGTGAAGTTGGATCAGCTGCCATTAGAACAGGTTTTGGTTTCACAGGTGTTCCACCACCACTAGAGGAAAAATAAAACTTGATTCTTGGAATTTATGGCTGCCATTACCTCATGGGGGTCAATTTGGAAAACTGGCCAGGATCAGGAATGTATTGCTGCGTCAAGCATGTAAATAGCACAGAACAGATCAAGAGTCCTGAATTTGGTCCACCTTGCTATGGCTGTGTGACCTAGGGCTTACTACATAACCTTTCTGAGACCTAGATTCCTCATTTTCAAAATATTCATTAAAATAATTGCCATTGCTCCAAAGAGACAATGCAGGGGGAAAGGGACAATGCCATGCATACTACAAAATGCCACATGTGGCAATCTTGTTCTTTTGGAGAGCTACAAAGTATGCCATAGTTTTAATATACCATGATTTATCCAATATTTCTCCCATCCATTGACATTGATATTACCATCTTACTTTCATAGTAACTGTGTCTTTAGAGCCGTGCTTTATGTTTAATCTGTTGCAATAAATATGTTGTCCTAATGATAATGAGCATAGGAACAAAATTTGAGCCCATGAGGAGAACTAAATAAAGTAAAAAGGAATTGAACTAGGAAAATCATGGCAGTACAATTTTTTAATGATCTCAAATTTTCAGAAATGTTACTCATAATCAAGAAAAAATAAATATACCTACTGCTTTGGAATCATGACCAATATATTCCTTTAACCAAAGCTTATATGTTTATCTTCCTCATTGTTAAAAATAATATTTTAGAGGAGTGATTGCTTTATAAAGAATTCACAATAGAATATCTTTAAATATCAGGATTTGAAAAATAATTTTATTTATAAATAATTTATTATGTAAAATATCGGTTTGTTGCCTTTAAAAAAGAAAATATATTCCTGCTTTAAAATTAATTATCTCATACAATCAGACCCAAATACTCTGTTTTATTTTGCAGCTCATCATAGAGGGCTTTAAAAAAAAAAAAACTTAGCAAATTTCATTATTTATTTATTTGTAATCTATTTGTGTGTATGTATACCTTGATCTGAAAAGGGTTTAAAGCAGTCAGCATTCATCATGTTTTATTAAATTACCAGTAATTAATAATTTGAGAGCTCATTTTCTTTAAAAGCTTAAATTATGAAATTAATATAGGTTCAGTGCAGAAAATTTGAAACTCTTGAAACTTACAAAAGAAAGTTTTCTGAATCCCACCAAGCAAATGAACATACTTTTTTTATTATTACCTTAAAATGGACATATTACTTTTATCACTTTACATCATTTTTAAAAGGACAAAGGTTTTGAATATGTAAGGGAAGAATAGTATTTCTTCAATTACTTTTCTTGCTTAAACAGTCTATTCAAAAATGAAGACCAATTACTTTTCTACAGAATACCTTTTCCATCCCACCTTCCCAAACAACCCCTGAAAACTCCTACTTACACCACCGTAGCTGGCATTTCAAACAGAAGGAAAAAAAGAGTTGTTCTTTTTTGCTACCACAACTTGCCGTACTTGTAGAGGTTTTGTTTTTGTTTGCATTTGAGTGATTTGTCTTTTTCAGAAATCCTTTCCAACTTAACAAACAGCCCACAGGAAGAGTTGCCCGTCCTTCCAGAATGGCAAAGTGTCTGCAGCGGCCTTATTTTTGAGAGCCTTCTTTCTTTAGAAAGCCTCCCCCTCCTTGCAGATTACACTGAGCCTTTCCCCTTCTTACACTCGTGGCCTACATTCCAGGAGATCAGGCCGGGCACATGTTAATGAATGTAGGTTTTATTTAGAAACATGACCACTTGTCACTGCTCAGTGTCATATTATCAGGCAGAGACCTACCAACATTTGTTTAGAGTGAGCATTTTCATACTTCCATACGCAGACAAGGGGAAACTTTCATCCCCACACAGGATTTAGCCTTTTACTCTGCAGACCTAACTTTTGCAAGCTGGAAGCTTCATGGTGGTGGCAGAAGATCTGTGTGCCCTGAGGATGGCAGAGGACGGCTGTGTGGATGCAGATCTCCCAGAATGTAACTGCGATGTCACAAGGCAGGCATCTCCTTGAGTTTCTTCCATTGTGCATAGCTTTCATGTTACGTGGGGTTCATAGGCTAGATGCTGGATCTTTAATCCGTAATCGTTTTTGCCAATGTTAAATGGAGATAATTTGGTGTTAGTAGATCGTTGGCCATGGACTCCCAAGAGTTATTTATCGGTTTGTTTTCTTGTCCCCCCTACTGGGCATGCGGAGGGAAAGGTTAACGGACTTGGTTATGGTTTGGTATTCCAGTTGTCTCTGGACTGTATGCGTCATACAAGGGGAATGCTACAGTAGAGAGCCTGAGACACAGGAAAGAGATTTAAAAGAGACCCAGTAAGAAGATCCAGTTGGTCCATCATCTGCTATTTAAAGGATAAGCTCCTGATAAAATTGAAATTCAACCTTAGCACAGTTGCAGCTTTGTAGCTGAAGGCTTTCCCTTTATTAAATAAAAATCTGCTCATACTACGGGGGCCTGGAGGTTTTGTGTATGAGAAAAAGTTGTTTCTGAATAAGTTTGTCACTAAGTTTTGGTCACTGACTTGTAGAAAGGTTTTAAAACGTGCAAAATGTAAAGATTTATTTCTAAAATGGTAATTTTGTACATTATGCAAATGTTTATTTCATTATTTTTTTTCAGTTAGAATATTAACATTATATCACAAAATTTAACCCATTTTAAAAAATATTATTCTTGTACCATAACATCCCCTGAATAAATTCCTACTGGTGAACAGGATTTACTAATGGTACTTTTGGTTCTATTAAATTCAGAATATGAATTTTTTTGTTTTGGTTTATGGATTTACTAAATTAGCTTGAAGGAAAGTAGCGATAAATATATACATGTTGTGTATATGTGTATATATAGATATTCATGCAACTAGATTTAGTAGTAGAATCCTACTCAGGAAGGTAAAGTCCCATGAGGCACAATGGACTGTGAAGAGACTCATCAGCTGTAGGGACTTATGGATGTACAAGACTTGCTAAACTTACCCAGACTTGTAACATCTGCAAACATCCATTTTGAATTATAATCCTGGATGCTACCAAAAAGAATGTTGCTCAAACTTCTTACAGTGATAGATAAATAACAATATTGTGACACTTTACCCAAGGATTTTCTTTAAAGAAATAATGGAAAAAATATGGAACATTTCTCTTAAAAAAAAAAAAAAAAGAAAGAAAGAAAGAAAGAAACTAAGATCCATGTCCTGCAAATCTTAGTTCAAGGAAGATGTTTGGGCTTAACTACCCACTTTCCCTCAGCTCACATCTGCACCCCCCCAACACACTCACAATGCATTGTGCTATTTGTACCCAAATACATGTTTTTAAAAAATGAGAAAGGAAAACCACTTAAATGTTCACTCCCATTGACTTTACTAAGATTTACACATTCATTTGAAGGAGGAACTTGTCCCTAATGGGCTATATGAATAAGCATTTCCATGTCACGATGCCCTTGACATATTGCACACTAACTGCTCTGACTATTGGAACTCATTCAATATTATACAAGATTACTAATCTTGTAAATTATTTGACTAGTGTAGACAATATCCAGTGGAACAATGTTTACTTACATTCTTTTGTGCCTTAGCTCTTTTGATCATTTTTGTAAGTGAATTTTGAACCAAGAAAATGAATAAATTTTAGTACTTGACAGTCCTTTTGCAAATGTTGGGCTTGGAGGAATAGTTTAAGTATATATTTAATATCAGCTAAATTGAAAATAAAATATGCTAACCAAATAAAGGTATACTAATTATTAATGTTTATCAGGCATTTAAGTCATGCCCAACTTTGGGCCAAGCACTGAATGTAGCATTGCAGAGGAAGGGAAAACCAAAAGTAGAAATTCACAGTTCCAGTTTTCCAAGGAATTTAACATGAGGAGAGGAACTGGTATATAAGCAATGCCAGGGAGTTAAAATAAGGGAAAGAAGGAAGCAAGCACTGAATGAGGTATTCTTCCAGTCTCTAGCTCCACACAAAATCCTGGTTATATTTTGAGGTTCCTATAAAACACTATCCCAAAAAGCATGGTCAGCATGCAGATCCTACCAAGTCTGAAGACAGGAAGCTGGTCCAGTGGCAGAGGTTCCCAAAAGAACTTTCTTACAGAGGTAAAAACAGGACAGGCATCTCAGTGCAACAAGCCTTCTGTAGTCCCGTTCCCATGTGTTTATTAATTGTAGATTGTCCTTTTAGTTTGGGCCACTAATGCAGGATGTCCAGGATCATGTCAAGTTGTGAGCCCTTACCAGAATCATTTGCAAAATGTGTACCCAGAGCTTCGCACCCAGGAGACGTTCTAAAACCGTTATTCACTGACCGACATGCAAGTGAATTTTGTCTTATATGTGAAAAACATGTGAGTAGGTTGTAGGTAAATATTCTTGGAATTTTTATGCAAGGCCAATATTTGAAGTTCCCTGGGGGCTGGTACAATTTGTACTTTACAAAGCTAATTAGAGAAGTCTTACCTTGAATGGAATTCTGAGTCATGAAACAGAGCAACACATGATTTTGGTTTCCTGTCAGTAGACTATATTGTGGCATATGAATGTAATTTTTTAAACACACATTTTTTTCAAAAACAATATAAGGTAATGCCTAAGAGTGCCTTTATAAACAGAAAACATTTTTCAGATATAGGCACTATTATAATTAATGAAATACAGATATTATTACTAATAACCAATCATAGTGAAAATCCTTTTAAAAGCATCTGTGTTGCAAAAAGAAGAGATTGTATCATGCTTAGATTTTCATTTGAGAGAGAAACATTGGTTTATAAACATAGAAATAGTGATATCAGTTTTAAGTCATTAAAAAGAAAGGAGGGATCCCTGGGTGGCGCAGCGGTTTGGCTCCTGCCTTTGGCCCAGGGCGCGATCCTGGAGACCCGGGATCGAATCCCACATCGGGCTCCCGGTGCATGGAGCCTGCTTCTCCCTCCGCCTGTGTCTCTGCCTCTCTCTCTCTCTCTGTGACTATCATAAATAAATAAAAAAAAAAAAAGAAAGGAAAATGCTCAAAAAATGGTTATGAGACATTTTCTTCAGAGCATTACTCTTGACCAAGGCGGCCTATCAGAGTCCTCCAGGGAGTCCTTAGGTGAGGCAGGAAGAGAGTTGACATTGGTATCTGGGTCTTGAAAGCACCAGTGATCCTGTAACAGTCCCAGCTTGAGAATCACCTCTCTACTACCTGAAAGTAAAAAAGCTGAGAAATACTTGATGACTTTGTGGGTCAGTTGTTAGTCTTAGAACTTGCTATTGCAGATTCCTGTCTTGAAATATATCACATTCCTAGAGTTTTAAAAGCTGTGTTGCTCTTGACCTTTTTTTTTTTGGGGGGGGGGGGGGTAGATACCTCTTCCATTGAGCCAAGTTGACACCTCAGACATTGAAGTCTTTTGCTTATCTGCATTCATCTATATTATAAAGCACCGTCATTAAGGTGACCACATTTCCTGAACCTGAGGCAGGATTCCTGGTCTAAAAGCAGAAGTGAATTTTAAATAGGACTGTACCAGGAAATCATTGGTCATTTGCTCATTAACCCCCCCTCCCCCAATCACCTTTCTCTTTAGAGCAATCTATGGATACTCAGCCATGTCATACCTGCACCAGGAACTCAGTAATGGATTTTTTGCTGCTAGCTATTACTTGATAATAATGGAGCTGAGAAATACTAGCTGTGTCCCTCCCAAACTCCTGCTTACCCCCTGCACCTTTCAAAACTACCCCTGCCTTAGGCCCTTGACCCTGTCTCCTCTGCATCCTTGCTCCATCATCTGCATTCAGCTGTCATTTCTCTCCTCCTTTCCATCTCCCTCTCTTTTCTTCTTAAAAACATTCCAAATTTGGGGTGCCTGGGTGGCTTAGTCAGTTAACCTTCTGACTCATGATTTTGGCTAAGGTCATGATCTCAGAGTCATGAGATTGAGCTAGGCACTCAGTAGGGAGTCTGCTTGAGATTCTCTCCCTCTCCCTCTACCCCTCCCACACTTGTGTACATGCACTCTCTCTCTCTCTAAAATAACTAAATAAATCTTTTTTTTTAATTCTAAAGTTATTCCAAATACTAAACTACATTAAACAAAACAAAAAAAATCAATTTTTCTTGTAGCCACATCATTCCACAGATTTCATGCCATATTTACTCACCTTCACTGCCTAATTTTTAAAAATAATTAACACACTGCTTTACCAATAAGTGTATTTCTTAACCCAAGTGCATCGTTTTTAGGTCTCATTATACTATCCTGCTGTGCATTGACAAAGTAGAACAGTGGTTCTCAAGCTTTAATATGTACAAGACTTATCTGGAGTCTTTGTGCCGGTTCCCTGATTACATCCCCAAAGGTTCTGATTCAAGAGAACTGGCCTGGAATCAAGCTGGTGGTCTGCATTTATATGAGGCAAACCAGATGAATCTAATCAAGGGGATATTCAGATAACACTAAACCCACACTTTTTTTTTCTAGTTAAACCAACACTTTTAAAAAAAATTATTGAATATATTTGACATATGACATTGTATAAATTTAAGGTATATAATATGTTGCTTTGATACATTTATAGGTTATAATATGGTTACCATTGTATCAGTATTTATCACATTACATAATTCCAGCACAAGATTGTTGTTTTTATTCATTTCTCATGCATTAAATCTCACTAGTTTACTTACTACTTGTTGCAAGTTTGTACCCTTAAGCAACCTCAATCTTATCCCCCTACCCACACTTCCTTCTTAAAGCTTTCCCTGTCTTTAGTTACATGCCACACTTTCCTGGTTCACCTTCTTCCTTTCTGATTCTCCCATTGTCTCTGATTCCTCCTTCTTTAGCCAGCCTTTTAAAATCCATTCTTCATCCATTCCCTTTCAGGATGAAACACATCTTTTCATAGACCTCACTCTGTGCCAACAATCCCTAAAGCAATGGAATAAACTCCGTTCTCTCCTCTGGACCTATGAACCTAAGAACCTTCCATACAGGTCTACCTTATCCCCCAGACTCATCATACTGTAAACTTCCCACACCATTAATCTCATGAACTGGCTCCTCATCTTGCATTCTCTAAGATGGCAGCATCCATCTAGTTACCTAGCTGGAAAATACATCATTTTTAACTCCTTCTGCCTCCTCTCATGTCAGTTCATGAAGTTAGCAATCCCACCTCACCTCTATCCCTGGCTTCCCAAGCATAGGCTTTTTTTTTTTTTTTAATTTAAATTCAGTACATCATTCACTTCAGATGTAGTGTTCAATAATTTATCAGTTGCGTGTAACACCCCCAAGCTATAGGCTTTTGATGGTTGGGCTGTTTTCTTGACTTCCTGAGTGGACTTCCACATGAACCTCACTTCAAACTTACACATTCAAAATCAGGACAGATCCTATCATTCCTTGGCTAACACATCCTGGCAAAGTTCCTATTTATCTTTCAACTCCACACAAAGCCTTTGTCATGTTACCACAAGACCTGTATAATGTTACTTCAGGTTGTCCATTTGTCTTGCCGCAGTGCAACTGCAACCCTCTTCTGCTTCTCTTCCCCACCCTCCCCACCCTCCCCAGCCCCCTGGACATTATAACACTGTGCCTTCAGAATCTCTTCTCTTCTTCTCTGTGTTTCCTAGGCCAGAAATGTTCAGCTTGGCTTATATCCACCTTTTTCAAGATGCAGCTCTAATGTTACTTCATTTCCTCAGTGGCAGGAATGAAACTTCATCACTGTATTTCTGTCCCTTAACACCTGTCTACCTAGCATCATAGATGTTTGTAGAAGGAATACAGACATGAAAAAATGGGGAATGGATGAGTGAATGGTTACTGAAAGCAGCCAAATGGAATCAATCCCTCCTTTTTTATTAGCCAGGGTACTTGGTTCATCTCTTTAGTTTAGTTCTTACCACACTGTTATATTTCATTGTTTCTGTCTCCATATTCTGAGTCAGACTGTACATTTCATTAGGAAAATAATAAAGTCTTATTTATTCTGTCTTCCCTGCATCTGACACATAGGATATCCACACATGATTGTTAGATCTAAGTGGCAGTCTTAAGCAAATTGGCTTTTACTCTTTCCTGGAAAGAACGGGGAAAACTTTTTTTAAACCTGTTGTGTAGCAAATAGTGCACTGAACAAGGCTTCATGGGTGAAGACTGGACGATGGTTGGCCTTGTATCTTCCCTCTACCACCTGCAGCCCAAATGCTCCTCTGATGTGATCTGGCATTAAGTACATATGATCACTCACTGATGGTTCATCTTAAGTGTGCTTTCTTCTTTTAACTGAGTTTCTGCCACGAGGGTGCTGAAATACATCCCACCAGGGCTGGAGTAATCAGAACTGTGAATCTGTGATTTGTTTGGTGACAATCCATTGGAAATGTTCATTTTTTCCTCCCAGGTATTCTTCATAGGAGTATAAATTACATAATGTGTGTCAATAACAATTTTTATGACACTATGAGGTTTCTGTCACTGTTATATCATTATACTATGTAGAGCATCATCATAGCTGGTATTTATTGAATGTTTCCCATGCACCATGTATTATTCAACTCATTAAAATCTCACAGATATTTTTTCTTTACTTTCATTTTTATAGATGAAGAAACAGAGACACAGGAAGGGTATGCAATTGCCGGAAGTCCCCAGACACTGAGTGGCTGAGCTAGGCTGGACTTTGGCTTTAGGCATCTTAGCTTTAAATCCAGTGCTCACTTTTGCCCACAAGAAACACTTGAGTGAAGCCTCTCACTGAGGGTAAAGTCTCTCCTCTGCCCACAGGGTAAAGAAGCTGAAGGAGACCCTGGTTGCCGTACAGCAGCTGGATAAGAACATGAGCAGCCTGAGGACGTGGCTGGCTCACATCGAGTCAGAGCTGGCCAAGCCCATAGTCTATGATTCCTGTGACTCGGATGAAATACAGAAAAAGCTTACTGAGCAGCAGGTAAAACTTAAAACAACCAAAGGAAGTAAGTAGGCTCTTGAACATCTGCGCTCCTGATGAGGCTACAGAGGCAGATGTGAGATGGTTAATCGAGATGGAAAATCAGGAGGAAGCTAGACAGGATTGCTGAGAAAGGAGAGGCTTGGGCAGGACAGGTGTTTGGGACAAATGGGTCCCATGTCGAGTCTAGAAGATATGGTCTCATAGGGTTGATGCTGTCAGTCCACCAACAAGACATCAGGAGCTGCTTGAGCTGCCATGATGTATCCATAACAGTGCTGACGTTTTGTTTATTTCTTTCTGGGTCATGAGCCAACTACTATATACATAGATAAGAGCCTTTTTTTCCTGCATATACTGTTTGAAGAAATATTACAGGGTATTCTTAGAGTTTTTAGAGTATACAACAATTTTGTTTTGCAAGGAGTGTTTCATGACCTGCAGACCACAGAGTGTAATTTTACCTTAATGTATGTAGCAAAGACAACACAACACACTGGCATATGATAAACTACCCCAAAAAGTAAAAAAGAGTGGCCATGAAAAATACATACACAAAGGACTTTTAACTCCTATTCCCCTTCCTCATTTTTTTCCCTTCCTTGATTTTACAAAGCTTAGCAGACTCCAGTTGTTAGTAGTAAATACCATAAATCGTCCATGAGAAATTTTGATACTCCATGCTGTTAGATTCTCCTAACAATCTAACCTATCCACACTCTGGTTACTTCCATTGCATTTAGGCCATTATAGCCAAGTTTCTTAACTTAAAAATACTATAAAATATATACAGGCCTATTTATGAAATCTTATGAAATAGTTCATATACTTTATTTTACAAACTATTTAAACCAATGCAAATAGATATTAAAATACAGTTTTTAGATATTGGGATTATTTCAGTAGCATTTCTTTGTTTAAAAAAAGAATTGATAGCAGAACATTTTTCTATGTTTGTAAGAGTAAAGCCCTGTGATGGATTGTCTCATGTTTGAAATTCGATAATTGAGCTGTTGGGGTTATAGTTGGCCTCCAGCTCCTTGAATATTCCTGGAGAACATGGTAATGGTATCTACCAATGAGAACTGGTTAAAAACAGTTAAAATCCTAATAGCCATTATTATAATTTAGCAAATGTAAGAAAATCAAAACAGTATCTAATTAAATATGGCAAATTGATCATATGCATTTATAGCCTTACCTAGTTCTAAACCTCAATAAAATGATAGGAAAGGGCGGGGGAGGTCAAGACCCACAATGGCAAAGAGACCAGGAAAGAAGATGATAAAGATGACAGACCTCCATCAGAATTTTGGGAGGCAGAAGTGGATAGATGAATAGTTACTGGTGTTAGCAGACTGGAGGATGGAAAAAGCTGATTCATGCTACAGAATTCCAAGAAGGCTCAGGGAGTGGAAAGAGTAAGTCTGTAGGGTTTTTAAATGGAAGATTGCTTGAAAGTCTGAATAAGGAGTGGTTTGACTGGCAGATTCCCCCTAATCCCAGCTAGCCAGGCAACTCTGCCTCATTCACTCTAGTGGAAGACCCGAGGATTACTCTCTGGAGAAGGCAAACCAGAGGGACTTTGGGTTTGAGGCTACAGGGCACCAATGAAGCTGGAGTTACTATATGAAAAATAAAGAGATTAAGTAAGATGCTCTGTACCAAATGGTATGTATGACTCCTACCCCATTGCCCCTGCTCCCACCATGTCACTAGCCAGTCTTTTTTTCTTTTTTTAAGATTTATTTATTCGGGGGATCCCTGGGTGGCGCAGCGGTTTGGCGCCTGCCTTTGGCCCAGGGCGCGATCCTGGAGACCCAGGATCAAATCCCACATCGGGCTCCCGGTGCATGGAGCCTGCTTCTCCCTCTGCCTGTGTCTCTGCCTCTCTCTCTCTCTCTGTGTGACTATCATAAATAAATAAAAATGTAAAAAAAAAGATTTATTTATTCATGAAACACAGAGAGAGAGAGAGAGGCAGAGACACAGGCAGAAGAAGAAGCAGGTTCCATGCAGGGAGTCTGATGTGGGACTCGATCCTGGGACTCCGGGATCATGCCCTGGGCCGAACAAAGGTAGGTGCTAAACCACTGAACCACCCAGAGATCCCCTTAGCTAGTCTTATATTACAGCCAAGGTTAATGCAAGAGTTTTAAAATCCAATTAGTATTTCCATAAAGGCCCCTAAAAAAAAAAAGAAAAGAAAAAGAAAGAAAGAAGAAAGAAAAGAAAGAAAGAAAGAAAGAAAGAAAGAAAGAAAGAAAGAAAGAAAGAAAGAAAGAAAGAAAATAGAGAGGAAGAAATTATTAATGTAGTAATGTAAAAAAAAATTCCCAAACTGAAAAATGTGTAAAGTTGACTCTTGAACCACACAGGTTTGAACTGTGTGGGCCTACCTATTTGTGGATTTTTTTTATGCAATAAAATATGCAGTACTGTGGATTACTTTCCCTTATGATTTTCTTTTATCTAGCTTTTTAATGTAAAAATATAGTATATAATTCATATATAAAATATTTATTATTTGACTATTTATGCTTTTGGAAAGGCCTCTTCTAGTCAACAGTTGGCTAATAGTAGTTAAGTTCTGGAAGAGTCAAATGTGATATGCAGATTTTCAACTGTGTGGGGAATTGGCAACCTCCACCCCCACATTGTTCATGGATCAACTGTGCTTCTAGAGCACAAATCCTACAAATGCCCAGGAAAATTAAAAACAAGGCAAAACCATTATAAAATTTCAAAACATGGGAGACAAAGAGAAGATCTTGAAGGTTTCCAAGATGAAAAAGTCTGACTTCTCCAAAATAATGGTGGAAGCAAAAAGATAATGACACAATGCCTTCAAAAAACTGAGAAAATTATTTATAATTTAGAGCACTGTACCTGCCATTTTATTAATTTTTTTTTTTATTTATTTATGATAGTCATACAGAGAGAGAGAGAGGCAGATACACAGGCAGAGGGAGAAGCAGGCTCCATGCACCAGGAGCCTGATGTGGGACTCGATCCCGGGTCTCCAGGATCGCGCCCTGGGCCAAAGGCAGGCGCCAAACCGCTGCGCCACCCAGGGATCCCCTACCTGCCATTTTATATATAAAATACCTCCTACACATACGTTCTGAAGAAGCTAATGAAAGATGTACATACTGAAACAAAAACAAGAAGAATATTCTACACAAGAGAGAGAAGCAAACTCTCAGGACAGATGGTGAGGGAACAGGAATGTCCCAGATGCCAGCTGTCGTGCAGCCTGGAGCACCTCTGTTCAGACTGAAGTAAGGCATTGGGTGCTACAGGAGGGATGTCTCCAAGGAGTAAGACAGTCGAACTCTATTACGAGAGAGCTACTAGTTCCATAAACACAAAAAGTTATGTAAGAAAAGAAATATAACCATAGTATAGTTTGTTGCTCATATATGAAAAATATTAAGTAACCATATTAAATAACCACAGTCAAACAATCATTATTGCTCCAGCTATAAGATGTGCTGAAACAGTAACTGGAGCCATGTGAGTCAGGTAGAAGTGTATTCTGTCTCTACTATAGAAGCATAGATAATGTCTAAAATTTAAAAATCAAGAATTAGCAACATAAACATGCCACTTATAAATATGGAAGTTAAAACCAGAAGACAGAGATACAAGAGATAGAAAAGGTTATTTCTAAAAAAAAAAAAAAAAAAAAAGAAAAGAAAAGAAAAGGTTATTTCTGGAAAATGAGAATCAGGAGTGAAAAGGGAACTATTTCACTGGAAGCTTAGTAGTAGTTTTTGACTAATTAATATATGTTCATACTGCCTTTTAATTTAAAGTTAAAGTTGAAAAAATAATTCTGTATCAGTGGTTAAAAGTAAGGGCTCCCTGGGTTCAAATCTGATTTTCACCACTTTTCTGCATGACCTGAATAGTGAACCATTTTAACCATTTTTTAATCAGAGTACATGGCTCACAGTATTATTAAAAAAATTAATGTGAAAAGCACTTAGCACAGCACCAAGCACAAAGTGCATACTTAGTAAATTTTATGTCAATCCTATCATATTCACTGCAGTTTCCTTTGTGGCAAATGTTTAACCATGATTCTGTAAAAATTGTAGCATTTGGGATCCATGCTGTAAAAGATAGATAAATAGTAATCTATCTCCAAAGAGGAAGATTCTCTTAAATATTTAAAAAGAGATTACACTCAAAAGAAATACATTTTCTTCCGTTCTCCTCTTTAGTATTTCTGTATGTTTCTCTTGCCAATGTAGTTAATTCTTACATACTTAATTGGACATAAATATACATAGAATATACATAGATGATTCAGAGAACATCTTGTCAAATTTCTCTGTGCTATAGATAAAGAAGTACAGATTCAGACACTGTGTCAAGTCAGGACCATTACCAATGGAGGTTAAAACTAAGACTGAAATCTTTATCTGTACTAGAGCTTATCCATAATTATATGGATAATAATTATAACCCTCTTCAAGCTTATTTCATATAATTGATTTTAACAAAACCTTTTGAGCAGATGAGCAAGGAGTCTTTTCTCTGATATTTACTATGGGAACCTGGTTGATCTCCTGGAGTAAATTTCAAAAAATTGTGCAGGCTCCTCCATCCATTGACTAGCTCATCTGGAATTTTTATCTTTTTTGTCTACACTGAGCCTCCAACAATCCATCAGTTTACAGTTCTGGTTTCCATACCCTCACCCTGGTTACCACAGTGGTCTCCCCATGAGTTTCTGCACTGGGGTAGATCCAAAAGTATGTGGAGAAATGACATCATCAGTATGGCTATGTAGGTTATCTCTGACTTAAGTTCCCCTCACCAACAAGGAACTCTCTATAGACAAAAGACCTCTGTAAAACTCCCAAAACCCAAGGGTAAGGTTGAAGCACCAGCCTGGACCCCAGAGACCAGGAAGGACCACGTTAAAAGATTAAGAGAAGTGGTCACACTTTAGACCGCAAAAATCCTTCCTGGCTGTCACAGAGTTGTACCAAAAGGGCACCACTTGACCAAAATGGGCATCTAGCTCCCCCGGCTGCCCCACCTTTCCCAGGAGTCTTAGTCTCAACTCATGGGGAGTACTAAGGGAACTTGTGTGGCTTGACTACTGGGGATCAGTTAGTGAGGGAGACCGGGGCTGAGGCTTAACTGCAACAAGCACTCACATCTTGGCAGACTGCATTCCTGTTTGCAGCTGCACCCAAGCCAAGATTCCAGCCTGTGCTGCCCATCACCAGAGCCTAGCCAGTGGCCCTATCTGACCTGGGAGTTCACTTGGCAATTCTGCATGATTTGAGTCCCCAGACAATGGGCCATACTAACCTTAGAGACCTTTTCTACCATCTGACCTGGGCAGGGAAGCCAATTCCCAGCCCCGCCCAACAGCTGAGCATAGCCTTCATCCTTCCTCACCAGAAGGTCTGGCCGGAGAACCCAGGCAGCCCCGGAACCCATCCAACAGCCCTGCTTGAGAAGGGAGCCAAGCCAGCAGCCCTACCCAACTGCTGAGCATAGCCTCTGGCCCCATATAATCAGGGAGTCTGGACAGTGACCCTGGACAACCTCAGATATCAATTTACATCCTTGCCTAGCCACAGAGTCCAGCCTACAACCTAGCCAGCCATGGAGCCCAGATGACAACCCCACTCAACAGTGCAATCCAACCTCTGGCCTTGTCTGATCACTAAACACAGCCTGCAACCTTATTCAGGCAGGCAGCCTTGCCAGTGACCCCAGCCAATCACCAAGCATAGCCTGTGACCCCACCTGACAAGGAAGCCTGGACAGTGACCCAGCTCAACCATGGAGCATAGTCTCTAGCTCCACACACTTTGGAATATAGCTGGAGGGTCCCTCCTTATCAGAGAGCCCAGTCAGTGACCTTGCCCAATAGAGTAGCACAGCCAGTGCCCCACCTGAAAGCAAAGCCCAAACTATCACCTCACCCAATTCCAGGGCATAGCCTGCAACTCTATGTAATCCAAGAACACAACCTGAGACCCAGTCTAACTGCCATGCCCTGCCTGTGGCTCTACCTGAATGCAGAGTCCAGCCAGTAGCACCGTCTGATCTAAGATCACAGCCTGCTATCCTACCTAACCAGGAGTGATTGCAGAGCCCAGCCTATAGCTCTACCCAGTCACAGAGTCCAGCCAGTAGCACCGTCTGATCTATAAAATTATAAATGAAAATGGAGAGATTACAAGAAATACAAAGGATCACAATAGCATACCGTGAAGAAATGGATAAATATCTAGAAACATGCAACCCACCAGACTGAATTATGAAGAAATAGAAAATATATGGGACACCTGGGTGGCTCAGTGGTTGAGGGTCCACCTTTGGCACAAGCCGTGATCCTGGGTTGTGGGATCGAGTCCCATATTGGGCTCCCTGTGGGGAGCCTGCTTCTCCCTCTGCCTATGTCTCTGCCTCTCTATGTCTCTCATGAATAAATAAATAAAATATTTAAAAAAATATGAACAGACTAGAAATGAATAAGAAGGCTGAATTGGTCATCAAAATCCTCCCAACAAAGAAAAGTCCAAGACCAGATGGTTTCACAGGTGAAATCAACCAAACATTTAAAGCCAATTCTTTTCACTCTTCCAAAAGATTAAGGAGAAGGAAACACTCTCAAACTCATTTTATAAGGCCAGCATTATCCTGATACCAAAGCCAGATAAGGACAACACAAGAGGAGAAAACTATAGGCCAATATTCATGAATAAATGTAGATGCAAAAATTCTCAACAGAGTACTAGCAAACCAAATTCAATAGCCCATTAAAAGGATCATACACCATGATTTAGTTGAAATGCATATAAAAATAAATGTGATACATTACATTACTAGGCTGAAATATAAAAATATCTCAATAGATGCAGAAAAAGCATTTCATAAAATTCAAATGATAAAATTCTCAACCAAGTGAGTATATAAAAGAAGTACACTTCAACATAATAAAGACTATATGGCATCATACCCAGTGGTGAAAGGCTAAAAGCTTCTCACCTAAGATGCGAACAAGACAAGGATGCCCACTCTCACCAGACCTGTTCAACATAGTACTCAAACTCCTAGAGTAATCAGAGAAGAAAAAAATAGAAGGCATCTAAATAAAAAAGGATGATATAAAATTGTCCTTGTAGGTGACATAATCTTATGTAAAGAAAGTCCTAAAGATTCGACTAAAAAACTCTTAGAACTAATAAGTTCAGTAAAATTTCAGAAAAAAAATTTAACATACAGGGATCCCTGGGTGGCGCAGTGGTTTGGCGCCTGTCTTTGGCCCAGGGTGCAATCCTGGAGACCTGGGATCGATTCCCACATCGGGCTCCCAGTGCATGGAGCCTGCTTCTCCCTCTGCCTGTGTCTCTGCCCCCCCCCCTCTTTCTCTCTCTCTCTCTCTCTCTCTCTCTGTGACTATCATAAATAAATTAATTAATAAAAAAATCTAACATACAAAAATCAGTTACACTTCTATATACTAGCAATGAATTATGTGAAAAAAAGAAAATAATTTCTTTACAATAACATCCAAAACAATAAAATACTTCAGAATAAATTTAACAAAGGAGTTTAAATATCTCTACACTGAAAACTGTAAGAATCAGATAGACATTGAAGAAGATACAAATAAATGGAATGATAGCCCATGTGGCTAACTTTACTCTTAATACAATTAATGTAGTCTATTTCACTTGTTCCGTTTATATTTTGGCATTGCTCACATAGCCAAAATATCTCTAGATTTGTTTTCTCCCGTTTTGGTTGCCATATTTCATAAAAGACATTGAAGAAACCTCATGGATTCAAGGAAAGGAGAGATTTTCTCATCTGTATCCAAGTATTTTAATAAAGCATGTCTCATTCCCCACAGGAGCTTCAGAGAGACATTGAGAAACATAGCACAGGCGTGGCCTCTGTTCTCAACTTATGTGAGGTCCTGCTTCATGACTGTGATGCCTGCGCCACGGATGCAGAGTGTGATTCCATCCAGCAGGCGACGCGAAACCTGGACCGGCGATGGAGAAATATCTGTGCCATGTCCATGGAAAGAAGGCTCAAGTAAGTGGGCAGGTTCAAAGAGCTGGGAAAGAGGAAGGACCAGAAATAGAAGGGAAAAAAAAAAAAAAAACCTACCCAGAGTATTCACTGTTTACTATTTCATTTTGGATGTAATGTCCAAAAGGAGCATTGATTTTCCAAAGTTGCCGTCATCTACATTTAGCTGGGAAAACAAGTAAGCATAAAAGTCATACCATAGTTTCCCCCCCTACGGTATCCATAGTTTCTCTTTCCATGGTGTCAGTTGCTCATGGTCGGAGAGGATCCAGAAGCAGAGGATACTCCTTCTGGGGTAGGGTCAAAAGATCCACAGTAGCCTAACACTAGTCACAACACCTATGCCATTCACATAACTTCATCCATCATGTAGGCATTTTATCATCTCACATCATCACAAGAAAGGTAAATGCAGGGGTGCCTGGGTAGCTCAGTCAGTTAAGTACCTAGGCATCTGCCTTGAGCTCACGTCATGATCAGTTCTAGGATGGAGCTCCATGTGTCATGTGGTCGGACTCCCTGCTCAGTGGAGAGTCTACTTCTCCCTTTCCCTTTGCACCTCCCCCACACTCTTACTTCTTTCCTCTGCTCTCTCAAATAAATAAAATCTTAAGAAAAAATAAAAAAGATGAGTCAATGCAGTACAGTAAGATATTTTGAGAAAAATACCACATTCATGTAACTTTTATTACAGTGTACTATTATAATTGTTCTATTTTGTTATTGGTTATTGTTAATCTCTTACTGTCCCTAATTTATAGTTTAAACTTTATTATATGTATGTCTGGGATAAAACATAGTATATACAGGGATTTAGTACTATCCACAGTTTCAGGCATCTATACGGAGTCTTGGAATGGATCCCTCATAGATGGGGGGAGTTACTATATATAAATTTACTATATACAAATATAATATACTGTATATTATGAAACAATTATGCCTGACCTAATAGTTTAAATGTAATTCAGAAAAATAAAAATACGCCCTCGAATAAGTATATTGTTAAAAAATTGGTGGTGTGAAAAGTAATATTAATTACATAAAAATGAAATTTAAAGGTTTTGGAAAAGCCCTTTGAAATTCTAAGCAGTAATAAATAGTAGTGGGTTAGAAAATCATCTTGTGTACTGTTTGGAGAACTCTTGAAAGGTTAATATTTGTCTTGCTGTGATAGGTTGGTTAATTTTAGTGAGGGTGAGTTTGATGTTGGACCTACATGCAGCTTGAGACTCTGGTTTAATTTCAGTGGAATCTTAGCATGATTGTGCCCTGCAAACAGGGCATTGCACTTTTGAGCTCCCTTGCATGTATACAGGACAGTTCGGGTTTTATATGTTTGTAATACATAATTTTACTAATTCCAAGTCCAGAGCTTCAGGATGTGTATTTAAAAAAAAAAACACACAAAAACAAAAACAAAAAAAAAATTTCCAAACTCACAGCTGTTTCATTTTAGCTCAGACAGTTGTCCCTTTTTCACTCTGGTCAAATTTGGCGGACGGCACAGTTATTGTTTGGCACAATAGTTGCTTGCTTGGGCACTCTTAATCCTATTGCAGGCATTAGAGTTCTAAAGCATCAACAGTCTCAAACAATCAGAAACTGTTTTTTCGTTTTCTGTCTCAGAATTGAAGAGACATGGCGATTGTGGCAGAAGTTTCTCGATGATTATTCTCGTTTTGAAGATTGGCTCAAGATTTCAGAAAGGACAGCTGCCTTCCCCAGCTCTTCTGGGGTGCTCTATACAGTTGCCAAGGAAGAACTAAAGAAATTTGAGGTGATTTATAATTCTAAATACTTGGCCCTTATTTTGCTATGAGTATAGCCAGTTAGTAGTTGGTGTCTCAAGACATAAACTAACTGTTCATCTGCACATTATTTGTTGAAACAGTTGGATGATGACTTTGTGGTCATCTTTATTACTGCCTCATACACAGGCAAAGAAGGGGGAAAAAGAGGGCTTTATGTTAAGTTCTCATGAATTACAAATAAAGTCATAATGACAAGAAATTCTGTTACAAAACACAAATCATGATTCCCAAAAAAAGATCTTGGCTTTTTTAAAAATTTCATAATTTTTTACTATCCACCATCTAAGGTGAAAATATGATGTTCTATACTATCAAAATCTCTCTTCCAAATATATTTTCTTGATTTTTATTTTATCTACAATTAGGGAATAGATGTGTATATAGATAGATAGATATGTGTAGATAGATAGAGAGATAGATGATAGATAGATAGATAGATAGATAGATAGATAGATAGATAGATAGAGATAGAGATATACAATCATTGTAATCTCTCTTCCAAATATATTTTCTTGATTTTTATTTTATCTATAATTAGAGAATAGATGTGGATAGATAGATAGATCGATAGATATAGATATATAATCATTGTAATGTAGAATTGGCTCCAGAATTAAATAAAATACGTTTAATCATAAGCCATTTCTTTTTTTTTTTTTTTTTAAAGATTTTATTTATTTTTTTATTTAATTTTTATTTATGATAGTCACAGAGAGAGAGAGAGAGGCAGAGACACAGGCGGAGGGAGAAGCAGGCTCCATGCACCCGGAGCCCGATGTGGGATTCGATCCCGGGTCTCCAGGATCGCGCCCCGGGCCAAAGGCAGGCGCCAAACCGCTGCGCCACCCAGGGATCCTCATAAGCCATTTCTAATGACAAATGAAGAACGATGCCATCCTTGGATCCCCAAGACTTTTCAGTTACAGAGATAAAAACAGCAACAGTATAATCATATTCATGAAGGCCCCTCTCAGTAACTGACTTCAGTGTACTGCCTATTTGTGTGATCTCGGTCTACTCTATCCCCATGGGATGAAAACAACCCTAACAGCTGCCTCTCACTTCCACAGAGGACCTGACAGTCTAAAGGTTCACCATGTTTTAATTTGAAGTTTCTTTTCCCATCACTTCCCTCTGACAGGCAGGTGTGTACCCATAGATATTGACAGCAACGTCCTGATGCGTGTGTCTTACAAAGATCATTCTTGGTTGCTAATTCTGCCCCAAGCTCCCTGAGATGATTAAAAATAAGACTAAAAATCAAACCAAATCCAGTTGAATTTATTTTTACCTTGTAATGTCAGTTTGCCCGGCATTTACTGAGGCCTGTCAGAATAAATATGAAGTTTGGCTTTTTGCTTGTGGGGTTTAAAATCAAAGAGTCCTAGATGAGCAGCTATAGAAATCTATAAAAATGTTCAAATACTGTAAAATAAGTAAAAGTTATTCCGATGTCTGAATATGGATTTATGTGTAACAAGCCCACTTAATTCCAGGAAAATAATTTCATATCTAAAATGTTTTCTCTTGGAAAATTTCTAGTGAAGAGCCACTATCCAGTGGAGTTCAGGTCTTCCTGGCATGAACCAGTGGTAGTGAAGTATTCATGTACTCCGTCTTATTATGCTCTGCTTCATAAAGGTTAAAACCTTCTGTAATTGGCTTACACTACAAAGCAGATTATGTCTGGTCCTTTTTGATGCTATTTTAGACTCTCAGATTTTATGGCAAAAGTTAGCCATATGTCTAGCTTCTATCATAAATGATTTTATCATTTACTTTTTAGTTAATGTTCTTGAGAGACAGAAATAAATTTAAAAAAAACAAGATTTTGTTCGAGGACACCCTTTTCCTGTTCAAATAATAACAGTTTGAGATGGGTCTGGGTACCCACTTGTGGTGCCTATCACTGCTCCAGTGGGAAAACAAACTCTATGACTCCCAGTAATGGCTAAAGCTGAACTTCCCTTCCTTCTTCCTCTTCTGGGGAAATAACTCAAGTTGTGTTATTGAATTGGAGATTAGACTTACTAAGACCAAGTCTCTTAAAGCAACTCTCAGAAGGAAAGCCATATCAGAGGCACAGATGTAGTAGTATATAAACAGTGTAATGAGCCAAAGGAAGCAGTTTTGTGATTTAGATGAGTACAGACTGCTAGACTGTACAGTTTTCTGTCCAGTGTCAGGATAAATACCAGTCATAAATCATACACATGAATTTGGGAAAAAATAGCTTCATTTTATTTTGACTAAATGATTCTTATGATAGAACTATGCTATATTGCAGAGAGAAAGAAGAAAGAGTATTTTACCTTTTGAAACTCTAAAGTGTACATAGGATAACCTCAAAACTAAATGGCCATAAGTGGATTGGACAACATTTTAATCATTTAAAAACTTAACTTTTAATCATTAAAATGACAGTATAGTTATGAAATTTGCCCAAGATATAACAGCTCACATTCAGACACATTCTGCAAAAAGTGGGTTTAATTATTTTAATAGACATCAGAATTGAAGTTTCTGGATTTTTAGAGTACATCTTTCTTTTTTTTTGTTTTTTTTTTTTTTTTGAGTACATCTTTCATAAATAGAGAATTCTTTTGCAGATATATATTTTCTCAGTATTGACATCAGAAATTTTTGAACCTTTCAGACTCACATTTGAGCACGCATAAATATTTGCATAATCCATTTGTTTCATGAGAAAATTTTGGGGGGCTGTTCAGTATTTTAAAAGCTATAATACAGCAACATATATATATTATACATGTATATGTATTTGTATATATACACATATAGTTATTACTATTTACCAATTTCTTTCATATTTTTGTTTGATCTACGCCCTTTCCTTAAGCCATACGGGTCATATTACTCTGCTTTAACAAGGGAAAATAAACCCTCATTAGAAATTGTCCTTTCCTTGTCACTACAGTATGAGGCCAGGTGCTCTCGCTGAGAGCCCTTCACTGATCCCCTCACTGACATGCGTGCTTCTCTGTGGTCTTAGGCTTTCCAGCGACAGGTCCACGAGAGCCTGACCCAGCTAGAACTAATCAACAAGCAGTACCGTCGCCTGGCCAGAGAGAACCGCACCGATTCTGCTTGTAGCCTAAAGCAGATGGTTCATGAAGGCAACCAGAGATGGGACAACCTGCAAAAGCGTGTCACCTCCATCTTGCGCAGACTCAAGGTCTGAATTACGCCTCTTCTGTCGCTTAGAGACCCAGAGGACAGGATTGGGCCATTTGAACACATTAGACATAATCTTAGTGATTTTGTAAGACTGGGTAGCAAGAGTGGTTTATATAATAATTTACATTGTAAAGGATTACAGAGTTCACATTGTTTGTTGAGAAAATGACTTCCCATAAGAACATTGGAATTGGTGGTACCATCTCTATATGTGCATATGGACTTTAATTTTTATCATTTTCTTTTCACATCTAGCATTTCATTGGCCAGCGTGAGGAGTTTGAGACTGCACGGGACAGCATTCTGGTGTGGCTGACAGAGATGGATCTACAGCTCACTAATATTGAGCATTTTTCTGAGTGTGATGTTCAAGCTAAAATAAAGCAACTCAAGGTAATATAGTAGTGATTTTTCAAATTGCGAAGAAGGTGTGAAGAGGAAGGGATTTGTAGATCCTTTTGTAAAGAACATAGTAAAGAACTCTTTTGAAAAAAAATTAGTTCTTGATTGGAAAAAAATTCAGAAAATACAAAATATATTTAAAAAAATAAAGAACACTACCCAGAGATCGCTACCATTAGCCTATATACTTTAAATTATTAACTTCATTGCCAAGGTGTTAGGAATCTTGTTTTTTGGCTGTTTTTCTTTTCTTTCTTTTCTTTTCTTTTTTTTTTCTTTTTTTTTTTTACTTTGTTGCTACCGCCTTCAAATAGCTTATTTGACCTCCATGTTCCAACTTTCTCATGTTGGAATTTCAGTCCACATTATTATTCCCTATCCTTAGAGGCCAAGTTAATTTTTAAGCATAATTGTTATGTTTCACCATGCAGTTCAAATGCAGTGACTAATTAAAAATTTATATAAGAGTGATACACATTAAATATAAGGAGTCCCTAAAAAGGAAAAGTGTTTTAACAACTTGAATATTATGCAAGGATAAAGTCTCAGGATGAAAAAAAATCATAAAATAGATTCTCAGGATGAAAAAAATCATAAAATAGATTCTCAGGATGAAAAAATTGTAAAAAAATTTTTTTACAGTGAGCCCTGATCCTATGCCCGATCCCTCCCCCACTGACTATTCTAAGTTGTTTCATAGACAAACCAATATTTAAAACATTCAACAGGAAATTTCTACCAAGTGGCAGTTGAATCTTTTCTTTTTAGACTCTGGCAGGGTCACAGAACTTACCACCATGCTCCCTTTTCATTAGTGGATAATTTCAACTCTTCTAGAGTTTATTCTTGTATTGAATTAAAATTTATCCCTGAAATCTATCCCTACTAGCTTAACTCATTTCAACTTTATATAACGAGTATAAATAATCCTCTAGAATTCCTTGTTTTTTAAATAATTATAATCTTTTCTGGTTATGTCCTGAAATAATAAAAGAATCATCTGAGAAGAATTTGTGACATTAGTTATCATTTAGTTGGTTTCTCTTAGTCATGTTTGACAAATGATCAGAAAATCTAAAATTAAAATATTTAATTAACTCTCTAAAATGTTAAATTTATTTCAGTGGCACTGTATTGCTTACCATTGCTTTTCATTAGGGATAACCAATACTATCAATGTTATGATGGGTTTAAATGTTTTTTTTCTGTGATTCTCTACCCACACTGTCCATGGTGGTAAATTTTATTAGCCAAAGGCGCCGTTCTGGTCATGGAATTCTGATGATTCCATTTCTGACTCCTGTTCTGATTTAAAATTTTTATGTTTGACTTTAGAAAGTAATAGCCTCTTGGCTTATCACCCTATATGGTAAATTCAATATCCCCTGCATGGTTTTTCTAAATATATATCTTATAATTATTTTATGTCACTGTGAACAACAAAAAAATTACATGAGATTTGTGTTCCCTAGGCCTTCCAGCAAGAAATTTCACTGAACCACAATAAGATTGAGCACATAATTGCCCAAGGAGAACAGCTTATAGAAAAGAGTGAGCCCTTGGATGCGGCAGTCATTGAGGAAGAGCTAGATGAACTCCGGCGTTACTGTCAGGAAGTCTTTGGGCGTGTGGAAAGATACCATAAGAAACTGATTCGCCTGCCTGTATGTGATGTTTTTTTTTCTTTTTTTCATTGTCACAAAGTCTAAAGAGAGTTAGTTATATAGGGTTAGGTAGCATTGGACAGTGGGGAAAACCCTAGACTCTGGAGCCAGAATGCCTGGATTCCCTTCTGAGCTCTGACATGTGTTGGCTACATAACCTTGGGCAAGTCACATCTCTTGCCTTGGTGTTCTCAAATGTAACACTGATCTAATAATACTACCTACCTTATAGACAGGATCACTTCAGATAGGAAACAAGTCAGTATATGTGTAAGAAACTTAGTACATGGCAGATATCTTCTATGGAAAGTAAAGAAAGTTCTAGAATAAATAAGGAGATGATAGTGAGCAGTGAAAACAGTTGCTCAGTTGATGAAGTTGTTTAGTTGAAATTTTTTCTCTTCCACTTTCCTAATAGCTACCATAATCACATCACAAAATGTTAGAATATTTGGAATATTCTGTGATAAAATATATTTTGCATCTGGGATATAAGGTAAAAAGGTAAAAAGGACCAGGTAAAGTTTTCTTAGTAATTTCCTTTTATTCCTGAAATGTGCCATTGTGAACCCAATGTGTTGCAGGCACACTACTCTGCTGCATTTATTTACATAATCTTATTTAATCTTAATTATTTGAAGTACATTTCAATATTATTTCCATTTCACCAGTGATAAAACTGGAGCTTTGCTAGATTAATTTATACAACATTTTAAAAAGTGATCAAAGGATTCTTACTTATTTGATGTTAGGAAGTTATAAATTACCCCCACTGAGGTAGGAATATGGCCCAGATAAGCTTGAGCCCTGAGAAGCAGAACAAGAAGTGGTAAGGGCATCATCTGACCACTGTGGTAATGGAGTTGGGCTGCCTATATTTCTAGCTCCCAGATGATGAGCATGACCTCTCTGACCGGGAGCTGGAGCTGGATGACTCTGCAGCTCTCTCAGACCTCCACTGGCGTGACACCTCTGCAGACAGCGTGCTCTCTCCCCAGCCTTCCTCCAACCCCTCCCTCTCACTCGTCCAGCCCCTGCGGAGTGAGCGGTCAGGACGAGACACGCCTGCCAGTGTGGACTCCATCCCCCTGGAGTGGGACCATGACTATGACCTCAGTCGTGACCTGGAGTCTGCTGTGTCTAGAACTCTACCCTCTGAGGATGAAGAGGGTCAGGATGATAAAGATTTCTACCTCAGGGGAGCTGTTGGCTTATCAGGTAGGAAAGAGTTCTTCCAATAGGCCAACTTGAAAGAAAATAAAAAGGACTGAATATGGTATTAGAAATGCATAAACTAAGCAGAACTCTCTTCTTCCTTCTACCATTAGAGCAAATTGCACATAATAGAATAATTGCATTTTAATGTGATTATCAAATACAAAAGTTGACGTGACCATTGGTTTATCCCACATAGTGTTACATTCTTACTATATGACAAGCACTGTATAAGTATTAGGGATACATGGTTCATTCTAGTGTGGAACACTGACAGATAAGAAACAGCTGTGTGAAGTGTTGGTTCTAGGATAGTAATGTACACATGGTGGTACAGAAATACAGCCAAGAGGTGACTAACCAGAGCTTTGAGGAAAGGCTTTAGGGAAAAGACTCTTGAGCTGAGACCTGAAGAATAAATGAGTCACCTAGATAGACACAGCAAAGTTCAGAGGAAAAGAAGAGAGGTGCACACCGAGCTTTATGATCAGCCACAGAGCTTTTGGTCACCAGAAGTTTGTCCAGAATGACAAGGCTGTAGATTGGGAGACATAGAGTGGACAAAGAGGAGGTGGAAAGGCAAACCAGGACCTGGTCATAAAGCAGCCTGCTCACCACAGAGGGGAGTTCTCTCCTGAAGGCACAGGGGCACCACCACAGATCTCTAAGGAGGAGTTCACATGATCAGATACATACTTTCACATAACCTGTCTCAATACTAGGTGGAAGGGATCACGTTGGAGAAGAGCTCAGATGGAAACATTTTATGATCAAGGATAGAGATGGGATAGTGGCCTGAACTAGGGAACAACATCAGGGATGGAGACAATGGAATCATGAAAACTCTCCTCCTTCAGTGATGGTTCATTGAACTGGGATTGAAGCAACTTTCAGACTTGAGCATCTTGGTGAAAGATGCAGAGAATGTTGTGGGTGTCTGTGGGCCAGGAGACAGGGCAATGAGAAAGGGTGAGGTGCTGATTTGGTGGTACACACCTGAATTCGAAATACTGTAGAATATGCAAATAGAATACCCAGCAATAGATGCATGGGTCTGAAATTCTAGAACTGGAAATGCACATTGTGTGGCTATCCATGAAGAAAGAAAGAAAAGAAAGAAAGAAAAAGAAAGAAAGAAAGAAAGAAAGAAAGAAAGAAAGAAAGAAAGAAAGAAAGAAAGAAAGAAAGACGTATAGTGAAGGGGTGGACAGAGAAAGAGGAACATTGTACAGAAGGTGAGGAAAAATGGAATAGAGGCCAATTTGCAGCCCTTGTAAATGCATCTCAAACATTCTGCAAAAGGCTGCCTCTGCTTGTTTCTGATGGTTCATGTTTGGATTCCCAAGGATATGACATGATCTAAAAAGAACATGATTTCCCTCATTTCTATTTTGTTTTCACAGTAGAGCCTACTAGGTATTTCTTATCTATAGCAGTGCTCACCAGTATGTATCCACTAGCCACATGTGACTTTTGAGACCTGAAATGTGACCATGCAAAATTGTGTTTTGCTATGTCAAATGAACTTACATGAATTTATATGTTTCAAAGAGTTAGCACAAAGAAAGAATGCAAAATATTGATAATATCTATGTTGATAATACATTACAATTTTGATATATTGGTCTAGCAAAGTAAAGAACTAACGTTTTCACCATTAATATGTCTCTTAAAACCTTTAAAATTACATACGTGGCTCACTTTATTTCTATTGGACAGCACTGCTCTAGAATCTGTCTAGATTGAAATCTCAGTTCTGCCAATTACTGGCTATTGAAACTTGGGTAAGTCACTTAATTCCTCTGGATCTCAGTTTTTCTTATCAGTGAAATGGGAATAAGACTTCCATGTACCCTATGCAGTTTCTTCAAAGATAAAGGAGTGCTTAGAACAGTGCTTGACTCATAAAGCATTTTCAGTGTGAGCTTTTAAGATTTATTTCAGGAAATCTTGGGTGAGCATGCTCACACTCCTCTGTATATTCAAGAGCTGTCTATCTAGAGTGACTAACTTCCTTTTTTTCTCTAGGAAAGTTATTTCCCGCCACAAGGAATCTAGCTGTCAACTTAGACTGTGCTCTTTTTGCAGATGTAATGATCCCCGAAAGTCCCGAGGCCTATGTAAAACTCACAGAAAGTGCAATCAGAAATACCTCTGGTAGGCACAAAAAGCCAGCAAGCCTCCTTCCCTCACCTGTAACAAGCCTCCTCTCTGAGCACATCTGCTGTACCTCTCACAGCTCTGTGACACCAGCATGTTAAGAACAACCTTTCTCTTACTGCTACAGTAGAAAACAAACAGAATCCAAAAGTATTCTGTTGATAACAACAAGAATAAGATTTTAGCAATCAAGTTTCAGTGAAATAACTTCTCATCTTGTTAAAGGGGAATGAGTTTCATTAGGTGTAGACCTAAGATGCCCATGAATGGCAGAAAATAGGAGATGGAACTACTAGTATTCAGCATCTGTGCCCTAGTGTCCTGCTTGATTGTAGCCATAACCGACTTCATGATTTCCAGGGCTTATAGACTTACCTGGGCCTTAACCTGTGCAGTTAGGGCAACTGGGGACTCTCATGCCCAAGTCTACCAGCCTGCATTTGTGACCTCTGTTCCATATGTAAGACAAGGGGTGAGACCAGATGTTTGGCTCTAAAAAAATTATAATTTTTAATAAGTCTTGCCCCATAAAATAAAGGAAAATGGAGCCAGTTTTGTTTAATGTTGCACTAGATAAACTATAGTTTAGCATAGTTAAACAATTTGGGGGAAGATAGAATAGGATTCAAACACAACAATATGATACTGAATTGCAAAGATATTAGTTTACACTTAGTTTTTGAAGAAAAGCTAAAGAACAGGAAGCAAAGTAGCATTACTGAAATGATAACTTCCTGAGTGAACCCCCAGTGAGAGACCTCTTCCAGGTGTATTTAGCCTTTTTACAAAAGAAATTAATAAAGCTTACTAATACACGTTCTGCTTTCACTCTGTGTTAGCTTCACTCTGACAATCAATGTTCTTGTTTAGTTCAAAAATTATAATACAAGCGCACACGCACACATTTTGCATACACACATTTTGTGCATGCACAAAAGGTGTTATATCTCTGAAAGGTGATAAGCCAGGAGTTCCAGGCCCTGAGAGCATGCTTAGATGCAAATGCTAAAATCTTAGCTTTCTCCTGGTTTTGTTTTGGGTTTTAAACAAAAGCAAGCCATTGGTAATTTAGTGTCTCCACCCATATGTAACTCAAGCTAGTCTTTTCTGGGTCACATATCTTAAGTGAAGGATGCAGCCAGGGGAGACTGTCTTCTACTGAGCACTGTCTTCTGTTGAGATGCGGGAAGAAAACAAAGGATTATATCTATTTTGCTTGATAAGTGCCTGCAGAGGGAATATGAGAAATAACTGCCTCCTGTTTTGCAGGAGAGCATAAGGCACCACCTTGGGCTTTTGGAGAAGCCTTCCACAACTTACGACATGTAGATTTTCAGGGAATCAGCTGGAAAAGGAGCAGATACACAGGCTGTTAGAACCCACTGCAGAGCCCTTTTGCAATATCTGCTGCTAGGACTCTTAGCCAACCACATTCATTGATTGGTCTAGTCATTTGAACTTCTAACTCACCAGCACGTTAGTACTAAATTCGCTTCGTAATTGCGTACACATATGCCATTTCTGTATCACCTTAGCTGAAGTAATTTCGTAAACTTCTTGAATGTCAAGCATGTAAAGATTCTTGTGGTTGACGCTATAGGACCTCCCAGTGCCTTAGAGTCACAGATCCGACAACTGGACAAAGCATTGGATGAGAGCCGTTTTCAGATGCAACAAACTGAAAATATTATCCGCAGCAAAACTCCGACAGGACCGGAGCTAGATTCCAGCTATAGAGGCTATGTAAGTATCCTGACCCTTGTGATCCCAACATGTACCTAGAAATCATAGTTGTGTGACAAAGAACAGTCTGTCTGCGGCACAGAGCTTTCTGAGCTCTCTAAGCACCACACTGCCCTTGAACTCGTTGGTTTGGGTATACAAAATGAAGCCACGCTAGCAAGTTACCTTTTGAGTAAAACTGGCCCGTGCTCAGACACACTAACCTACTACAATGACCAGCCTGTTCCTTTACATGGAGAGCTCAGTGAGATCTATTTAATTGAAAGCAACAAAATGCTTTGCCTCCCAAACATGATTAGGCATTTTTCCAAACTCAGCTAATAATTTTGGGGCCAAAGTTATCCTTGAAGCAGCAGATATGGTTAATGGATTACTAACATGGATTTGGTTTTTTTTGTTTTTTGTTTTTTGTTTTTTTTGTTTTTTTGTAGTTCTTTTCTGGGGTTTATTGATTTACTTACTGGCTTTGGGAATGTTTTTATCCTCTGTTATCAATATACTCATTCTGGAGAAAACAAATCTGACTTACAAGAGGGATTTGGGAAAAAATGGCAGATGATTGTATACGTTACTAACTTCTGTTTTCGAAGTTCCTACCTAGTGAAGTATATACTAAGTTTATTTGCTCTGCTCAAGTTACTGACTAAATAATTTTTCCTGGAGAACTACCCATTTTCCTACACATACTTAAGCAAGAGAATTTAAGACCAAATCTCTTCCAAGGCTCAGCCCTACTTTTCATACCCAAAAGACTGCCTAGTAAAAGGGAAAAAAAAAAGTTACTTCCCTAAGTCTAATGACAACTTAAATGTACTGCTTTTTGAAACCAGGGAAGAGAACTGTTATAGTTATATATGCTGATATTAATGTCCTCACGCTTACAAGAGAGGAAGCAATCATGAATTCATTTCTTGTCCAGTGTAGTCTGTTATACCAACTTCTGTTATAGTGAACAGAATATATAAAATATATTCTCTTCTTAAAATATATTCAGGTTTAATGGTGACCAT
Source organism: Vulpes lagopus (assembly GCF_018345385.1). Lineage (NCBI taxonomy): Eukaryota > Metazoa > Chordata > Mammalia > Carnivora > Canidae > Vulpes > Vulpes lagopus. The sequence continues at coordinate 99,543,997 of NC_054825.1, read as the reverse complement.
GCTGATATCACTGAGATTATATTCAGTCTCAATCAAAAATAGTCAAAGTTGGGATCCCTGGGTGGCGCAGTGGTTTGGCGCTTGCCTTTGGCCCAGGGCGCGATCCTGGAGACCCGGGATCGAATCCCACGTCGGGCTCCTGGTGCATGAAGCCTGCTTCTCCCTCTGCCTGTGTCTCTGCCTCTCTCTCTGTCTCTCTGTGACTATCATAAATAAATAAAAATTAAAAAAAAAATAGTCAAAGTAATTTCATCGCAGTGTTACTTGTTAAAGACCTTGAAACATAAGTTTATGGTTAGTATAGCAAGAATTCTCTGAATGTTGTGCATGACATTACGTAGGGTTGGAAGGTTTTCCTTTGATGTTAGAATTTATTCCCCTAACACCTATTAAACATTGCTTAAATTTTCTTGTGAAACAGCTGGCTTTAATAGTACTTTCTGCTTCTAAGTATTTTAATTATTTAATGCAAAAAAATGTTCCTTTGAGATTTGTGGTAATATTATTGTTCCCACATTTCAGTTTAAGAAAGAGGAAGCAACTTGCCAAAAATTATATATTGTACTGCCAGCTGAGGGCTCTGAGTTTTAAATCCCAGATTGGTTTTTAGTCTGTTTTGACTCAGAAATTTAAAATAAATTTTGAGGGATTCTCATGCAAAACCCAGTATGCGAAGTGTATCTTCAAGGCATTGTTCTCTGTGTGTATGAAACTGTCCTGTGTTTAAGGAGAATGTTTCTGAACTTGACTTTTCTATTTTCAGTGGATTTTTTCCCCACAGAATAATAAAACACAGCCACTGTCCATTTTAAGGAATAGAAAGATATTTTCCCCCAGAAGCTCTTGCACTTGTGAGAACCTGAGAATTCTGTGACAGGAGCCTGTATTCTATGTCTTAACAGATGAAATTGCTGGGTGAGTGCAGCGGCAGTATAGACTCAGTGAAGAGACTGGAACACAAACTAAGGGAGGAAGAAGAGAATTTTCCAGGCTTCGTTAACCTGAATAGTACGGAAACCCAAACAGCTGGTGAGTGAGTGATGCTCAGTTCAGGAAAGAGGGAAATAGAAGATCCTGAAGCACCTTGTGCCCTGTGTTACCCTGTGATGCTCATCTCATTCTACATGATTCTCTCCTGAGAACTTTTCTCTGCGTTACAGTGATCTAACAGAAGAGGGGGTGAACAGCATTATAGTGTTTTCTTTCACATACCATTTATTTTATGCACTGTCTCAATATCTCTCATCTGGCATTTTATTTTATTTTACATTTTTTAAAGCTTTTATTTATTTGAGAGAGAGAAAGAGTGTGAGTGGGGGAAGGGGCAGAAGAGGGAGAGATAATCTCAAGCAAACTACACTGAGCAATGAGGCAACGTGAGGCCCAGTCTCACAACTCTGAGATCATGACCTGAGCTGAAATCGAGTTGGCTGCTTAACTGACTGAGCCACCCAGGTGCCTCTCGTTTGGCATTTTATGCTTGCTCTCCAAGTTCTGTTGCAGAAAACAACCAATTGAATGTTATCTTCATGCACATTACTGCTTATTACTTCATAAAACTCTTTATGGTATTAAATCCTACGTAGTTTTTTTTTTTTTACCCCATTATGATTAAAAATGCAGGTAGGAGAAACAGCCATTATACTGATTGTTTGGATTTTTTTTATAACTGACAACAACAGAAGTCCCCGTTAGAATTACTTCTCTTTTTGTTGTTATCTAAAGTTGGCCACTAATGTATGTTTAAAGCATTCCCCAAACACACTGTGTGGAGAAAAACAACTCACTATTCTGTGTGTGGCGTGTCTCTCCAGGTGTGATTGACCGATGGGAACTCATCCAAGCACAGGCCCTTAGCAAGGAGCTGAGAATGAAACAGAACCTCCAGAAGTGGCAGCAGTTCAACTCGGACCTGAACAACATCTGGACCTGGCTGGGGGAGACAGAGGAAGAGTTGGAACAGCTGCAGCGCCTAGAGCTTAGCACTGACATCCAGGCTATCGAGCTCCAGATAAAAAAGCTCAAGGTAGCTGCCCTCAGCCTTTCCCACAGCAGCCAGAAAGAACGCTGCCGTATGCAATGCCTGCTCCGATGAAACCACTAGTACTAGCTGCTCTGTTATCACACAGCAGCAGGGAAGTTGTCAACAGAAATGAACTCAGATACCCTCCTCTCCCCCAACCATCCCAGTCAGTATTTATACAGAAGGCTTGGAAGGACAGAGAGATGGATCATCTTGTAGAACTATCCCCCACGTAAATAAACATTTGTGATTTAACGACCTGGTTCTTAAGGAAAGACTAATTAAAAGTTCATGAAACATCCAGGTGTCTCCGGGACCTATTTAACCTCTTTTATTTAATTTCTTTTAAGGGAAATGCAGCAATGACCAGGTTTCCTGCAAGTCTGTATCTAGAGCTAGAAAGGTTTCCTCTCCAAGATTGTGTCTCTGTGAGTTTGTAGAGACGTATTGAAATTGTTTGAGATTCTGGAATCAGCAGAACATCTGAAATAGATTATCGTAGTAACAGAAGCAATTTGCAGTGTAATGAATAAAACAAAACTATGGAGTCATTATGGTAAAACACCTGACATGTGCATTTGATTTTGGCCTGGATGATGTAGGACACTGGATAATGTCCTTTAGCTCCGTCTCTAGATCTTAACACTCTGCTTTAGCACAATTCTTGAAATGCATTAATATATGGAGACTTTTGTAAACATACTATGGGTTGAGAGCCCAGTTTGTTTTTAATAGCTCCTTCAGTCATTTCTTTTTGTTTGGAGAGCATTAAGATGTGTTCTTCCTCTAGGCTCGCCAGGCTTAAGGATTAAGCATGCTGCTTTTGTGTCACTCCGTTTCCGTGTATGTTATTTATTTGGGGGTGGATGTTATTGTGGCATATTGTTTCTTACAAATTTTCAGAGAAATGAATCTTCCCCACTGCTGTTCAGACGACTTGATTGATAGAATAGCCTCTGCACTAGCCCCATCAATTTCTAGATGAAGCATCAGATTGAAGATGCAATTTATTTTTTTTAATATTTTTTTAAGATTTTATTTATTTATTCATAAGAGACACACAGAGAGAGGGAGGCAGAGACACAGGCAGAGGGAGAAGTGGGCTCCAAGCAGGGAGCCCGATGGTGGGACTCGATCCCGGGTCTCCAGGAGCACACTCCGGGCTGCAGGCGGTGCTAAACCGCTGCGCCACCGGGACTGCCCGGAGATGCAATTTATATTATCTGGATTATAAAATGCATTTTTCTCTAGAGTACTTAAATTATTTTAGTTCTTCTCTGGGAAAAATGTAAGGCAGTGTGTATTATGACCAGGCTCCTTAAAAAGTTGATAAAGCAAATGTTGGCCAGAGTCTGAGACCTAAGTGAAATTAGGTTGGGAAAATGAGACCTTGAAAGTCAGCCTGTGTGATAGGGAAAAGCCACCCTCCGTGTGCTTTCCCAGTCTTTCCGGTCTGTTCCCTGAGGATAAATCTGTAGAATAACCAAGTATCTTTCCACAATATCTCTTGATCTTATAATGTCTCTGTATTTGAATCTGTATTACTGCATTTTAAATATATTAGAAAGTGAAAAATTAAGACAAGCTGGAGGCCTAATGGAAATGTTGAGAACTTAGAAGAAAATGTAGCGTGGGTAGATGTGATTTGCAGGATCACTGACCCCTAAACTAATCTAGGGATGTTTAAATAGTACCCAGATATTGAATCATTAGTGCATAATCATGTGCTGCACAAGTTCTTGGAACAGTTCTAGATTTGTGGGAAATGCATGAGGCAAAAATCAGTTGCCTAATTTTTTGTGAAATCAAACTAAATTGGTTTAGCTGATGAAATACCCAATCTATTCTCTTTGCCATCACAAGAATGTGGCCTAAGACATAAGCACGGTTCTTTCTTTGTGGGCCACTAACTCTCTGTGCCTGTCGAGAGAGTTAGTGGCCCTAACTAAACAAACAGCTGGAGGCTGGGGCCTGGGAATCTGCCTGCTTCACAGGTTTCCCGTTTCATTCTACACACAACTTTAAGTACCAATGGTCTAGTGAAATGAGATTCTTCCCCAGGACATTTCCTGCTGCCCAGAACTCTTAGAGCCAGATCTGCGTTTGTTCTGTCTTATTGTTGTTGAACTCCCGTGCTGTGGATTGAGTTAATCATACTCCTTGGTTCATTGCTCAGGATCATCAGTGCTTCCTGCAAAGTTCCTCGTAATTGTGTTTATTTATCCTTCCCCCACCCCACACTCTTCTTTAATCTCACTCTTCCCCCATTCTCTTTAACCTTTTCATTCCTGAAACCCATGGCAACCATTCTTAAATATTAAAGGAGTATTTTTATTAAATTATTGGTTCATATAGGCATGAAAAATGTGGATTTGTGTGTGTGCACGTGCCTTTTAAATAACACCAATGCTATTGTATCACACACAGTGTTCTATTTCTGAATCTTTTCACACTATACCATATTTTAAAATCCCTTCAAGTTGTCAAGTGTAATACAATCCATTTCTTTTAACTACAGTATAGTCCTCGGTAGTGTGTACCACTGTATTTTAGCTAGCCATTTGGTTAAGGCCAGTTTTAATGAGTGGATCTTTTAATTTGGGTGAAGCATTTCCTAAGGTCTTAAACTATGCTTTAAATGTTTTTATTGTTATTTTCTTTGGTTGTTCTCCTTTCTCTTTATAGGAGCTCCAGAAAGCTGTGGACCACCGCAAAGCCCTCATCCTCTCCATCAACCTGTGCAGCTCTGAGTTCACCCAGACTGACAGTGAAAAAAGCCAAGATCTGCAAGATCGCCTATCCCAGATGAACGGGCGCTGGGACCATGTGTGCTCATTGCTAGAAGAGTGGCGGGGCCTGCTCCAAGATGCACTGATGCAGTGTCAGGTTGGTGGGACATCAGACTGCTTATGCTCTGGAGTCAGACACTTCAACTATAGCTGAGTCTGTGACTTGATTTATCAAGGTCACTTAGAGGGATGTAGTTGCTCCCCAGAGTTGGGATTTAAGTGAGATAAATTTGTGCCCAAACTATCCATTATACTGGAGAATCTGTACATTTGAACAGAAGTTCAAAGCCAGTGAATCCCATCTTTTATCCAGCTAACTGCACTATTCCCACAAGTTTATCTCAGCCCCAACACATTCATTCAACAGATATTTACTGAGCATGTTGGTAGACATTTTCTGAACATGAAAGTGAACATTACAAATATTTATTCATCCATTCTACCAAAATTATTTGATGAGTACCCACTCTTTAACAGACATTATGCTGAGCAGTCAGGATACAACACTGCCTCTACTTTTGTTGGGAAATACAAACAATAAAAATGCAAGTAATTGTTTAACGAAGATGCTGATAAGCAAGGGTGATAAGAGTAACTGAGAAAAGCCACTTTGAGAGAGAGGTCAGGGAACTTCTTTTTTCTTTTTTTTCTTTTTTTTTTAATTTATTTTTTATTGGTGTTCAATTTGCCAACATACAGAATAACACCCAGTGCTCATCCCATCAAGTGCCCTCCTCAGTGCCGGTCACCCAGTCACCTCCACCCTCCACCCACCTCCCTTTCTACTACCCCTAGTTCGTCTCCCAGAGTTAGGAGTCTCTCATGTTCAATCTCCCTTTCTGATATTTCCCACTCTTTTTTTTTCCTTTCCCTTTTATTCCCTTTCACTATTTTTTATATTCCCCAAATGAATGAAACCATATAGTGTTTGTCCTTCTCTGATTGACTTATTTCACTCAGCATACTACCCTCCAGTTCCATCCATGTGGAAGCAAATGGTGGGTATTTGTCATTTCTAATGGCTGAGTAATATTCCATTGTATACATAGACCACATCTTCTTTATCCATTCATCTTTCGATGGACACCAAGGCTCCTTCCACAGTTTGGCTATTGTGGACATTGCTGCTAGAAACATCGGGGTGCAGGTGTCCCGGCATTTCGTATCTTTGGGGTAAATCCCCAACAGTGCAATTGCTGGGTCGTAGGGCAGATCTATTTTTAGCTCTTTGAGGAACCTCCACACAATTTTCCAGAGTGGCTGTACCAGTTCACATTCCCACCAACAGTGCAAGAGGGTTCCCTTTTCTCCACATCCTCTCCAACATTTGTGGTTTCCTGCCTTGTTAATTTTCCCCATTCTCACTGGTGTGAGGCAGTAGGGCAGATCTATTTTTAACTATGTGAGGAACCTCCACACAGTTTTCCAGAGTGGCTGCACCACTTCATATTCCCACCCACAGTGCAAGAGGGTTCCCCTTTCTCCACATCCTCTCCAACATTTGTTGTTTCCTGCCTTGTTAATTTTCCCCACTCTCACTGGTGTGAGGTGGTATCTCATTGTGGTTTTGATTTGTATTTCCCTGATGGCCAGTGATGCAGAGCATTTTCTCATGTGCTTGTTGGCCATGTCTATGTCTTCCTCTGTGAGATTTCTGTTCATGACTTTTGCCCATTTCATGTTTGGATTGTTTGTTTCTTTGCTGTTGAGTTGAATGAGTTCTTTATAGATCTTGGAAACTAGCCCTTTATCTGATACGTCATTTGCAAATATCTTCTCCCATTCTGTAGGTTGTCTTTTAGTTTTGTTGACTGTTTCTTTTGCTGTGCAGAAGCTTCTTATCTTGATGAAGTCTCAATAGTTCGTTTTTGCTTTTGTTTCTTTTGCCTTTGTGGATGTATCTTGCAAGAAGTTACTGTGGCCGAGTTCAAAAAGGGTGTTGCCTGTGTTCTCCTCTAGGATTTTGATGGAATCTTGTCTCACATTTAGATCTTTCATCCATTTGAGTTTATCTTTGTGTATGGTGTAAGAGAATGGTCTAGTTTCATTCTTCTGCATGTGGATGTCCAATTTTCCCAACACCATTTGTTGAAGAGACTGTCCTTTTTCCATTGAATATTCTTTCCTGCTTTGTCAAAGACTAGTTGACCATAGAGTTGAGATTCCCTTTCTGGGTTCTCTATTCTGTTCCACTGATCTATGTGTCTGCTTTTGTGCCAGTACCACACTGTCTTGATGATTACAGGTTTGTAGTACAACCTGAAATCTGGCATTGTGATGCTCCCAGCGATGGTTTTCTTTTTTAATACTCCCCTGGCTATTCAGGGTCTTTTCTGATTCCACACAAATCTTAAAATAATTTGTTCCAACTCTCTGAAGAAAGTCCGTGGTATTTTGATAGGGATTGCATTAAACGTGTAAATTGCCCTGGGTAACATTGACATTTTCACAATATTAATTCTTCCAATCCATGAGCATGGAATATTTTTCCATCTGTTTGTGTCTTCTTCAATTTCTTTCAGAAGTGTTCTGCAGTTTTTAGGGTATAGATCCTTTACCTCTTTAGTTAGGTTTATTCCTAGGTATCTTATGCTTTGGGGTGCAATTGAAAATGGGATTGACTCCTTAATTTCTCTTTCTTCAGTCTCATTGTTAGTGTATAGAAATGCCACTGACTTCTGGGCATTGGTTTTGTATCCTGCCACACTGCCAAATTGCTGTATGAGTTCTAGCAATCTTGGGGTGGAGTCTTTTGGATTTTCTATGTACAGTATCATGTCATCTGCGAAGAGGGAGAGTTTGACTTCTTCTTTGCCAATTTGAATGCCTTTTATTTCTTTTTGTTTTCTGATTGCTGAGGCTAAGACTTCTAGTACTATGTTGAATAGCAGTGGTGAGAGTGGACATGAGGTCAGGGAACTTCTATGAATCTTTGAGCTAACACTGGAGGGACATTGCCATGAAGGCGACTGAGCAAATGGGTTGTCCCAGAAACAAGAAAAGGCTTAGTGTCTTTAAGGTCAGAAAAGAGGCCAGTGTGACAGAATGTAGTCAGAGAGTCAGGGAGTGATAAGAAAGATCAAGGAGATGGTTAGCAGCCATATCACACAGGGCCTTGTAGGTCCTGGCTGAGAGTGCATTGTATTCTGAGCACAATGTAAGCCTTCTTTTCAGGTTTCTATGTGCCCCAAGAATACCTTGAAAGCAGGTACACAAGTTGTTGTTTCACCTCTAGACCCCCTTTCACTTTTCATCCCTGTACCCCCTCCTAGGCCTGTGCTATCCACATAGGAGATCTTCAGGAACTATGCATTGAATATGAATGAAGCGTATAGGTAATCAGATTAAGGCCTTACAATATGGAAAGGTTTGGATACAGGGAGAAGAAAGGGGAGCAGAGCTGATTTCTTCCAAACTGAATAGTAACCCTAGAAATTAAGTATTTCATGACAGTTTTTCCTTATGTCTAAACTCTCCCTCAAATAATAAACTAGATGTTTTGGGGGAGAATATGAACTCAGATAATTACAACAGCACCAGTGCTTTTGTCAGAAAGGAGTTGTGCATAAGAGCTTAAACCCCACAGTGGTAGCAATTGGAAAGGATGGGAATTTAAGCTATGAGAGAAAAAAAACATACTATTTAAGATGATTTTATATCCCATGTTTTTTCTTCATAGGATTTCCATGAAATGAGTCATGGTTTGCTGCTTATGCTGGAGAACATCGACAGAAGGAAAAATGAAATTGTCCCTATTGATTCTAACCAGGATGCAGAGACACTTCAGGACCATCACAAACAGCTTATGGTAAGATGTGTGAACTCTGGCAGCTGCTGGTTATTCATAGCAGCCATCCATTTCATTTATAAGAAAAGAATATAGGTGATAATTTTTTTTTACACCTTTTACCTGTCTCTAACTTTCTCTTTTTTACTCATCATAGTTTCTGATTTTTGTAAGGCAAACATGCTCATAGAAGATGACGTCTATGAGCTTTAGAATTTGGTTCTAAAGTCATTGCTCAGTTGTAGAGATCTTAGATGTTCTTCATCTTAAATAAGTTGTTTTTACTAAAGCAGATCTTTGGCAATGACACTTATTTTAAATTTAAACTGTATTTGCTACATCTCTGTATAAAGTAAGTATATTGAGTGGCTTAAATTTTATTTTTATTTAAACTATTAAAATAGAAAGAGATTATTCAGACTCCTTAGAAGAAATTAAATTTACCAGATTTAACAGTAACCTTGTCACCAAGTTTTGTGAAAATGAAGACAAAAAGGAAAGTGCGAAAAGTTATTTTCATTATCTGAGGTAAAAAAAAAAAAAAAAACATTCTAGTTCTCAAGGAGAAAGAAACTTTTTCTAGCACTGAATTCAAAAGGAAAGTTGTCGATTCTCATACAAAGGACTTTGGACAATATAATGTACACTGTACTTAAGGGATATTATAGAAAATAAAGAAGTATATTTCAGTTCCATTAGGAGAAAATGATTTGCATTTTGTAGCTTTCTGTATTTTTAAAATGTCATTTCTCAACATTTAATACTTATACTTACTAACCTAAGCAACAGAATTGGTAGCTTTTAATTCAGTACAATAAAGGTCTTAGAAACCAAGGGGGAAGAGCTATGCAATGGCATTTCTACTGACTTTTGACCTCAGACATTAGTTGTAAATGATGAATCACTACTGTATCCTTTAAAAAAAAATCTTGAACAAATATCAGAGTATACTTAGACATATGTGTTTTGCTATATTTATGTTAATGTTTCACTTTCTGTATAAAATAATATCTTATGTCTCATTTGCATAATACTTGATATTTTAAGCACTTTCACATATATTCACCAGTTTGAACCTTCCAATATACTTACTGTGGATGAGACAGGAAATAGTATAATCATTTTACCAAATGAGAAAACTTGAAATTTGAAAGATTCAGGGGCCTTATAGAATATTTTTGGCAGAAGCAGGGCTAGAACCCAGACCCCAATTCCTGAATGCCATGAGATGCTTCATTCTTCCTGTGTGAGTACAGCATTCAGATATTCAGGTATTGATGGCTCACTAACTTAAACTGATGTCACTCCGCCTTTCTGGAATTTTCCACAATGATCCAAAATTCTTAGTAAAGTATTTCTTATCATGTACATAGCAAATAAGGCATGAGCTGTTGGAATCCCAGCTCAAAGTGGCCTCACTGCAAGACATGTCTTGCCAACTCTTGGTGAATGCTGAAGGCACAGATTGTTTAGAAGCCAAAGAAAAAGTCCATGTGATTGGAAATCGGCTCAAACTTCTCTTGAAGGAGGTCAGTCGTCACATCAAGGAGCTGGAGAAGTTATTAGATATGTCAAGCAGTCAGCAGGTAAGCTCTAAGCAGACATCATTGTGTAGCATTTCTTACAGGAAACCATAGAAGCATCATCTTTATCCATTTTTAAAAGGACTTTGAATGTAGTACTTGTCAGAATAAAGTGCCCACTCTCAATCACTGCTCTTAGGAGTCCTGTCTCAAAATTAAAAGAAAAAAAATTTAAGGGACTCATAAAATTTTATAATAGGACACTGTTATTGATTCTATTACATCAAGAAGACTTCTTGCAATTGTTACTGCTAACCCTTTACCATCACTACTGTGGCATTGTATTTTACCCTGTTTATTTAAGAATTCACATGTTTTCAGCCACACAGCTATGGTAGATCATAACCAATCATTGCAATATGAGTTTTGTTTTCAAACACTAAAGGCATGTGTTCTCCTGACATAGATGGCAATTAATTCATAGAAAATATCCTCTGCTCATTTACTTTTTATATTTTTTTCTTAAATCTATTGCATCATGGTACTACTATTGGTTTTGAGAAATGCATTTGTAGATACAGAGATGCTTGGTAAGACTTCGAACATTCAGTTGTCAAATCCTGTTATGAACACACCAACACCCTACCCTGCCCTCTTGTAAGCATGCAAAAGAGCAGTCTACTCCGAATAACAGAAAAATGTTAGAAATACTACAAAAGCAGGCTCCTGGATGAATATCTTTCATTTCTAACTTAAAATTAGTTTCTCTCTGGCGTGAGACACCTGTAGTGTAAGACCCATTCCTCCACCTCCTTTACTTCCTTTCATCCACATCCGCGTCACTAAGAAATAGTAAATCTACAAGTGACATAGTAATAGCAAAACTATATCTGTATTTTCCAGTAGGACCAAATTTATGCCCAGAAGAGCCTAATACACTAGAAGATTTAGGTTCTATTCTTATATGTCTGATTCTGTTTTGCCGAAAGAATGGTTTGCTTTTTATCAGTACGGATGCGCTGGTAAATTCATTGCATATGACCAAGCCATCATAGCTTTGGGACATGGAGTCATTAAAAGAATCTATTTCCTATGCAGGATTTGTCTTCCTGGTCTTCTGCTGATGAACTGGACACCTCAGGATCTGTGAGTCCTACATCAGGAAGAAGCACCCCAAACAGACAAAGAACGGTAACTTTCCACTGGTCCTTGTCAGTTGGCCCATGGGTGGGAACATTGGGGAGCAACAGTATTTATACCTTCCTCAGGTTCCACAGGCTCCCCCCAGGAAAGTGAGAGTCTCCCTACAAAAGAGCATTGTCACACTGTAACACAGTGAAGTGTTGTTTCCTCAGCCCTGCCACATGCCTTTCCCACATGCACTCAGGAATGGAAAAGAACATTCTGTTTTTCAAAAGAATTGAGGGCTCAATGTGTGGTTGGTACAGGGAGACAAATTATTTCTCTTGCTCCAAGGGCCATTGCTAGAATGATGTTCCCTTGCTTCCTTGGTGGCTCCTCCCTTCAAACCACTACCACCATAGTCCACTTAAAAACAGCAGGTACCATGTAAAGGGGCACCTCAGCCAGAAGCAGACAAAATAGGGAGCGTCTCATGAGACCATTAAATGCATGAGACACGTGGAGGTTCTGCTGAACTCTCAAGCAAAGAAGCTCGTGAAGGATTTTGGCAATTGTGCTGCCCCCAAAGAGGCAACAGCTCAAGAGAACTCACCCACAGAGCCTTTGGGGGGCTGCCTCGCTGGCGTTCTAAGAGGATGGAAAGACGAATCTGGCCCCTACTACCCTCTATACTTTGATTTCTCTGTGTAATTAGAAGCTTGTTTTTGTTTTGTTATTTTTTTTTGTCCGGCTTTATGACTATATTCATTTTTATTACATCCCGTTTTCCTTAGTTTTTAGAAGTATTGATTTTGTTTGTACTCTTTTTGTTATAAACACTTAAGTCCTATGCTGATAAATGTTATTATCTTATTTAGGATTGTTTTTTACTACATTCACTAGTTTCCTATAGATCCTAGTTTAAGAATGTGAAGGAATACTGGCTTTTCAGGTCAAATTCTAGCCCTATTTTAACTTGTCTGGTTCTTGTCATTTTATAAAGAACAATTTCATATTGCCATTGGTATTTTTTTATCTACCAAGAATTTCAATACTATTTCAGTGTTCTAGAAGATGAAAAAATATGGCATGACATGGCACACTGACCTTTATATTTATTGTAAGTAGATCCTTGGCTTGTGCAGAGTTATCTGTGTTTCCACCATGAAAAATGGGGGAAAATATGCCCACTGTGGTGGGGACTCCTGAACCACAATTTCTGTTTCCTCAGTGACTAATGATAGAGATGTGAATTTGTTTCACTTCTTCAACAAAAGAAAAGCCAGTTTCCTGAATTCATGGGTACTGATCATTTCATTTGATTTATTTTTTCCTTTGCCGCATTTTTAGTTTAAATTTTTTTTCAGTAGCTTGTCTTTATTTGCCTGGACTGAACATTCTTCTTTCTTTACCCCTGTTCATTGCAAACAGCCACGAGGCAAATGTAGTCTCTCACAGCCTGGACCCTCTGTCAACAGTCCACATAGCAGGTACCTTATTCTCCTGGTTTCCACACTGTTCTAGAACTCCAAGAGGATGATGAAAATTGTCCATGATTTTGGTAGACCTCTATCTGGTCTGCCTCAGGGTAGTTGAAAAATTACTTGTTTCATCCCAGACCCTTTTTCTAATAAATTAAAGAGACTTTTTTTTAAGTGCAAAGTATAAGTAAAGCTCAGAGCACAAAATATTTGGATCCCAGCAGAATTTTATCTAGCTATACTTAGGCTATCTGATACTTTTCATCACATCATATTCTGTGTGCACTTAAGGATTCAGTGCAATGAATGGTATAGCCAACATTTGTTTCATGGCAGACTTTCATCATCCTCTTTATTTCTAGATTTTACAATAAGACAGGTAATAGATCAATGAATTATTTTATCATTCACAGAACCCACAAATCTGAATAAAATATACTAACATCCCCAGCTTTTTATTTTATTTTAATGTTTTATCCAGATTGTGGGTTTTGAATTCTCAAAATGACAAGTCCTAATTTGGTATTATTTAAAATTTATAAGCACCTTCTCTCTTTTGCTTACCCTAATACTTCTCTTCTGCCAGCACACTCAGTCACTCACCTTCCTGACACTTGGCAAGCTCTTTCACGCTAGAAACAAGGGCAATCAGTACTCCTGCCTGGGGATGTCCAGAGAGCCTACTCACAACTGCCACTCGTGCTTTACGCCTGGCTTCCAACAATCCCTTATTTCTGCAGTTAGCGGTGCTTTTGCCTTCTTCGTTGTTGGTGTGATGTCTGTGCTCCCCTGCCCTTTCACTAATCAATTCATGTTCCCCCAGACAACTCTTTAAAAATGAAAATAGTGTCCCTGGAGCTGATTTTTCATTCCAGTCCCAAGCAGTTCACTGTTAAAGTAGCTTGCCCCTCTGGAAACTTATCACCACTGAGCTGGAATCAAATTCCTGAAAGGAGGGTGAGGGATGAGGAAGTGTAGAACTATAAACAACCCCTGAGTAATAGTTTTCATTTTCCAGCTGTATGCTGAAGGGATTAGATATTTGATTTGGTCATTCCTACTCAGCTGAAGTAATGCAGAACATACTTTGATGTGCTTTTTGGTTTTAAGCCTCCCTTTACTGTGCTTTTTTTTTTTTTCTTTCCCTTTGGTTTGGTTTGGCAATAATTTTGTGAGATTTTTTTTGTCCATAATAAATCAATAATGGAATATGAATGGAGAAAAACTCACAAGAATTTTTGAAGACAGTGATGGACTTCTACAGGTGCTCTGATGTTGTCTTAGTCCCCTATGAGAAAAGCCAATCATGTACTATAGACAGATCATTGCTTGGTCCATCTTCTCCCCACAAATTGCTGATGTGCCATGAACAAAGATGGGGACTCTCCCCAGAGCAGTCTTTGTAGGATACTAGAGATCAATTCTTTGGTTGATTTAAATGATGGTGATGACAAGGGGGAAAGCTCTTACGTTATTATGCAACACCAATAGCAACTGCCCTCTGGTTCCCAAATATCACATCAGTCTTCTGCTCCCCCAATCCTCTTAGTTGCATGGGTCTTCGGAAAATGTCAAAAGCATTGTTTCTTAGGGCAGCAAGTGCTTCAACATGTCTCCTAACAGGGCTTTGCAGCTGGGACAGCCACATTCTCACTCAGCTCTGCTCTGTACAGCGCTATTTATTAACATGTTTCTGAGCATACAGCACAGTGTTTACTTTGCTACCTAGAGGGTCTGGAACACAAATGATCTACACTCGAATGGCAAACTTCATCAAACACCTTGGTAGACAGGTTGTGGTTGAACATTCTTGGACTTCTTAACTTCTTGACACCTCTGTTTTGGGATACACCGAACCCCAACGACGGAATGTGGAGTCTGCTAAGAAGGAATTAACTTCACTCATAATCCAGCCTGTTACAGTGTTCCTTTACATTGAGACTAGAGAGTACCTTGTTGTTTGATCTTGCACTGGTCTAGCAAATTTGAAAGCACAAACAATGTAGAATGTTGACCCCACCGATCTACAATGGAAAATTTTAGACACATATTCTTTCTTAGAGAGGAAAGAGACTGAGTTGGAAGAAACTGGGTATTAGTTTGAAGGGAGGGGGTTCTTATATTATTTTTGTTGTTTAAAGTCTATTGTTAATAATACAGTTGTTTATCTGCTATTTATGGTTTCAGGTTGATTTTATAGCCACACTTCTATGTCCTCTTATGTAATAGTCTAAGCTTACGTATAGATTGATGCCAATATTTACTGTACATCTACTGTGTTTAGGCACTGGGCTTACAAAATGCTGTACGGTTCCTACCATGTGTCAGAATCTACAGATTCCACAAATCAATTATAAGAAGCTCCTTAAGATTCTTTTAAAATTATAAACATTGGAAAAACATCTTGCATAAATTCATAATAATTATTCATAATTTTTTAGATTAAAAAGGTTTAAAAAGCAATGTTTATAATGGTCCAGCTGGACTTTTTTTTTTTTAAGATATTTTATTTATTCATAGAGACACCGAAAGAGAGAGGCAGAGACACAGGCAGAGGGAGAAGCAGGCTCCATGCAGGGAGCCCAATGTGGGACTCGATCCCGGGTCTCCAGGATCACGCCCCGGGCTGCAGGTGGCACTAAACCACTGCGCCACCAGGGCTGCCCTATAATGGTCCAGCTGGACTTTTTTTCTACCTTTGACTTAAAATAATCTAACTCAATCACCAGTAAGTCTTCACAACTCTAAAGTGGATTATTTGAAGTTGACAAACGGGAAGATTACTCCAATTTTCAGCAAGGCAAAGGACTAATTGCTCTGTAGTCTGGATATAATGAGGTGATGACTTCATTCCAAAACTTAACCAAAAATTCTGAAAAAAAATTTCAAAAAATTCTAATGCAAAATTTCCTTGGGCACCTTTGGTCTCTGGCACTTTCTACACAGAGAACAAGGTTAAATGAGAAGCAGCAAACGGAAAGAAGGGGGAGGGAAACTGAACACTTCACTGTATATACTGTTCAGTTTCTTATGGAATTTTTTTCAAGTCTTTCCTATCAGGCTCCTCCCTGGGGATCTACTTATTCATAGCATTCAGAGAGCCTCAATCTACACAGGTGCACTTCTGGGACAGGCTGGCCTCCAAGGCTGAGGGCAGTTATAGGGTAAGGAACCAAAATGTTCCTTTTCTAATATTTTGAGGTATGCATCCCCAGTGTTTCCCATGAATAAGCCAGTCACTTTGGCAAATGTATCACATCATTGAAAGCGCTACTAATAAACCAGGACTCTCCTTCTCCTGGGAGACAAGGCTAAATACAGCCAATCCCTAATGGTATGAGTTATCACGCCTTTGCTTTAACAATAATAAGTTATTAATGATAAATTATATTTATTTAGCACTTAAGTGTCCTAAGCACTCTGCTAAGCATTGTATATTTGTTACCTCATTTAACTATTACCACATTCCCATGGCATGGCTATATTCCCAAGTTTACAGTCAAGGATACAGGATCAGAGGTATGAAGATTAAAGATTTGAACCAGGTCTACCTGACTCTGGATCCTAGCTTGTAAAGCACTTCACTCTGCCAAAGGGGTGTGGAATCCTTTGCATGATAGTTCGGGGGCTTCGGCTGCCCCAGGCAGCCTGACACTGCCTAGGACCAGCCAGTTCATTTTTTGAAAAAAGAAGACCGAAATGCTAAATTGATTCTGGAAATATGTCTCTGAACCACACATCCAGGGAACAAAGACCATCCACACAAGAACAGACAACAAGATTATACACATCCTCGGTGTTTTCTCAGAGTAACTTCCTATTACTACACTGCCAGTGTTAGCTAACAAGTAACAAAATGAATTGAAAGTTTCTTTTCACTTGCTTTTAAATAATGTATGCCCAGAAGTAATTCATTTTATTCTCCTTGATTATGTAAAATTTTTGAAATGAGTCATACTTCACACATGCTATTCAGGCTTTTTACATCCTTGGGCCATACTTTCTTTTTTTTTTTTTGTGGGGGGGCATACTTTCTTTTGTGTGATATGTTATTATAACTGCTTCCTCCTTTACCATCTTCCTTCTTCCGCAACTATATGTATTTGTGATGAAACAACTCCTGGGCAGTTTTTTACCCAGAAATTTGAATGAGTCAGGGGAGTGAGAAAAATGATAAAATAAATATTTACTTGTAGAGAATAAACACATTTTTGCTGGACAGAATTATCTGAAATATCTCCATCAATTAAGTTCCTTGGATAAGTTCACATTTATTTCATTTTTCCCATATAAACACAATCTCAACTCACATCTATTTATATAATAAGGCCATTGGAGAGTGATGAGTGACTAGTTAATGAGTTGTCTTTGTTCTTTCCCTTGTCAAATTTCCCAAGGCTCTTGAAACAGGTGATCTTAGATCAACGGGTAAATATTAAAAGCACCCTCTTACCCTGGCACCATTATCCTGTTGGTACTAGAAGCTCTAGTACAGATTCATCTAAGAAGAGACAACTTTGGGCAACATTGAAACCCTGGGAATTGCCCCCAAGGAGGTGGCATTTTTCTCAGTAGATAAAGTGGACGTTTCCAAGAGCAGTCAACTGCATGGAAGCTCACTAAGCACTCTGTGTTCTCTTTGTCCCCTCTCAGCCCATTACTTCTCCCAGGTTGGCATTCTTCAATGTTAGAAGGCACATACTAATTAAATTTTAATCAGAAATGCTCTGATGCTGTTAAATGTGCCATGTCCTTCAACAGACTCTATAACACATGAACCCATATTCCAAGATGGTGACCTTTCTAGTTTTTTGTGGGAGTGGATTTGTCAATGTGTGGCCCCTGTATTAATTTTGATCTTTGGCTTACTAGCTCAAAGAAGATAATAATTGACAAACAGGAGTTCTTCATCTCTGTCAGTCAAATTGTATAATTAAGTATATGCATGAACCTGCCCATAACTAATGTCCTTAAATATCTTCTAAAGAAAAAGACTCAGAAATCTCTTTCATTTTGTTTAAATACTGAATAATGAGGAAATGTAGAACTGTCTTTTGTGTTCCTGTTATAATTCATCCAGGGATAGATGGTGAGTGTCATTTCCCAGGGCATATTTTCAGGTCAAAGAAAGACACATTGAAAGAAAATTCAATCCAGAGTTCATCAGTAACTATCCCATTCTTCTCAAGACACTTTAAGGCAAACCACTGAAATTATAAACAGAGCCAAAAAAATTTTAGGATATTAATGCACACCCCTTGTCTTTGCAAATGAAAAAATTAAGACCAGAGAGACTAAATTACTTGCTTAAGACCAAAGAGACTAAATTACTTGCCCAAGATTGTACAGTTGCCTTGAGACAAAATGTCCTCAGCTCCATATACAGACTGGATCTGCATAATACTGTGAGGTTTCACTATTAGAGGCATTTATTTCAGACTCAAACCACTCACTTCCACATATCTTAGGATACAGGTATTGTCTTCTTTGCCTCTACAGGTGAGATACATAAATATGACCTGGACAACCTCATTGTGTCATCAAACAACACAGTGTTGCAGACTTGTGAACCCTGACTTCCTGCTGGAGCCCTTCATTTCCTTGTGTGATTTGGAGCAAGTGATTTATACATAGAATCCAAGTTCTGGGACTAAAAATCTCAGGGTTAAAATCTTAATTTTTCCATTTGCTAGCTATATAATCTTGAGCCAGCTACTTTATCTCTTTTAGTCTCCTTTTCATTATCTATAAAATGAAGATAATGAGCACACAGAGACTACCATGATGATTAAGTAAGAGAATAGAATAAATGCTTAGTGTGTTGCCCAGCAATTAGAAGAATAAATATTAACTCTCCTTAGCCACTTATCTACAAAGTTAGAAGATGGATTGGATATTCTTTAAGACTTTATTTCAACATGAATATTTTATAATTTGATAGCTTGAGCAGTTTCTGTTTTCTCCTTCCATTAGTAGGAATGTGACATACTTTGTTTATGCTTTACTGTATTTTCACAATATATAGCCTTTCCCATGCAGTTCATGAGGAATAACTCATTGGCCTTAGCCTAAGGGCAATTAATCAATTTGACCACTAGATGGTGATTAAACTCTTATGGCCTCTCAGTTGGTAGACTACTGACCAACTAGTAGAAGACATTAAATATATAAAATATGGAACTTTCAACTTGGAAGAACATCTAATCTAATTTGAAGGTTTTGAAGAAGTTGGCATGTAGAGGTGAAGTGAGTTATTCAAAGTTACACAAATGTAAGTTGCAGACTTTGGAAAAGAATACAATCCCAGTTTTGGCCAACAATTTGTTTTTTTTTCATTACACTGCAAGAATTGTACTAGGAACACAGTATGGTATGTGGCTGTTTAGGGCTTCTGCAGGTCTAGTCTGCTTGTCTCACATATGTCTTTGATGGTGTAATGAGAAAGCTTTAAGTACTCCCTCTGTTCCTTTTTAAGGGGATTGTGTCTGTTTTTATCTTAACATTTATTTTCTTTGGTGCCACCTCTTATCCCTCACTGATGTTTATGTAATTTACTTTCAGAAATTAATGGCTAATAGGATATCTGGAAACATAATATTTTCTTATGAAAAAAATGTACAGAATAACCAATATAGTTTTTACACCTTCAGATCTCTCCAGTGGCCTCACATTCAGTGTCCTTACCTTTAGTGATCTCATACCCATTAGGGAATTCATACTAGGTATGGGGGAATGTGTTTCATTAGTACATACATTCTTTTTTGCTCCCAGAATGTTTTGTGTGTGCACATGTGTGCGCGTGTGTGCATGTGTGTATACAAAATGCCTCTTGTAAATAACGTTTTCTTCTATGACTTTTCTACTAGTAACCAAATAAGATGTTAATGGATGCTCACAAAGAGAAAATAGTGCACCTCACCCAGGACTTACTTCCATATTTAAAAGTAGATGGGAAAATGGAAATAGATAAGAAAACTTGGAACTTTGAGTCCAGAAGACGCTTTCAATAGGACAATCTATTCCCATCAGAAAATGATATCTGTTTCCCAAAGTCAGAGAGCTGGTGATAAATGGGATCAGCCTAGAATCTATGCCATTCCAGACCAGTGTTCTGTAGGCTAACCCTGCTGCCACCTTGTTCATACAGCTTTGGAACCCACTTGGGTCAGGGCCAGATGCTGATTCAGTGCAAGATAAAACCAGGGTATACTCTAAGATTATTTAAACTTTATGAGTCTCTGCAAGATGGCTGCGCTGTTCTTAACCTTGCTGCATAGATTTTGGCACATCCGGGATGACAAGATGGACATTTTGCATAATTCTGACAGCAACTAATTTTGCCTTATGATGCTACTGATACTCTTAAACCAAAAGTGCCCTGCATCAAACATCCACATTTTAATTATCCTGGACCTACTTAATCTATGCTGATAGAATGTGTGTAGAGCAGTTTTCTTTGTTGATGGAAAATGTTTTACCAAATTAAGGGATAGAATTTGAACCCAATTAGTCGCCTTTAGTGGACTGACTAAATATTTATTTTTCATCAGCGAAGTTTCCCAAAAAAACCTTCCATATGGTGGTGGGAAGATGACGTGGGCATACTGCAGATGGCTGCCAGCTAATTGCCAGGTTGGGTTGTATTTGGGATGGTCCCTTAGCTTCCACGAAGGTGAGGAAGCAAAAAGCAGCATACACCCAGCATTTGAGATATTTGAGTTATTTATGTTGATTCTCCTCTCAGGTCCATAAAAGGTGGCTCCGATTCCTCCCTTTCTGAGCCTCGGCCAGCTCAGTCCGGCCGAGCCTTCCTATTCAGAGTCCTCCGAGCGGCTCTTCCACTTCAGCTTCTCCTGCTGCTCCTCATCGGGCTCGCCTGCCTTGTACCAATGTCAGAGGAAGACTATAGTTGTGCCCTCTCCAACAACTTTGCCCGATCATTCCACCCCATGCTCAGATACACAAATGGCCCTCCTCCGCTCTGAATCAAGCAGATGCCATCTGCAGCAGTGCTGATAGCATAAGGAGGATTTGGCCAAAAGCAATCCCAAACTAGTAAAAAGAGGACCGGAATCTTGGCGAATGTCCTTGATGTGGCACCTTTAGCTCATCTCTGTATCCCATGTGTGCAAATTATGGCTTCGGAGATAGTAAAAAATGACAAGAGGAGAACAGACAGACAACAGTTTGGGAGGAAATTTTGTCTGAAACTCTGAGCCTCAGTGCTAAAGAGGGCCAGGACCTCCAGCGTTCTCTGGACGCATGAATTCTGGGATGAATCCTCTGCACACCCAAGGACTTAAGTAACTGAGCAGCTCTCCCCTGGTGCTGCTCCATCCATTCAACACAGGCTTCTCCCTGAATGCCAGGTTGGCATTGAACAATCTACCAACCAACCAGTACTGAAGAGATTTTAGAACCTTGTAACATACAATTTTTAAGAGCTTATATGGCACCTTTCTTTTTACCTTGTTTTCCTTTGGGGCATGATGTTCTAACCTTTGCTTTAGAAGCACAAGCTGTAAATCTAAAAGGCACTTTTTTAAAGCTCTAAAGAAAAACTGGATGTAATAAATAAGATCATGGAAGGCTTTATGTGAAAAAAAAGTTGAATGTTACAGTAAAAAAAAAGATATTTATGTATGTACAGTTTGCTAAAGCCAAGTTTTGTTTGTATTGATTTCTCTGCATTTATTATAGATACTATAAAATATTTTGTCTGTGTTTTTTTTTCTTCCCCCTAAGAAAATGACTCTAAATTTATGTAAAGCAGGCACTTATCAGAGCACACCCTAAATGATCTTTTTTGCAGAATGAGAGAACCTGAAACATAAATACATAGTAAAGAAAAAGGGTGGTTACAAGTGGCGCACATTTAGACATAAGGGACTCTGGATGATTTTTCCCCCTCCTCTTCCCACAGCTAGTCATATCTCCTGACCTCTTACTTCCCAACATTTTTTTACAGACCCCTTTTCTCTCTATTCCCTTTGCCTAGTTAGAAGAAACTCCACCTAATCTCCTGACTGAGGCCCCATCCCCACTCCATCTCAAGGATACACAATGGCTGTGTGGATATTTTTTTATAGGACTCTTGTTCACATCCCTAGTCTACTCCCAAATCTTCTGTTGCTTTTCATTGTCTCCCAGAAGAAATACAGTTTTCATTCCCCATTCAAGTCCAGATGCAAAAGATTATTCTGCCCCTCTGATCTTGCCAACCAGCGGCCATCGTGGGATTGCTTGGTGTTCATGGCATTTTAATCCATCCTTTAATAGTTGGAAGAGGAGGATTTATAGAAAGCCCAGGTCTGAGGCTTCTCTTGAAAATGGGAATCCCTGGTGCCTTGGATACATATTCCTGGGATGACGTGGTTGCTGGGGTGACTTGGTTGCTGTCCCTTGAAGAACAGGAAGATATAATTTTTACATTTGCCTTTATATCCTATTAACTCCTCTCACTAAAACCAGTCTAATTCCTGTGAGTATTAGTTTACAGATACTCTACATGGAGAATTTAAACCAAACTGAGGTACTCAACATTACCTGAAACTGCCCACCATGGTTTCCATGATGTTTGTAGCCTGCATGCCATCTCAACTAGGGTTCCTGAGGATTTTTAGGTTCCCAATTCCTGGGATCACTGCAGAACTTCTAGTCCCATCTCTGGGCATACAAGCTGAGAGTTTACGTTAAAAACAGACACCCGAGGTGATTTTTGCCCCATTAACTGTTGAAAAGCACTTTCCCATCCCTTCTACCTCCACAGTTTTGTTCTAACTACTCCTCTCTCCTACGACTCAACTTACAGAGTCACCAGCTCCCTAAAGACTTCTCTGATCAGTGATTGGACTATATTTAAGACTTCCCTCTACTGAATTTTCCTCACATGGGCATTCTGCTTTCTACCTACCATCAGATTATTCCTGTCTCATGTCCCTGGAACCCTGCTCAAGGAACAGATTGGAGTTGAGGTGTTCTGTTTTAAAGAGGAGAAACCTTAGCACAGGTTTCTCCCCTTCCTGTTTCTGGAAAGGCTGTGAGCAGGGGCAGAGATTGGAGCTGCTGGTGCCCTTATCTGAGATTGGGCCTTGCCCTTCCCTTACTTCCCCTCCACTCCTGCTCTGAACTCCGGGAAGTAGAGAGCTGGGAACAGTCCAGCCCTTAGGAAAATCAGTGCACAATGAGACATTAGCTATGGAAGAGATCAGCACCAAGAGATTGCAGAGCCATTGCTTCTCCACATTATGCCTAACTGACTAATTAGGCATCTCCCATCCCTGAAGAATCAAGTGATAAATGTGGCTAAGAAAAAAGTTTGGTTTTGATTAAGAAGAATCTTGGAGTATAGTCTTTTTGTGTCTTTCTAGAAACCCCTGGGAATCACCCAGAGGGATGCATGATGTGCATTCCTATTACATTGTTGAAGACTCAATCCAACCTTGGAACAGAACAGAACAGAAGGGCAAAGTCCTGATGAGTGGAAGCGTTGAAGCTGTGAAGTCATGGCTTTCCCCAGGTGATGATATGACCAGTCCAGTGAGGGCCAAGCCAGCCACAGTTGAGTCTGGTACCTCTGCCCAGAGCCCTCATATTCTCACCTGCCTCTTGAGGAAGGGGCCACAGGACACCATTAGGAGCAGTCCTGGTAACAGAGAAAGAGGATGATTCAGCAAAGGCTTTGGGAACAAGATGAGAGATTATTCAGGGAGTTAAAGGGCTCTTGTTTCTGGAGTGAAGACTGCCAAGGGTCCTGCTGTGGTCTAGAGGTGGCCAGTGATCCCGAGAGTGGTGGGTGAGGAAGGACAAAGCACAGAGCCCATCGGCTGGCTAGGAGCATAATGAGATTTGCACAGGCAAAAAGGAAATATTAGAAATAATGAGGAAGGAGAAAATCCATAGAGCTAACATGGAGAAATGAAAGTTTGGAAACTAAAAGCAGCAACTTACCAAGAAATCCAGAGAAGAGTAAAAGACTTTCGGGAAAACTGCCCCTGGGGAGCAGGAACATTGCCTCCTGGAAAATGGGGCGGCAGTAGCCTCTCTTGTTTTTGTAAGAAGAGAGGAGAGACACCTTCAAAAGGCTTGGATGAGAATTCAGCGAGCTGAGGTCTGAGATTTCCTGTTCGAAAGGCAGGTTGTGGTAGACTGATTTACAGCCTATGCTCTGGGGCCAATTATTAAGAAACTAAAGCTACAGGACTTTATTGACAAGCCACAGAATAGATCGTAAAGCAAAGAAAAGTAGAGCGAGTTGATTTATGAAAGGCAATCGTGGCCAAAAACACAGGGTCTCTGGGAGCTGGGGTGGATGGGCCTGAGACCAGTCCTAATAGTTGGGATCTCTGCCCCTGCCTCCCACCAGTCCAGCATCACCAAATGTGTCCTCAGGAAACTGGGTAAGTAAGAGTCTCAGAGTAAGCACTGAATAGGTTCAGACACGCCAGGCAGAGCAGCATCCCTCCTATCATGGTGTTTATCAAATGCCTGCTGTGACGTGTGATCTGCCCCAGACCTCCTGAGGCCAGGCTCCACCAGGACCCCATCACTTCTCGTTTAATTATCCATCAAGGCAACCCTCACAGGGCCTTTGACATACAGAAGAACCTGTCCTTTCCTCCACAATGTCCTGAAACTGGCAATCAGGGCAAATGAGACAAAAGGGGAACTAAGACACAGGAACAATACCTGTTTTAGGGGAGAAAAGGGAGGTTAAGTCTTGTTAATTTTCCAGCACACTTCTTCTTTTAACTTCTTTGTCACCTGATTTATGTTACGGTGGGTTGCGTTTCTGAAGAGCATGAATGATAGTCTGTGGAAACAGAGACAGGTGAGGTGATGGCACGAGCACAGAGGCCATTCCCAGCTTTGTTGTGAGCAGCACCAAGTTCGGGTGATGCGAAGGGACGTTTTACCAAGGGGGGTCATTTCAATTTTAGATTTAATAATACACTGTGATGATAATAGGCTGATTGTCAGACCCAAAGGAATCCAGAGACAATGAAACTTAAAAGAAATGCCTTTTATTTTCAGTTCCTGGCTTCTCACTAACCTCTCCCCCAGAGTTTAAAATCTCTACCAGGAATCCATATGTGAA
The DNA here is from genome assembly GCF_018345385.1 of Vulpes lagopus. Classification (NCBI taxonomy): domain Eukaryota; kingdom Metazoa; phylum Chordata; class Mammalia; order Carnivora; family Canidae; genus Vulpes; species Vulpes lagopus. Next base: position 99,519,175 of record NC_054825.1, on the reverse strand, counting down.
TGCCATAGAGGAGCCTGAATTTAGGGAAGAACCCACATTCAGAGGAGTAAGTGAAAGAAGTAGATGAATTGGGGGCACTTCCTGCCGCTGGGCAGGACACTGGGCAGAGGCGGCCGCTGGGGGAATTCATTGAACTGTGTGTTGAGGAAGGAGCATCTTGGAAGGCTAGAGAAGTCAGAATTGAGAATTGCTAATAAAAAAAGGTGATATGCTGTAACAGCACACCACACACAGAACAAGGAACATTTAGTCTGGGGAGCCGAGGAAACTAGTTGGGACGCGGACACAATCTTTCTAAAATACAAAAGTCACAGTAAAATAAATCAACCTTGCAAATTTTTTTAACCTGTTACCTAATACAGGAGCAGGAACATAACTGAATTTGAAAACCCATTATCAGAAGAAAGTCCTTGGTAACCTGTGCTCACCTGGCTGACTGCATTGATGCCATAGGCAGTAGAGAAGAAATCCAGGTCTCCCAGCAGAGTAGTAGGATCAGGACGCACAGATGTGCATTCCAAGCCCAGCCCTAGATCCTGCCAGACCCATTTTGAGGCAGTTGCTGAGCCCAGAAAGTGAGGCTGCTGAGCAGCTGCCAACACTATGGACAGTTCCCAGGCAGTCACCCCAACCCCAAAGCACCCAGCACAGCTCACCTCCCTCCCTACAACACCTCTCTATGGGATTTACAGGTTGACCGGAAACTGTAGGGATGAGGTCCGTCCAGGCCAGTGTGTTCCAGGTGTGGTTCTGATCCTCAGCATCGGTGTTACCTGGAAACTCATTAGGATAGTACCACTTTGGGCTCTAGGCCACCACCTGCCCCAGATGTCTCCATCTTGGGACTGGTTAACTCTCCCTAGCTGGCCACATAGAAAATGTTGTAAGCCATTTCCCCATGTTCCCCCACAGACTTGTTATGTACATTTCATCAACTAATAGGTATCCATGTAAATCTAGATTTTTGTTCTGGATGCTGTCCTGTGCTGTTGATCTGTCTTTTCATTGTTGTCTTAATAGAATAATTGATTATAAAGATAATGTATATATCTATAGATACAGATATACAGTAAATAAATAGTATAATTATGACTATTAATATACTAGCACAGTGTATCAGTTACTTTGTTACAAGTTTTAATACATCTTAGGACAAACACCATTTCTGTCTCTTTTTTATGTGTGTCCATTTTAAAGGCTAATTATTGAAGTCAACCGTTCGAATCTCAAAACTTTCTCTTGTTTTCTAAAGAAAAATGAAGTTTCTGATCTCCCTCTCATTCATCTCTCAATTTGATGTTACCATTCTATGCTTTTCGATTTTTTTTATTCAAACAACATACACATACTGCTTTTAAAAATTATAGCCCAATTTTTATTATCCTGTGACTTCCATTTTTAGCACAGTATATATGTGTTAATTCCACTGGACATCTCAGTATCTTCCTTCAACAGTTGTTTCCTTCCCGATTCTTGCTGTCAAACAATGTTGTAGTAAACATGCTTGCATGTATTTATTTGCGTGTATATCTTTGTGTAGTGCTGCTTTAATTTCCCTAAGAGAATTGTCCTAGGAGGAATTACTGAATCAGAAAGGTATGTACATTCTAAATTTTAATAAATTTGCTAGATTATTTTTTTGAAAAGTAGTGATTTATGGTATCCCCACAGTGGGGAAGAGAACTATTACCTCAGACCTCATCCCTCCTCAAACCAATCTAGAGCAACGATTTCCAAATTATGGGAATTATTCCCGGTTTGTTAATGTCTTAAATCCTGCTCATTAGAATGTCTCAGGGAACTTACAGAAATGTAGAACCACACCCACCTCACATTAAACCAATTAAATCATGGTCTCTGAGGATCAGTACTTGTATGAAGCTCTCTGTGATTCCTCTGCATAGTAAGACAAGTTTGGAAGGACTGGACCAAATGTTACCACTTCCTAAAATATTGCCCAACTGAAGGCAACAGTAGCTCATTGTTTTTAAAATTTGCATTTCTTTGACCTGTTCATATGATGATTCCTTTTGTGTTACCTCTGTGCTTTATTTACTTCCTCTGTAGACTCTGTTTTTCTTTCTTTTTTTTTTACTTTTTTATGCAACTTCCAAGGAACACCCTGTATATTGGAAAAATTAACCCTGTATACAATTTGTCTTGACTTTATATAATTCCTAGAGTTACACAGAAAGTTTTCAGTTTTATGTCATCAAATCTAACAGGTTCTTTTTCCTTTATAGTTTCTGAATAGTCTATATTAAGAAGGTCTTTTCTTCTCCAAAGTTATGAAAATGGTTGCTTGTATTTCCTTCTAGAACATTTATAATCTGGAGTCATTTTTGTAATTGGTGTAATTGGTGTAATTGTAATTAGTGAAGAAACCACTTTATCCATTTCCAAACAAACAATTATCCCAAAGCCAGTAAAACAAGACAAGGATAAATCCTTTTATTACTAGCTTTTAGCATCCAAAAAGTGAGCATAAAGCTTGTTGAATAAATTATAGTGCATATATAATGTTTACTATAATGCAACTATTTTTTTAAATGAGATCAATGTATACTTATTTATGAGGAAGATGTCAAAAATTTTTAAAAAGACATATAATAGCTTCTATAATAGGCTCCCATTTTTGTAGGAAGAAAACCCATATTAATTACCTAAGGCAAGGAAATTTTTAAAAAGATATATATGAAATTCAAGACTTAACATCATGAATGGAATCATCAGGGAAACAATTTAAACACATTACTTAAACCATGACAAGGAGCATGATTTGTTTTTGAGATGCTAATTGCTGTAATGATCATTTAAAAATCAAACAAAAGAGTACTTCTGTTCTTGCATGAGAGACATTTGACTTGCTTTTTAATTAAAAAAATAATTTGGGTATGCTAAAAATTAATGGTGATGGGTCATTTATTAAAAGTAGCATCTTAATGGCTGACTCTGCTTTGGGTGGTCATCCTGATTTTTTTTTTCTTTAAGATTTTATTTATTTCTTCATGAGAGACAGAAGCAGAGACACAGGCAGAGGGAGAAGCAGGCTCCCTGCGGGGAACCCAATGCGGGACTTGATCCCAGGACCACAAGATCACTCCCTGAGCCCAAGACAGACGCTCAGCCACTGAGCCACCCAGGTGCCCCAATCATCCTGATTTTATTGTTGGTTCCATTTCCAGGGCGTAAGAGCCAAGGTGGGCAAGCCCCAGTTTCAGACAAGGATGCTCCTTGATCAGGGTTCATGATGAATCCCAGAGAAGCGCTTTCCTGGAAGAGATGTCCTCCCAGGAGACTCAAGAAAAACCCCAGCTTTCTAAACTACCATCTCCTCCAGAAGTCACTGCTTGCAGGGGAGAGCAGTCCTATCAGGAGCAGCCTGGTCACCTGAAGGGGTGGGAGCAGGGACAGCAACAGCCCCTGAAAAGGCCCAGGCAGCTTCTAATATACCTTTCCTCCCTGGTATAGGCGCTGCAGATTCACCTGCTTGGCTTTCCTTGAAGTCTGCCCCTAATCAACAGCCTCCCTTCATACCCTGCCTACAAAAGCCAGGCTTTGTGTGGGGCTCGGCCCCTCCTCTCCTCCATCACCCTCATGGGAGTCTGCTGATCAGAATGGAAAACTGATAGGGTAACAAAGGACCTGGACTTTCATAAGGTCCTTTCTGTCCAGTCTCACTAAGGAGGTTCCACCCACAGCAGAGACTCAAGAGCCACAGTACCTGTGCTCAACCCCATAGCTGGGCCACTTCCTAGCTGTGTAACCTGGGCAAGTCACTTAATCTCTCTGTTCACAGGAATATACTAGCACAGAATGCAGGAGGTTGTGTTGAGGATTGAATACATCAGAGTATGATGGATTCACACTCTGTGCTGTATGGTTCTTGGCGAGTACTGTTGTGCCCAAGATTGCGAATCCGAGAAACCACCAAGGAGCCGACACCAATGCAAACACACGAGGGTTTATTTACAAGCTCGAGCTGGGGTTCAAGTATGCCCGACACAGACACAGCGGAGCAGGGACTTGGACCCCGAGGTGGGTGCCAGATTAGTTTTAAGGGCTGGTCTAGGGGACCTCCAGAAGGGGTGAAGGAATTTCTCAAGTTCTGTTTACATTTTGATATGGGGCCTTCAAGGGCATTGAGCTCTGTTCTTATTCTAATAGGGACTTCCTGCCCTTGGCTTGGGCTCTGTTCTTATTCTAATATGGGACATTAAGCTGTAAACTGTTTTGTTTTTTTTCCTGTAACTGAAGTAAGGTAAATTTCAGCTCTTATTCCCAAGGGCCTGGGATGGCTGTACTGGTGCTAACACTGAACTTAAAGTGGAATGGCCTTGATTTTCTCGGCCTCCACATTTCCCCCTCTCAGAGGAACCTAAGGAAGGACCCAATCATGGGTCCAGGTTGCTCTCAGAGTGAGCCAGGGGGAATGATTAAACCAGGATTCAAACCAACCTTGTTGCTGTTGTCGCTCCCATTCACATTTCAGCAAAGAAGCAACATCCTACGTTTAAGGCAGCACATAACCCCCCACACACACACCCTTTGTTGTAAGAAGACTAAATCTAATCCCCTTCTATTTTGAAGGACAACCTCAGACTAGGGAGTTTTGGAGGTGGGAAATAAGTGAGAACGGCACAGTCTTAGCTTTAGGGGATTGTCCTTGTCTGGTTGGCTTTTCCATTCTGGAGCAAAGTCCTTGAGAACAGCGTGGGTACGTGGGTGTAGTGGACCCAGGGAGTAATCCCGTCGACCTTGAGAGTGGTGGGAGGGTCAGGATCATGATATAAGGTCCCTTCCAGTGAAGTTGAAGTGTCTCTGGTGTTGGTATCTCCGCACGTACACTCAGTCACCTGGCCGATATCGATGGGGGTCCGGGGGTGGCCCAGTCTCATAAAGGGCCCTCAGCTTAGGCCACACCTGCTCATGGGTTTGTTGTAACATTTGGAGGGAGAAAAGAAGTTGGTGATCATCAAATTCAGCAAGCACCTCAGGTTTTAAATTAAAGGTGGAGGAAGACTGAGCATGATCTCATAGGGAGTCAGTCCCATCTTATATAGGGAATTCCTCACCCTACCTAGGGCGAAGGGGAGGAGAGTCACCCAGTTCCCACCAGTCTCCAGGGCTAATTTAGTTAAGGTCTCCTTTAATGTTCTGTTCATCCTGAAAAAGTATCTACAAACACCAGTAAATACCTGTATCCGTATTTTCCAGGTTTTATCTCAGTGTAGTCCACTTCCCAGTAGGCTCCTGGGCAGTCCCCTCGGAGCCGGGTGCCGGGGTTAGATCCATGGGCTGTAGCATTAGTTAACTGGCATGTGTGGCAGCTTGCCACAATCTGCTCGATCTTTGCTTGAGAGTCTTTAATAGTGATCTTTGCATGTCGTATGAGGTCTTCCATCTTCCTTGTCCCCATATGAGTACTCCGATGCATTTTGGATAGGACCCGCTGTCCTAGTTCCTTTGGCAAGATGATGCTGGAGTCTGCAGCCCTCCACCAGCCACACAAGCACTGGGTCATGGGCGTTTGATCCAGTGTAAATCAGCATCAGTATAGTTGGGGGTGTAGGGCAGGGGCGGGTCTCCGTTTCCATGGTTACAGCTGCCCCCGCATATCTGATTCCTTCTCAAATGAAACTGCTGCCGCCGTCTGTATACCAGGTGGTGTCCGAGTTCCACAGTGGCTGGTCCTGGAGATCAGCTCTGATTCCGTGCACCTGTGCCAAAATTTCTTAACAGTCATGCAGAGGGGTGTCCCAGTCTGGGTTAGGGAGTAGCGTTGCTGGATTTAGGGTTGTTGGTGGCTTAAATAAAATTCTGGTGGGGTTTAGCAGTAGGCTCTGATAATGGGTCAGATGGGCATTGCTGATCCAGCAGTCTGGGGGCTGTTTGAGTACCCCTTCAATAGCGTGTGGGGTGGTAACATGCAGTTCTTGCCCCATGGCGAGCTTGTCTGCATCCTTGACCATAGTGGCTACTGCAGCAATAATTTTTAAGCATGGGGGCCATCCAGCAGCCACCATGTCCAGCTTTTTGGAGAGATAGGCTATGGGTCTCTTCAGGGACCCAAGTACTGGACAAGGACCCCTTTTGCCACCCCGTCTTTCTTGTCCACATACAGGTAGAAGGGCTTGGCTAGATCCGGCAACCCGAGAGCCGGGGCAGACAGCAAGGACTGTTTAAGGTCATTAAAGCTCTGTTCACGGCCTCTGTCCATTCAAAATTTTGCTGGTGCCTGGTGGCCTCATAGAGGCGTCGGCCCATCTCGGCAAAACCTGGAATCCATAAGCAACAGAACCCTGCTGACCCCAGGAATTCACATACCTGGAGGATGGTTTGCGGCTGTGGGATCCTTAAGACGGTTTCCTTCCGTGCATCCGTCAACCATTTTTGTCCATCCTTTAATTTGTACCCAAGGTAGCTCACCTCTGCTCTGCAGACCTGGGCTTTTTTAGCTGAGGCCCGGTATCCTAGGGCTGCTATGGTTTGGAGCAAGTCCCTGGTGCCTCGCAGGCATGTGTCCTGGTCCTCCACTGCCAACAGGATATCATCTACATATTGTAATAAAGTCAAATGAGAGTGCTCGGAATGGAACTCACCCAAGTCTTTGTGTAAGGCCTCATCGAAGATGGTGAATTTTTGAATCCTTGTGATAGTCAAGTCCAGGTGAGCTGGCCATTGATGCCTTTCTCAGGGTCCGTACATTCAAAGGCAAAGAGGTCTTGGCTCTTGGGCACTAAAGGCAGGCTGAAAAAAGGCATCTTTTAAATCTAATACCATATACCAAGTTTTGTCTGGAGGCAGGGTGGAGAGGAGGGTGTATGGGTTTGGGACTGTAGGGTGCATATCCTCTACTCATCAGTTTACTTCCCTTAAGTCCTGGACTGGCCTGTAATCATTAGAGTGCGGTTTCTGAACCGGCAGCAAGGGAGTGAGTATTCCATGCCGATTGGCAAGGCCTTAATATGCCCAAGTCCAGTAGTCACCGTATGTGGGGTGTGATTCCCTTTCGTGCTACGAGAGGCATGGGGTATTGGCGGACCCTGACAGGGTCTGCTTCTGGCTTTAGTTCTATGTATATGGCCGGTCGGTGCCAGGCCAGCCCAATTCCCCCAGTTTCTGCCCACCCTTGGGGAAATTCCCTCAGCCAACGGTCAATGTCAGTCATTGGGGCTGAGGGCATTTGGTGGAGATGATATTCATCTTCCAAACTCAGGACAAGCACCTGAATCGGGTGCCCCTCCTTGTTTAGGACTTTTGCCCCTTCGGGGTGGAAGCAAATTTGTGCCCCCATCTTGGTGAGCAAATCCCGACCTAACAACGGGTAGGGACACTCAGGGATGATCATGAAGGAGTGGGATACCTGGCCCATGCCGAGATCCACAGTTCTTCGGGTAGTCCATGAGTATTGTTTGGTGCCCGTGGCCCCTTGCACCCATTAAGTCTTGTTTGCCAATTTCCCCTGGGGTTGTAATAAAACCGAATGTTGTGACCCAGTGTCCACTAGGAATTCAACACGTTGCCCCTCCACTTTAAGAGTTACCCCGGGCTCGGGGAGGGGTGCCAAACCCTGACTCCCCTAATCATCCAGGTCCTCCATTTCCAAGATCTTGGCAGGGGCCTTAGATCTTTTGTTAGGGCAGCTTTTCACCCAGTGGCCCTCCTCTTTGCAATAAGCACATTGGTTTTTGTTCAGTTTAGGGGGCTCCCGACGGGGACCAGGGCCATCCTCCTTACCTGTCCCTGAAGCCAGCTTCTTGAGGTGCCTCCATCTTTCCCGTGGGTCATCCATGGTTGTGGCCAGCAGGATCTTGGCCAGGTTTCGGGTCTGCCAGTCACTTAGTTTGGTTTGTTGTTCTTCCGGACTTTATTATTATAGACTCGTTCTGCTACTATCACTAAGTCCTGCAAGCTCTTCTCTCCCAGTCTCTCTACTCTTTGCAATTTCTTTTAATGTCCGGAGCAGCCTGGTTAACAAAAGCCATGATAGTTGCGGCCTTTGTTTCCGGGGCTTCTGGGTTCATAGGTACTGCCTAAAAGCCTCTATGACTCTCTCTAAGAAGGCTGCTGGACTCTCATCCTTACCCTGCCTCACATCATAGACCTTGACCAGATTGGTAGGCTTGTGCGCGGCAGCCTGGAGACCTGCCATTAGAGTCTGGCGGTGGACCCGGAGTCTCTCCTTACCTTCAGCCGAGTTATAGTCCCAGGTGGGGTGGGATAAAGGGAAGGCAGCATTTATGAGGTCTGGGTTTTGAGTCGGCTGTCTGTCCTCTCCCAGGACAGACTTCCAGGCTTCCACCTGAATTCGTTCTCTCTCCTCGGTGGTGAAGAGAACCTGCAAGAGCTGTTGGCAGTCGTCCCAAATAGGCTGGTGGGTAAAGAGAACAGTATCTAAAAGCCCGATTAGATCTCTCGGATTATCAGAGAACTTTGCATTTTGGGTTTTCCAATTATATAAATCACTGGTGGAGAACGGCCAATATAACATTAGCTGTCCACCAGTCTTGTGGGAGGGGGCAGGGGAGGGGGGCATAGTGTGGAGAGGAAGGGCCGTGGAGTCGGCCAGCCCGCATTTGGAGGTGGGGCCAACCGGTGGGTCCGACCACGTGTCCCCACTGCTGGCCTGCGCACAGGGACTCCCTCGTCAGGGAAGGGGGGGGGGGCGCCCCTTCTGCAGCCCCTAGTGCCTCCAATGGAGGGGCGGAAAGGGGAGGGGATGCCCGGTAGGGCGGCGGGAGAATGAGGTCCTCTGGGGAGGAATCCTGGAAGACCGGATAAAGGGGCGCTTGGGGCGTAGAGTCAATCGGTCTCCTTCTTGGCTTTCCGCAGGGCTAGAATCTCGGTGGATCCTGCTTTGGGGGGTAAAAATGGTTTTAGCCAAGGAGGGGGATTCTTGTCCTACCAGATCAGGATGTAGGGAACTTGGTCAGAGTGGCTGTCCGGTTTGTCCCTGAAAATCACGGCCTTAACCTGTAAGATAATAGGTAGGTGAAAAGTTCCTTCTTGGGGCCATCCCATGCCAAAGGTTGGCCATTCTGATATGCAATAAATTTGGAATCTCTCTCTCCGTATGTCTGTGCTCAGAATACAAGCTCTTTCCCTAACATCCGAGAAGTGGGAGAGCATAAGAGACAGAGGAGTGGTTTCTGTCTCCCCCATTATGTCCCCAAACCACACCAAGACACAGTAAAGGCTATTAACAAGGACCCAACAACACAGACAAATGCACAGTAAACAGGACATAGTAACAGAGAAACGTTCCAGTGCGGCCGCAGAGACAAAACAGAAAGTAACCCATAGGGCTGGCAGTCAGCCCTCCTTACAGACGAGGACTCCTGTCCTCCTTACAGATGAGGACCCCGTCCTCCAGGCGGGGGCAAGGGACATCTCCTCAAGACCCCCAGTTGACGGCCCGCCAGCGCGTCCCCCTAAGCCAATGCCGACCCAATACAGATTGGAATTCCTACAGGTAAAAGTACAGTTTAGAGCTCTCAGAAAATATACGCACAAAAGGTGGAAAAAGTTGAGTGCAGTCACCATGCGTGAAACCCTCCGGATGAGGTCCTGGAGGGTTCTCTTATCCCAGATGAGCCCCCAAATGTTGTGCCCAAGATTGCGAATCCAAGAAACCACCAAGGAGCCGACGCCAGTGCAAACACACGAGGATTTATTTACAAGCTCGAGCTTGGGTCCAAGTATGCCCGACACAGCAGAGCAGGGACTTGGACCCCGAGGTGGGTGCCAGATTAGTTTTAAGGGCTGGTCTAGGGGACCTCCAGAAGGGGTGAAGGAATTTCTCAAGTTCTGTTTACATTTTGATATGGGGCTTTCAAGGGCATTGAGCTCTGTTCTTATTCTAATATGGGGCTTTCTAGGACATTAAGCTGTAAACTGTTTTTTTCTTGTAACTGAAGTAATATAAATTTCAGCTCTTATTCCCAGGGGCCTGGGATGGCTGTACTTGTGCTAACTCTGAACTTAAAGTGGAATGGCCTTGATTTTCTCGGCCTCCACAGTACAACGGGACAGATACACTGGCTCTTTGATGATTGTTTCCTCTAGTTTCGAATTGATGTCAGAAATAGCTGTGGGGAAGAACTTTCCAGACTTCATATTAATTTTTAACCTTTTATGGGAGGAGAAAGGCTCTTAGAATCTTGAAAACCCTTCTGGAAACTCTGGAACCAGCTGGCAGGAATAAAGGCCCCTCTCCCTGGTGTGTGCTTTTCCAGATCCTCTCACTGCCCTTCCCAAGTAGGACCCCCGTAGACTCTTGTTCTCTTCATGGCTGAGTAGGGAGGAGGAGACTTGTGAGCTAATACGCCTGACAATTGTGGCAGACTATAGAATAAGACAAAGGTCAGCATACTGCAGCCTGTGGCATGTGTTTGTGTGTTGCCACAGCAATGGGCTTCCTATTTTTAAAGGGGTATAAAACAAAAATGGACAAAAGAAAATGTTTGCAAGCCACATTACGTACATACTCTCTGGCCCTTGACAGGGTTTCTGATCCATGAGACAGAGTTGCCCAAGAGTAACCCGATTAGCTGCAGGGCCACACTCATCATGACCTTGGGCCCCACTCAGACTCCCTCGTCCTGATAGGATTTCTCAGAATCACATCCCTGCTGGGGCAGCTCAGCACTTGATCAGTCTTCCCACACCTCCATCTGGCTACCTACCGTTTGGGGTTCCTCCCTTGAAAACACTTCTACAGCTTCCATGAAAAATTCTTTCTTTCTTTCCCCAGTTGTTGTTGGATTGTGTTGGGGGTGGGGGAGGGCCAGGGCTATAATGTTCATCTTTGGAATGGAAATGGCATCTTCCCTCCCAGGTAATAGGCATGGAAGGTTCTGCAAATCCTTTGGCCTCTCAGAGATCACGTTGCCTGTGTCCTAGCTGGAGCACCAGCCAGGCCCATGGTCCTTGTTGTTCCCTCCACTGTGAGTGCTGACATCAGGAGCGCAAAAGCTCTGACCCTGCACAGAGCTACTCTCTCAGGGCCGGGCACTTCCCAAGGCCTCCCAGAGCTCAGCATGAATGGGAAGTAGGGGTCCAGATGGTGACATAGTTTGGCAGGTGATAAACGTTGTTTGTTCAAGATTTTGGGATTCTTTCGATTCTGTTATGTCCTGGCACCACTTTCCTGGGGGCTTCACCAAGCAGCTTCTTCTCGTGGTGACCTTTGTGGTACCCTAGAGGCCTAGCAGCCCTGCCAGCTTCAGAGAGCTTGAGTCTCCCAATACCACAGAGGGGTAGGGGGCTGGAGAACAGGAGGACTTGTCAGGGTATCTTACTGGAAGTGGAACACAGGAAACTTGAGAGGGCACCTATTTTCCTATTTTATTTTTCTGCCTCTCTGCAGTCACAGAAAAAAAATGAAAAATCTCCATATTACTTGAAGCCTTCTGACGTTCACTTCTCATTATTGTTTTTAAACATAGTCCAAAGTTTAGCAGCTTTTTCCATAGTAAGAAGCCTGGAGCCTCCTTGGGTTCTCTCTTTTTGGGGTCCAGATCTTTCTTCTACTTCCTGGACCCAGGCCCTCATGATCCTAGGCTGGAAGGGCTTGGTATCAACATTGCCAAGTAATGAAAAAACCTTCTCTATCCAAACCTCCTGTTTTTGTTTTTGTTTTTTTTTTCATAAACCCGCTAATGCTTTTCCTTATACACATTTTATTTTTTGCATTAAAGAATGGATTAGAAAGTAAGGATTGTTTTGTTTTGTTTGTTAAGTGGGCTCCATCCCCAGGGTAGAGCCCAACATGGGGCTCAAACTCAACCCTGAGATCATGACCTGAGCTGAGATTAAGAGTCAGATGCTTGGGCAGCCCCGGTGGCTCAGCGGTTTAGCGCCGCCTGTAGCCCAGGGAGTGATCCTGGAGACCCTGGATTGAGTCCCACCTCAGGCTCCCTGCATGGAGCCTGCTTCTCCCTCTCCCTGTGTCTCTGCCTCTCTCAATCTCTCTCTCTCTCTTTCTCTCTCTCTCTCCCCTCTCTGTGTATTCTCATGAATAAATAAATAAAATGTTAAAAAAAAAAAAGAGTCAGATGCTTAACTGACTGAGCCACCCAGGCACCCAGATTGTAAGGATTGTTAAGGGGAGTTTTTAAACATTTAATAATACATTCAAAAATAAATGGATAGACTACTTGCTCTGGTTTGTAATCCTTTCTAGTGAAGCTCGTGGCAGTTCCAGTTTGGCACCTTCAGCCCTCCTCTTCATGTTAAAGGACGTGCTTCCCTAATGTTGTGGAGCCCCAGAAAGCCAACTGCACCTGGTGTCCTTGAAGGACTAGGGTGACACACAGAGCAGCTCCCGCTGATGGTGATGGGACCCCTCCGGAGACTGCACCCTCTTTTATTCTTCCCACCTCCCCTCTGGCCTGTGCTTGGGGAGATGCTAGGTATATACAACATGTCCTTTCTTGTTGTAAATGTGGAAATATTCAAGAATCTTTACAGCTTAAACTCTGTTGAGCCTGGGGTGAACTCAAGAATTCAATTAGCCCAAAAACATGTTTACCAGCTCACAAACCTTTCATTGGCTTTTCCCACAATTCTTGATTTCTCAATGAAAAGGCATCTGATGATGGACTGAGTGCTGCAGAAAGGCCTAGCAGTGCACTGAGTCTGCAAAGTCACCCGGAGCATTATGTCATGGCCTTCTGAGTGACTGGCTCTTCACAAAGTGTTCTGAATCAGCCACTCTGGAGTCCTTTCCTCTGCTCCTAGCTGGTCTGGCCACTGAGGTTTCCCGCCCAGTTTCAAAATCACTTTTGAAAGTGTTTGTCCAAATGCTTCCTTGCTTCAGTTTTTTTCCCCCTTCACTTTCATCTACTTAGGACAAAAGCTACCATTTTGTCATTTCTACACGATTACCAGGTGCCTTGGCCATGGACCACAGGTCATGAGATAGGAACTGGTCTTGTGGCAAAGAAAGGGAGTAGGCCTAGCCTAGGTGCTGTCACCTCTGAAGGCACCACTGCTTGTGGGGTGCCGCTGCCCCAGACCTCAAGGTCTCAGGCCATCAGCTACAAATAGAGCTCCTCCTGGTGCCAAGGTACAGAGGAAAATCGCTCCTCAGCTCACCCGCCACTCCTGGCAGAAAGCTGGGGCAGGAAGGGTGCCTGGTACAACCTCAGAAACCAGAAAGCATTGGCACTAAGTATAAGGGACGATAGCAAAAGAAGTGCTTCTCAAGCTTTCCTATCCAAGGACCACCCACTGGAAAGAGAGGGCGACACATTTTTTCAGAACTTGGGGTACATGGTATTAGGCTTCCTGTCCAAAATGCCATTATTTCTTTAAAGAGTCACATTTTCCCTTAAAAGTTCATGTGAATTTTTCTACTCACAAAATGTCAAATTTGTCTAAATACAAAATGAGCACTTTCTCTGGTCTTGATTAAAATTTCATATGTATTGGGGCCCCTGGGTGGCTCAGTGGGTTTAGCCTGCTCAGGTCATGATCTCAGGGTGATGAGATGGAGCTTTGGGCTTCATTCATGCTCAAGGGGGAGTCTGTTTGGGACCTTCTCTCCCACTCCCTCTGCTCCTTTCCTTGCTCACACATGCACCTGTTCTCTCTCTAATAAATAAATAAATCTTTTGAAAAATTTCATATGTCCTGTGTGGCTTTAACTCCAGTTTTTGAAGTGGGAATCATGTTTACAGTCAGAAAAACTGACTGAATGTCTGCCATTCATAAGATTTCTGATCCTGGGAACCTTAGTTAACTGTTGATCCTCAGTTTCCTTACCTGTAAAGTAAGGACAGTAATATATCTACCCTCATATCATAGCTATAAAGATTACCTAGAAAAATTTGTATAAAGCTGTTACCTGGCATTGTGAAGCACCTCATAAATGGTACTTTTGTGTGTATGAATGTGTGTGTGTTGTAACTCAGGGTTGAAAGGAAAATCAAGGATCATTTCTTATGCTGAAAAAACCCTCAACATTTTGGCTTGGGGATTATCTCATCCATGCAGCCATAACTCCTGTTGGGAAGTTCGCCTGTTGGGCATTCGCCTCACCTGTACTATCAACCAGGTGTCCCAGGTTGTCTGCAGGCAGTTCCGTTAGAGAGTATATCTCTATCATGAATGAACATCTCTCCCCTGGACTTAGCACTACTTTTTGGGTGGTAACTATAAATATTGCAACCATGAATGTGAACATAAAACTAGCTTTTTAATGCACATAGTCCATAGGCTAAATAATAAAAGTTGTGAAAATTTGCTTCCCTGAGGCATATATCCTGTATTTGAGGAGAAGCAAATCTAAATATGGCAATTCTGAATATAACTGTCCCTAAAGGCTTAAGAATATATCATGTTGGAGAACGTGATCTGGAACAAGTTCATGAGTAGAATCTACCTCCAGGCAGTATTCCAACTGGATAAATTTAAAAGTTCCACAGACTGCTAAACATTCTCCCCAAAGCTGGTGAGCCCTGGAAATAACACATGGCACATGATGACAACTCCATTCCTTGGATTCAGAGAAGGATAATAAGGGACAAATAGACTGTGGTTCGTGGGGACACATATATAATGAGAGTCACAGAAGAGATGGGGAGAAAGATTATTTGAGAAAATAATGGTTGAAAACTGCACAAACCTGATGAAAACCATCAGAGTACATATCTGGAAAGCTGAGTAAATCCCAAGTAGGGATTGACATCTACAGACATCATAGCCTCTGCTGTTCAACAAAGAGAAAATCTTGAAAAGCAGCAAGGAGAAAATGACTCATCGGATAGAGGTGAGAATCATAAGCATTGAAGCAATAGAAGCCAGGTGAGGGATGGTACCTTCAAAGTGCTCAAAACAAAACTGTCAACCAAGAATTCTATATTCAGAAAAATCACCCTTCAAAAATAAAGATGAAATAAATACATAATTGGATCCACAAAGAGAAGTCATTTCAAGTAGACTTGCCCACAAGAAACACTGCAGGAATTCCTTCAGGCTGAAGAAAAATGACACCAGACAGTAACTCTAATCCACAGAAAGAAATGAAAAACACTGAAAATGGTAAAATATGTAGATTGATGGAAAAAAATGTAAGTAATTTTTTTCTCACGTCTTATCTTCTTTAAAAGATGCAAAGTTAGGAGTGCCTGGGTGGCTCAGTCAGTTAAGCTTCTGCCTTTGGGTCAGGCCCTGATCTCTCAGGGTCCTGGGATTGAGCCCAGAGTCAGGTTCCCTGCTGCGGGGGTGGGGTGTAGGAATCTGCTTCTCCCTCCCTCTGCCTCTCCAACCCCTCTCGTGTGTGTCTCTATCAAATAAATAAAATCTTTTTTTTTAAATTAAAAGATGCAAAGTTGTATAAGCCGATAAGTATAACATTTTATTGTTGGGCTTATTCCATATAGATAGAATATATATCACAGTAATAATATAAAGGAGTGGGGAAAGAATGGAAGTCTCTTACAAAGATATTTATTTTATAAATATCTTTGTAATATTTTATTTTATTTTGTCAGATTTAAGTGAGTATTAATCTGAAAAAAGACCATGGTAGGTTAAGATGCACACTATAAGAGCAATCACTAAGAAAATTTAAAAATATTTTTAAAAAAAGGTATCCTAAAGATATTTATTCAAATAAAAAAAGGAGGGGCCAGTAAGGAGGAACACAGAAAAGAAAAAGATAAGAGACTTATACCAAAAATGGCAAATGTAAATCCAAACCTATCAATGATTCCATTAAATGTAAATTCTCACAAAGGGTGGTAACAAGTACAATTAGGGTATCTATCCCCATGATAGCTTCATAGGAGCAGGTCCTAGACCAGGCACTTTAGATAGTTTTCTCTTATAATCCTCGTAATAGTCCCATAGGGTGGGTAGTTCTCATTTCCACTTTAGGCAGGAGGAAACAAGGTAAAATGGGATTGAAGAACTTGCCCAGGGATGATAAAACAAGAAAACAGAAGAGCTTCTTGGTGTCAAAGTGACTCAGTGTGGTAAACCTACACTCCTGTTAGTGAAGAAGTGAGTACAGACAGGCATGGGAGAGGACTCAGGGAGAGCAGAGCAGTGCTAGCCACTGTCCGTAAATGCTTCCTGTGTTAACCCCTGTGGTCTTCACAGCAACACTTCAAGGCAGGTGGCGCTATTATTTTCTCTCTTTATAGGCAAAGAAACTGAGGCATGGGGAAATTGCCTTGTGCAAGGTCACATGAGAAATGGTAGAATGAAGCTTCAAACTGAGTAATCTAGCTGCAGAGCCTGCGTTGCCGTATTCTGTTGCCTCTTAATTAGTCACATTAGTTTCCCTCAACTCATTCATTAAATTATAGAGAAAATGGGCAAGAGGTAGCTCTGAAAAGGGAGCAGCCATTGGACAACAGAAACCCTAGGGTGGAGTGGGGTGGGATGGGGTGGGATGGGAAGGCAATGTAGGAAGCAGGTCATTCCTGCTTTAAGGTCATAATTTAAAAAATTGGTTTTTGAGCAAATCAAAAAATGTAAATTTCAATATGTAAATTTCATATTGTTCATTCCAATTTGCACTTCTTCATTCAGGAGTAATTACTCTCAAGCTTCTTTCTTCTCCCCTACAGGGAATGGGATAGGGTTAGCCATTAGAAAGCTACTATTTTAAAGAACACCTCATATAATCTTCACAACCACTCTGTGAATTAGGTGTTACCGTAACCATCTTGTTGATGAGGAAGTGGAGGCTCTGAAAAATTCATTGCCAAGGATCATAAACCTTGTATGTGGTAGAGCCAAGAAGTGAGGCCAGGTTGGCCTGCCTCAGATGTCCACACACTTCCTCCTGTGCCTGGGAGGAAGGAGCCTGGGAGGAAGATCATCAGAGTGATCTTCAGGATTCACTGCATCCCATCACCTTGATTTGAGGCAGTCAGTGGTGAGCCATTAGCAAGAAAGGAGTTTACAAAAAATAAGCCCATTATCATTCGTTCAATTTTTTATTTGAACATCAAATAGATTGAGAAAATTGTTTACAGGTGCTTGAGTATCCCACTGGATTCCTTACTTTTTAAAGGTGCAAAAGAGGTTTACAAGTGTGTTTCAGTAAACAAAGCAAGGCTGCAACAAAACAGAATCACATCAATAATAGTATGCATCAGCGAAAAGGCATATTAAACCATCAGACACGATTTGGCATGTAAGCCTTTTCCCATAAAACAAGAGCTCTACATTGAAGAATATGTTGTGCACAAAAAGCATTGTTTATAAGCTGTGAGAGAACATAAACTGGCATAATGTCACTTATTAATTCAAGTCTCTATGACCAATGACCTCTCTGTGAATGCAAAGGGGTCCACATCTCAGGCACCTGCTCATGGGGCTGTATGTTGTTTCCAGGGTACACAGCTTTGTACAAACACACTGAAGATGGGTTTGGAACATGGCAGCATTTACATATTTTAAAAGTTCAGGCACATTTGGATGCAAAAAAAAAAAAAGAATAGAAATTTTTCTCAAATCTCTGAAAGACAGTGCAAAATTGAAGTGCCATAATAGAGGCAGCAGTTACTTAGAAAACAATTATAAACGACATAGAAAGAGGCCACACTCACTTTAATCCAAATGAAAAGGAGATGCAGTTAGAAAGAGAGAAATTACACTAGTAGTAAAAAGATGAATATTTGGGACCACAGTTTAATTCATTTGCTCCAGTTGAGAGTAAGTTTTCAGGGAGTTCACCTAGGAAGTGTGCAGTGTAATCTGGATCATCCTCCCAAGACTTGCACCAAAGGGAAGCAGGATTGCCTCAGAAACTAGTATATGACTATCTGCCTTCCAAATAACTAGTTTCCCAAAGCAGATTTGCCTGTGAATATTAGATATTACTACAGTCCTAGTGATCATTCCCGGCATCCACAGTCCATCTCAGAGTGGGAAAGTATGAATAGGAAGGGATTTGAAATTGGTTTCTAAACCAACAGCCTAAATCAATGGCCATTTCAGTGTATAAGATTTTAATGCGAGAATACCTTAATGTGATCAAGAGTAAATTATCAGTAAGTCCCTTATTTGTTCAGTCCCCAAAAGGTATGGGATATGGTGGCATGGTTAGACAGCCTTGCAAGGTTCATCAGAAAATCTAACCAATGACTGCCCTTCCTTAGGGGCTGGATTTTGCAACCTCTGTAGGGTCTTCTCTTTGGATGAACTAGCGTCTCTGATTGTTGCATGACAGCAATCCAGAATCGTTACCGCAAGCTGGGAGCTAGGCAATGGCCAAAAGAAACCCAGACCACTAGCTACTCCGTAGATTGTGCGGTAGCTTGTTCTTCCATAGAATTCCAGCTGCCATTTTAGAAATGCTTGTCATTTGTAGTTCACAGGGCACAAGTGGAATATGGAACTCTGGTTCATACTCCAGGTGCCAGAACTGATCTGCCTCAAAATATTTCAAGGCTCTTATTACTGTATTTCCCAGTCTTGAAATTCCTGAACCTACTTCCCCACCCTACCCTAACCCCCCAGGTTGATTACGTCTTTCAAAACTTAAATTGCCTTAGAGTGGGGAGGGGGGCGGAATACAACATGTTCCCTACCCCCAACAGCAGTATCAGCTGCTAAGTGTCAGCTGTCCATTAGTGGCACTTCAAATAAGAATAAAAGAGATTTCTAAAATTATTTGAATTTTGCTGTGCTAACATTCCAACTATCTGGTGTTCTCTGCCCATTTCAAATGTAGTAGTATCTTTAACATGAATACAAACACATTAGATGAATAATGCAAAACCCTCCACTTCATTATTGTTTGGATTTAGCTGGTATTACATCATCTATAGTACTAGAATTTTTTTGTCTGTTTTTATTTTTTTAAAAGAAAATCTAAGTATAAACATTAAAAAGAACCCACTGACCCATTAGGTACTGTCCAAAAATATTACTACTGATATTTTGGTAAAGCAAAATTAGCTGCCCTGAATAATTTTCCTTTGCAGGCATAATCTCTGCTACATAAGATTGTCTATCGTTCGATATCCAACAATAGGCATCTAGATTAGTGCTATTTTGTCTACTGTGGATATAAAAGTTGATATGAAATGTGATCTTCATTAAAATGAATAATCACCAGGCCGTAGGCATCAATGACTGCATACATGACAAGGTAGCTATACAAAAAAACTAAATATCTTTTGTTGATTTTGCACATTTAACCCAGTCAAATTAAATCCAGAACGGAATTACTACATTCAATTGTCTGATAAACAAGCATTGTAATTTCAAAAAAAATATATATTATACTATATAAGGTGCTTCTTAAACAAAACAACAACAAAAGAATTATGTTCTAAACATATTCTTACTGCAGATACACAATATTGCCCCTAAATTCAGATGCGCATATATAAAAAAAAAAACCTTTTTTTTGGCCCTCCCAGGCTCCCAGTCCTTTGGTGATCACTTACTAAGTAATCAAAAAGGAAAGAAATCCGTTTTTTGAAACAGGCATCCCAAGAGAAGCCCTAGAAGCTTGGCTGGGTTGTTCGCTAACCCATCACCTCTCAATGGGGTTTGAGTTATAGACAATGAGGTCACCAGAGGAAACTCACTGAGAAGAAAGATAAACCATAGTTGATCTGGAGAAGCAAGGGCCTTGGGAAGGCTGCCCTGTGGCTGGAGTGAGTCTTTCTTGTTTAGCCTATAGGTCAAAGGATTCCTATGGCCCAATTCTAATCTTGCTCTCTTGGCTTATGAAGTTTAATGAAATGAGCTTTGGGTAAAGTTTTTTCTCCAAGACCAAACCGTGGTTTTTGGATGAGCTCTAAACAACCAAGAGCAGGTAAAGTTTTACCAGATCCCAGGCAGCCTGAGTAGTGAGCCTCCTATCCTCACCCTCCAGCCTCACCCAACCATGTGCAGGGCCAGCTGTAGGAATGCAGCTGTCTTGTCTCTTGCTGCTCCTTCCAATCATGGGGGCAAGAAGAGGAGGGCTGCCCATGGATCCCAGGGCTGCCCCACAGTGCACACAGGGCCTGCCAGGGCCACTCCTGTGTAAAGCTATAGCATGTGGCAGAGCCACCGTGAGCCTCTCAGTTTTAGTTTCCACCCTACTTTCCTCCTGTTCTCTAATATGTACAATAATCGTGCACGTTTACTATTTACCCAAGTGCCCTAGGGCTAACGATGTCACCAAGTACCCACTCATTTAAACTGCCCTTGGTCATATGCTGGGCACTATCACTAATTGACCTTCTGTGTCAGTTACACACCAGGAAGAACCAAGCAGAGCGCCCTCTGCTGGTAATTGTGAGACCACGCTAGAGCAGGTTCTGAAGCTGATTTACTCCAAGTCCTGCGGGGAAAGGGCTTTCTTTCATAAAATGAAAACAAAAAACAAATGCCAAGAATTTATCCCTTAAAAGGAAACTGGTATATGTGGAGGTGACTTAACTGGGATCAACTTGCTGTTTTCCATAGATCCATGGGAAGCAAGAATTAACTGGAACCCATGACCTGTACATAGTGTTCTCAAAAACCAGTGGAAGAGCTTTCAGCAAATCTGAAGGTGCAGTGTATTAAGTTGACAGAGTTTTGACAATTAGGGGACCTTCCTTCTCTGTGGGCATCTTGTATTCCTATAGGGCAAATGAAGAGACAATCACTGCATATTCAGCTCCAGCCATGCAACAGAGCAAAAGCTTTAAGGTATTACTTTAATAAAATGTTACATTACTACAGGAATACAAGATGATGCCATAATGAACCCTTGACCTAGCTTTCTCCAAGTCAGCAAATTAAAGGGGCCACTTTCAAGTCTTTCCTGTGGCTTTTTCTTAGATCTGTTAAAAAGTGCTTCACAGAGATGAAATGTCCACTCTCTAGGTCTGGGTCTCAACAAGTAGCTTAAATGCACAGTCACCTGAGTCCCAGCTCATAGACTGAGTTCGATCATGAAAAGCTATAGAATCCTCATGCTTAGTATTATAGCAAAGGGAGAGAGAGAGTGAAAGAATTTAGCCCTGGAATCCCTTTGGCTGTTCCCAAAAGAAGGTGTGCCACTAAGAACTGAGCAAGCAAACAAATGGCCACTCATATTAGAAAGCCATGGTGGTGGATGCATGCTGGAGCGTGCGCAGGAGCAGAAGAACTCTGCTATTGTGATACATGACGTGGGTAAAATGGTACAGGGATTCTCAGGACCGTGGGGTAGCCTGGGAGCTCTCAGACTGTGGTAGGGAAACTCCCTGCCTCCTCGGTGATATAATACATTTGCAAGGAATGTGATGAAGTTGGGCCCGTGGTGGCCAGCTGGCTCTGGTTTGTCTCCTCCATGGGCACACCCCCACGGCTGGCTGGGGCGTGCAGGCGGTGGGCATCCAGCATCTCCAGCAGCAGGTCGTAGAGAGGCACCACATTCTTGCACTTCATGCTGTACAGATGCTCCATGCCTTTGTTACTGTGGGTGGGAAGACACACAGAGGGACCACTTTAGAGTAGCGTAAGCCCTAGAGCTGCTGCGACCCCTCAGCAGGGACCAAAGTAAGGGAAACTCCAAAGACACCTGTAGGCCAACCTCTCTCCCTGTTTAAAGAGCCATTTCGGGATTTGCTATGCAAGTGATTTCCTTCCACTGATTCCAATAAGATTCTATTCCCCACTGTTAGCATTGTATCTAAAAAGAGAACAGAGGCCATATGGTCATGTAGGAGGGAGGTTTTTTGTTTTTGTTTTTGTTTTTTTAAGTATAAAAGCGGTTCAAGAACTGCCCTTCCTTCAGACTTTCCCCAGTGTTTTCCATTTAATCAGAATAAAATCTGAATTTCTTTCCGTGCTCTCAAGGTCTAACTGATGTGGCTTTTGTCGACCTCTCAGGGCTCCTCCTGCCTCTCTCCGCTAGCTCATACTCTTTAGCCATGCTGGGGGGAAAAAAAAAAGAAACAAACAAAAACAGCTTTTTAAGAAAGAGCTTGAAGAATCTGGGCTCTTTACTACCAGATGCAAGTGTTTATACTTACTGTTCCTCTACTTGTGTGCTCTTTCCAGAGCCACATTCTCTGAAGAGCCTTTTGCTGCCACGGGTGGCAGTCACCTCAAGGTCCTGCGGTTTTTACCTGTCCTCTTGCATTTACTCTGTTTTCCTCCTGGCTCTAGGACAACCTGAAATTCCTCTCTGGATGAGTGCATGCTGGTTCTTGCCCCCAAGCACCCCTGGACCTGCAAGCCACACACGCACACGCACACACCAACATGCACCAGGCAAATTCCTGGAGGGACAGCGAACTGCCCAACCTGCCGGCCTCGACCCTCGCCATGGATGCAGTAGATGCTCAGAAAAATACGGGGCAAATGGACACAAGGAAATGTAGACAAATGTCATTTCTTCTTTTGACCACTGTCTTCCCCACCCCACCACCAATGGGAACAATACAGAACAACTCTTATCAAGCTTGAAATTTTTTAGAAAGAATCATGTATCATGAGTAGTCAGGACCAAGAGTATTATCCTGGAAAATATTTACATTTTTTTTTAATTTACATTTTTAATAGGGGAAAAGTCAGCCCAAGTTGGAGACATGCCAAGAAAACACAGCATCAAGCTATTCAGGTCTTACAACACTACAACCTAATTACATATCTACCTGGTTTTTGTTTGTTTGTTTGTCATTTAAAATGCTGTTAATGTTAAATGCTGGCTGGATCTCACACTGTCTTGCTCTTGCAACCTAACGAATCACATTTATAGTCACATGGAATCTGGTGTTAAGTTCTCTGAGTAACAACATATGGCTGGGTCAAACTTAATAAAACAGAGTTCTGTGATTTAGACTGGCTGTAACAAGGCACCAAAACATTATTTTGTGCATGGGTGCGCATGCGCACACGCACCCCAGGGAGAGAGAAAATGCTCAAAGCTTTCAACAGAATAGCAGTTTCTCTCCAGCTTTTCACACAAGTCAAACAAACTCTAGAGAGCTCTCTCACTGCTGTTGCCCTCCACCACAGGTTGCCAATAAAACTACCAGAGCCCTATAAATTTAGTGCAGATATATTGGGGTATTAGCTCATTAGGCTTGCTAATGCTGAAAGCAGTTGACGGATTTGAAAGTTCAGCAATTCCTACCAACAAATAAAAACCTTCATCTGCAATACGTGATTTCTACGACATCTTTGAAAATTCCTAGCCCAGAGTAAAAGCTAACACAGCTCTTCAAGGGGAAGCTTACTCTCTAGCCAGGAAATTTGGTAGAGAATTGCTATTCTGACACATTCCCTGCCTCCCTTTTTATATTCATAAAAACAAACACATGGGAAAGGATTGGAAAGTGTCCTCTGAATGCAGTCATCACCTGGCCAAGGTGAGTCCTCCGTTTGTGATACCAGATATGTAGGGAATGCCCTGAGCACAGAAACGACAACGACTCTCTCTCAAACTTTGCCAAGTGGAAGTCACCAACTGGGAATTTTGAATTCATGGGGTAGGGAAACTACACAAATAACTTATTCATCCATTCACTCACGTGTTCATTCACTCAGCAATAATGTTGTGAGCATATGCGACATAGCAGAGGTCGTCATATGTAGGACTGTGAAGGGATAGAAAGAAAGAAACATACTTTTTTTTTCTCAAGAAGCTATCAATTTTCAAAGATCTCTCCAGAGAGGGTGGCTCATGGGACTTTGATGGGACAAGCTTCTTGACACCTGATGCATAATCTCAAGGTTTGAAAGTCCCTTCAAAATTAAGCCAACCCTCCAGACACCACAGCCCTTCCCTCACAGCCACTAAGAAAAGAAATTTCGTTTTCATTCCTAGGGTCTGGGTGTAAGCCCAAGGTCATACAGACTTCATCATGCATGGGTATCTGATCCCTAGTATCATCACTTCACCTCATTTTTATCGCCTTTTTGGAGTAAATAATCTTTTCTTTCTCCTTTTTCTCCACTTTCTTTTTTATTTTTTTTATTGGAGTTTGACTGGCCAACATATAGCATAACACCCAGTGCTCATCCCGCCAAGTGCCCCCCTCAATGCCCATCACCCAGTCACCCCCACCCCCCCGCCTACCTCCCCTTCCACCACCCCTTGTTCATTTCCCAGAGTTAGGAGTCTTTCATGTTCTGTCCCCCTCACTGATATTTTCACTCATTTTCTCTCCTTTCCCTTTATTCCCTTTCATTAATTTTTATATTCCCCAAATGAATGAGACCATATAATGTTTGACCTTCTCTGATTGACTTACTTCACTCAGCATAATACCCTCCAGTTCCATCCATGTTGAAGCAAATGGTGGGTATTTGTCGTTTCTAATGGCTGAGTAATATTCTACTTTCTTTATCTGTGCCCCGCGGGCTGAGTTCAGCCCTGGGCCAGCCACATTACATGACTGTTTGAAGTGGAGATGAGACCACTTTCTCCTTTTGGCATAGAAAGGCCCCATTTCCTTTGCTAATACCCTTCCTTAACTCCTATACAAAATCTTTATCGAGTAGTTACTATATGTCAAGCCCTACTCAGTGGTACTGGGTACACAGATTATCCAAGATGGGTTGTGGTCACTGCCACAGAGAGTTTACGGTCTAATTGGGTAGTGAGAAAAATAAAATGGGGCAGCAATCAGGAAGAACAGAATGCAAATCCCAACTGGGTTAAGGATCAGGAGATGCTTCCTGAAAAGAATATCTAAACCAAGATGGATTAGTTTACTGTTGACAAAAATGCATTCCTCAGGCCACATGCCCCTGATCTTGACTTTAGCCCTCATAGTGTGACTTGTTGGCCAGTCAATGTGACTTAATTCAGAGATTAAAATGTACTTGCCCTTACAGGCTTGCTTTCTTGTACCTCTGCTATCACTATGAGAAGAGTATGTCCCAGTTAACCTGCGGGGGCGAGGAGGATAAAAAACACATGGCGCAGAGTCACCTGCCCAACCTGTAGGCCTGTGGGTTGCATCTCCCAGATGAGCCTGGGAGCAGCATCTCTCAGATGAACCTGGGCTCCATAAGCTGTCCCACAGATGAGGGAGTGAACCTAGGTGGGATGAACAGAGCTGCCTGCCAGCCAATCTGCATCCTGCTCATGACTCAAAGAACAATCATTTATGGCCAGAGCTCAGATCTCAGGAAGCTCTAGGAAGTTGAGGGACTAGAGCACAGAAATTCTATAAGCAAAATGAAGGGACTTATAGTTTAAAGGAATAGGAAGCTAATTCAGGGTCTTAAATAAAGGAATGACATGAGCAGATGTGGTATTAGATGGTCACTCTGGCTCTGGTGTGGAGAATGCATTAGAAGAGGTCAAGACTGAAGACAGGGAGGTGTGTTAGGTGGTCACTGCAGGAATCCAGAAGGAAATGGTGGCATGGATGAGGGGAGAGGGAATGAGGGGTGGCAAGAAGGTATCGGAGAGGAATGGACACTGGACTGGAGGAACCAGTGTTGACTCTGAGAGGCTTAGGGACAGAAGTTCTCTCAGGGCTTCTACGTGTCTCTGACGGGAGTATGAAGTAGAAACCTTAACAGCTGCGCCCAGTGCCTTCAGAGGATAAGTGTCCTACTGGACAAAGCGAGTGGCCAAACATCGCCATCCTCCCTCAACCTGCACACTGTGTACCCCTGCCCTGGTGGGACCTTGTTGTGGGGGCTTCAGACTGAGTGCAAATGGCACCTCCTTTCTGTAAGCTCTCTAACTAACGCCGGCCCCATGCCCTAGACTGATCTCATTCCTCCCTCCTCTGGCCTCCCCACAGCATTTATACACATGCCAGGAACTGTGCCAAGTGTGCTGTCTGCATTCAGGCCTCAGCACATTCTGGCCCATCTGTAACATGCTTGAGGGCTCGCGTTCATTATGGTGCTCAAGTGGGAACCCAAGACCGCCTCACCTCATGTGCCTGATGTGGGAGAGGATGAGGAGGAGCTGGGCCAGACGCCGGTGCTGCTGCTGCAGAGTGAGGCCTGCTTTAGCCATCAGATGGATCAAGGTGTCTGTGATCTTGTCTAAGACACGGTGGATATGGTCCTTCTCTTCCAGAGACTTCAGGGTGCTGGACAGAAATGTGTACACTCCTGAATGTGCAAGGAGACAATGAGAGAAATTCAAAGAGGATGAGGTCTAGAGATTCTCAGCATCCGTGGGCTATGCTCCCCAGCCAGTGTCTCCTCCTACCCTCTGCACAGCAATGGGGAAGCTTGGGACCCATTTGACCTAAGCAGCTCTACAAAATTCTCAATATACATGTCTGAGAGCGCTAAGGAACTCATTTGGCCTCCTGTGTTTGAGCCAATTTTTAGGATTTCACTCAAGATTCCCAGGAAGGGCACTGTCAGCCTGGGGCTACCCCCTCTCTGTCAGGTCTGACACCCACACAAACTAGCCCATCCATGCTGACCAACCCTGCAAGAGAGGCATTACTATTTCTTTTCTCATGAGGAAACTGAAGGGCAGAGAGATGCATTAACTTGCTAATAAAAGTCCTCAGGACAAAGCAGAGCTGGGAATGAAGCCCCACGTGCTGACTCCACATGTGGTCATGATCATGGAGCCTCTCAGGAGACATATGACACTTGGTAAGATGCACAGGGAGTGAGGATGACTTGCAAAGTGATTGACAAGTCATTTTTCCAGGGAGGATCTAATGTGCTGTTACGTTTCAGGTCAGGCGTAGGGCCTTTTCATCCTCAGCTGAAAGGTTTATGAGGGACGGGGTAGAGAGGCCCCTGGGAACTGCTGTTTTTCACTGCCAGGCATGTTTGGTTCAGTGGTGGTTTTTTTCTTCCACTCTTGCCTTTCTTCTGGTAATTGACCTACTTCCTGGGCCATGAGCAGACTCAGGACAGAAATTAGACAATCAGCTCACTTGATTCTTTGGGACAGTATTAACCCTCGGCTAGACAATCAGAGCTTTTCTGGGACTGTGTATGGAAGTTGTAAGAAATTCTTCCCTCTAGGTTGCTGAGTTTGGAGGGTGAGAAGGTATGGGACCTTCTAGTAGCGGCCTCTTCCCTGCTCACAGGCTGCTCCACCTGCAGAACTCAGCAGAGCCACGGTAAACAGAGGGTGCTAGGTACATGGTAGTGGGGCACAGGGGGGACGTCTGGATCCAGCAACAAGGTCCTACTCTTACATTGTTTTCCTTTGACCTTGGAACTTTCACAGTATCCTTTCTAACACACATGAATCCAAAAATTCCTTTTACTTAAGAAAGTGTGAGTTGGGTTTCTGTCACTTGTAACTAAAAGAATCTATTTTTTTTTTTTTTTTTTTTAGAATCTGACTATTTGACTGAGTTGTGAACTCAGCCCAAGGACCAGAGGAAGCTGAGTGATAAAGAGGTGGGAGGGTGCATTAGTCTTGTCTTGGGACCACAAGGGTGGATTTCCTATCAAGTGAACACTCCAGAAATAAGCTCCATTCTGCCTAATTATACCATCTTCTAGGGAGCAGATGATGCTGTATTTTTCTCCAGATGATGCATCATGTGTTCAGCAATATTTTTTTCAGTCTTGCCTTTATTCAGCCCACTGGCCCTCTGCTTTTTTTTTTTTTTATAAATTTTTTTATTGGTGTTCAATTTGCCAACATATAGAATAACACCCAGTGCTCATCCCATCAAGTGCCCACCTCAGTGCCCGTCACCCAGTCACCCCCACCCCCCACGCACCCCCCTTCCACCACCCCTAGTTTGTTTCCCAGAGTTAGGAGTCTCTAATGTTCTGTCTCCCTTTCTGATATTTCCCACTCATTTTTTTTCTCCTTTCCCCTTTATTCCCTTTCACTATTTTTTATATTCCCCAAATGAATGAAACCATATAATGTTTCTCCTTCTCCGATTGACTTATTTCACTCAACATAATACCCTCTAGTTCCATCCACGTCGAAGCAAATGGTGGGTATTTGTCATTTCTAATGGCTGAGTAATGTTCCATTGTATACATAGACCACATCTTCTTTATCCATTCATCTTTCGATGGACACCAAGGCTTCTTCCATAGTTTGGCTATTGTGGACATTGCTGCTAGAAACATCGGGGTGCAGGTGTCCCGGCGTTTCATTGCATCTGTATCTTTGAGGTAAATCCCCAACAGTGCAATTGCTGGGTCGTAGGGCAGGTCTATTTTTAACTCTTTGAGGAACCTCCACACAGTTTTCCAGAGTGGCTGCACCAGTTCACATTCCCACCAACAGTGCAGGAGGGTTCCCCTTTCTCCACATCCTCTCCAACATTTGCTGTTTCCTTCCTTGTTAATTTTCCCCATTCTCACTGGTGTGAGGTGGTATCTCATTGTGGTTTTGATTTGTATTTCCCTGATGGCAAGTGATGCGGAGCATTTTCTAATGTGCTTGTTGGCCATGTCTATGTCTTCCTCTGTGAGATTTCTCTTCATGTCTTTTGCTCATTTCATGATTGGATTGTTTGTTTCTTTGCTGTTGAGTTGAATGAGTTCTTTATAGATCTTGGAAACTAGCCCTTTATCTGATACGTCATTTGCAGATATCTTCTCCCATTCTGTAGGTTGTCTTTGAGTTTTGTTGACGGTATCTTTTGCTGTGCAAAAGCTTCTTATCTTTATGAAGTTCCAATAGTTCATTTTTGCTTTTGTTTCTCTTGCCTTCATGGATGTATCTTGCAAGAAGTTACTGTGGCCGAGTTCAAAAAGAGTGTTGCCTGTGTTCTCCTCTAGGATTTTGATGGAATCTTGTCTCACATTAAGATCTTTCATCCATTTTGAGTTTATCTTTGTGTATGGTGCAAGAGAGTGGTCTAGTTTCATTCTTCTGCATGTGGATGTCCAATTTTCCCAGCACCATTTTTGGAAGAGAGTGTCCTTTTTCCAGGGGATACTCTTTCCTCCTTTGTTGAATAATAGTTGACCATAAAGTTGAGGGTCCACTTCTGGATTCTCTATTCTGTTCCATTGATCTATGTATCTGTTTTTGTCACTGGCCCTCTCCTAAAGAGACTTCTCCTTCCCCTCCGGTTCCTCAATGGTACCTTCAAGTTAAGGCCCCCAAGTCTATTAATCCCTGCCCGTGTACTGGTAATGTGGTGACAAGTTACTGCTCGCACTGCAGTCCGTAGGCTGGAGATGGAGAAAGCACCTCCACAGTGGAATCCATAGTAAATAGAGTTGTAATTGCCCAGAATGGAAAGTAGCTTAGCTTTAAAACAAATACAACAACAACAACAAAACCAGGATGGTCAGGACCTGGCTTACATGCAGTTGAATAGAATAATGTAGCTTTTGGTACCCAGAGGCACTTCAATCCAAAGCAAACAGACCACAGAATGAGTAAGCAACAGACAGGCAGTGAAGTAAGAAATTGTTGGATTCCTTCACTTATGTTCCATGTGAACTGTTGATAGAGAATGAATGTGTCCATCAGAAAAATGGGCAACTGTCCAGGGACCTTGGGGTCAGCCTCAAGACAATGGATAGCAGGAGAGTGGTGCACCAGAGGGCTGGAGGTCAGGAGCACCTCTGAGCCCCCTCTGGCCCTACCTCTAACTTCCCCCTCTGTCATCACACCCATTCTAGCCTCACATGTCCCCGAGGCCCTGCATCTGGATGGATATTCTGGGAACCTGCCCAGGCCACAGAACCGACTTAATCCAACTTGGATGATGCATTTTCTACCAATTTCCGTTTTTGTCACCACCAGGGATGCTGGCCTCCTTCACCAGTAATCCCGTTCTGTTTCAAGGGAACTGTGGATTCAAGGAGCATGCAAGCTTCGAGGTGACACCCAGCCACACTTGCTCTTCCTCCTTGTGTGTTCAAGGATGGAGCACACTGGGCTAGGATCTCAGACATCTTGAGGGCCAGTTGGCAGCATGCTCTCTCCAGTGAAGGTAAAGAGCCTTGGCACCCAGATGGCAGGAGGCAAAGTTTTCTCGGGCTTCTGGGCTCCTGCCTTCTTCCATGTGCACACATGGATTCCTTCCTATGGAGGCTTTCATTAAGGACCTACTGTGTGTGTGCACTGTGTGACTTAATAGGGATCCTCTTGCTCAAGCTTTATCTGAAGTGTTGATGTTTTAAGTGCAGATATTGCCTGTGGGGAAAGAATTTTCTTAACACTGACTCTGGGGCTTCAGGCCTTCTCAGAACAAGCCTGTTTCTCTAGTCCTGTTTTGGCACCAATACAGCTTATCATTTCATCCTTGTCAGCAGATGCTTCCAAGCTATGCAAATATACTCTTAAAAAAAATATGGTCCTGTTGAAATGCCAATAATTGACAACAGCAGCCATCATCAGCTTTTTGGGCTTTTCTGGCAAAATGTGGTCTGAGTTTGCTGCCTTTTGCCCCTAAGGGCATGCTTGAGAGAAACAGCAGAACTCCAAATTCCCAGAATGCTTCACATGGTCCGGCAAATGCAAAATTGAGATGCTGGTAATTTCCATATCCCAGGTGGTCTCTGCCACCCTGGACGGCTGTACCACTGTGCCCAGCAGCACAGAGCCAGTGATCATACAGTGAGGGCCTTCAGAAATATTCTTGCAATAAGGCTGGCTTTGCAACTCTCAAAGCTGCTCCAAATCTCCAAGATGGAAAAAAACAATCTGGATGTCATTATCCAGTCTTTAAGTGTTATTAGCAAATCTGAGCTTGTACATATTCTGAATCTTGGCCAACGCTGGAAGATGCAGGAAGAGTATATGTAGAAATCTGGTGGCAGAAAAGAATGGAGAGTGAAACCACAAGGACCCCCCATAAAAGAGATCTCAATTCAGTCTTTCTCACCCTCTTGCTCTCACTGACTCTGGATTCTACTCTCTCTCTCTGCTCTCATTCTGCTTGGATCCTCTCACTCTTCCTTCTTCCTTTTCTCTCTCCACTTCGCAGGAACCTCTGCGTAGACTCTGTCACTCTTCCAGATAATGGAGTCTTCCAGAAGTAGAAGCAATGTAGGTGTGGACACTGAGGATGTGGATGCATGTGGCTGTGGCCAGAAGGAAGCACTAGCATAACCAACCACTGACCTGCACTGGTGGGCACACCTAGCTGTTCCTAAAGAAATGAGAAGTGATGAGGCCCACAGCTCAGCAGATGCTACAGGACAAATTCTTCAAGCAAGGACACATGTTTTCTTTTCCAAAACAAAGAATATGCCAGTGGAACTGGAGATAATCCTTCAGTATATGGCAGCTTAACCAAATTAAAAAAAAAAAAAAGACTAAAAAGGAAGTGGTAGCAAAGAAAACTCCTCAAAGTTCATAGTGGTAAGTAGTCTGGGCCAGCAAGCATGACACTCCACTGGCAATAAAATAAAAAGGACTTCTCTGTTCACCCAGTGATTAATCTGCAGGTCAGCCTCTAGGCCTTTAACCTGAAAGTAAGCAAGAAGCATGTCTGCTCAGAAGTGCCTTCGAGACCAACAGTGTGGCAAGTGCTCCATTTGTCTTGTGCTTCACCTGTGACTGCAGTTCTTCCTGGGGCTCGTGTTGTCACTTGTGGGGTGCTGGTTGTTACAGCCATTTAGTGATAGAACCTGTGGGATGTCCTACAAGGCGTGGGACCATTCCACATGATGAAGGATTTTTTTTCCTTGAACGTGCTAATGAATTAAACCTACTACAAATCAAAATTTTGTAGTGAAAAGTTTTTACAAGACTGTAGACAAAACATCTAGTATGCAGCTTGGTTATAGAAAGGGAAGCTTAAATGGAATACCTTTTCTCAAAAGCATTCAATAATTTACTCACTTCATGCAGCCAATTGAATGTATTACATACACTTGCCAGCTATACATTGAGGTGAGATGGATTTTAGTGCAGGTGTACAGGTACTACAGAAGCAATGTGACTGGTTGCAGTCAATATATAGAACAGATTTAAGAGTCCTCTAAACAAAATTAGAAGCAACTATTATAAAACAGGAGACATCAATGAAATATTGTGTTATTGCCCCTATGTGTTTTAAAATAATTTTGTGGCATAATTAGAAATCCATTTTGTGAAAAGTACATACTAAAATTATTTTGGGGTTCTTGTCTTCTGTGTTGGACTGACATTATATTCCTTAGGTTTCCCACAGACTTCTTGATCATATCTTACATGTACTACTATTTCCTCTTCCGATTCATCATCTCATCTCCATTGCATCCAAAGGATATAGCCTCCCAAGGCTTTTTAAGTTCTGTGCACTGAATATTTGTCTTGAAATTCATGAGCTTTTAAGATAGGTTATGTGTTTGTATAAGAGATTCACTTAAGATATGAGGACATACACAGACCAAAAGAGAAGAGATGAAAAAAGATATTCCATGCAACTAGAAATGAAAAGAAAGTGAGTGCATCACTTGTTATAGGAAATACAGACTTTAAAATAAAAACTTTAACAAAAGACAAAGGGCATTACATGACAATAAAAGGGTTAATCCAACAAGAGAATATAACATTTATATATATTTATGCCTCAAAAAAGGAGGGTCAAAATATATACAGCAAATATTAACAGACCTAAGGAAGGAATACAATAATAGTAGGGGAGTTACCACCCCACTTACATCAATGGATAGATCATCCAGACAGAAAATTAGTAAGGAAACACCAGTCTTAAATGACACGTTAGATAACATGGATGGAATGCTCTGAATCCATGGATGTATTCAGAGCATTCCATCCATGAGCAGCAGAATACCCATTCTTTTTTTTTTAAATAATAAATTTATTTTTTTATTGTTGTTCAATTTGCCAACATACAGAATAACACCCAGTGCTCATCCCATCAAGTGCCCCCCTCAGTGCCCACCACCCAGTCACCCCCACCCACCGCCCTCCTCCCCTTCCACCATCCCTAGTTCGTTTCCCAGAGTTAGGAGTCTTCCATGTTCTGTCTCCCTTTCTGATATTTCCTACCCATTTCTTCTCCCTTCCCCTTTATCCCCTTTCACTATTATTTATATTCCCCAAATGAATGAGACCATATAATGTTTGTGCTTCTCCAATTGACTTATTTCACTCAGCATAATACCTTCCAGTTCCATCCACATCAAAGCAAGCGGTGAGTATTTGTCATTTGTAATGGCTGAGTAATATTCCATTGTATACATAGACCACATCTTCTTTATCCATTCATCTTTCGATGGACACCGAGGCTCCTTCCACAGTTTAGCTATTGTGGATATTGCTGCTAGAAACCAGAATACCCATTCTTAAGTGCACATGGAATATTCTCCAAGACAGATAAATTTTTAGGCTGCAGGACAAGTCTCAGTAAACTTTAGAAGACTGACATCACATCAAGCATCTTATCTGATCACAATGGTACAAAATTAGAAACGCAGGACAAGAAGAAAACTGGAAATATCACAAATACATGGAGATTAAACAACATGCTACTAAAGAACCAATGGGTCAATGAAGAAAGAAAATACCTTGAGATGAATGAAAATGGAAATACAATGGTTCAAAATCTCTGGGATGCAGCAAAAGCCATTCTAAGAAGGAAGTTCATAGCAATACAGGCCTACCTCAACAAATAAGAAAAAACTCCGATGAGTAATCTAACTTCATACTTAAAGGAACTAGGAAAAAGAACCAATGTTAGTAAGAGGAAAGAATTAAGCAGAAGAATTAAGAATTAAGCATTTATTCAGAGCAGAATAAATGAAATAAAGACAAACAAAAAATAAAAAAGACCAATGAAAGTAAGGGCTGCTTCTTTCAAAAGATAAACAAAACTGAAAAACCTCAAGCTAAATTCACCAAAAAAAGCGGGGGTGGGGGGTGGGGCACAAATAAATGAAATCAGAAATGGAAGAAAAATTACCACTGTGCTACAGAAATACAAAGGATCATAAGACATGGCTATGAATAATTATGTGCCAAAAATTGAACAATCTAGAAAAAGATAGATAAATTCCTAGAAACATAAAATCTTCCAAGATTAAATCATGAACAAATAGAAAATCTGAATAGACCAATTACTAGTAAGGAGATTGAATCAGTAATGAAAAAACTCCCAAAAAACAAACACCCAGGAGATTTCACTGGTGAATTCTACCAAACATCCAAATATTTAATACCTATCCTTCTCAAAATCTTCCAAAATATTGAAGAGGAAGGAATGCCCCCAAACTCATTTTATGAGGCCAGCATTACCCTGATACCAAACCAAAGACATCACACACACACAAAAATTGTAGGCCAATATCCCTGATGAACAAAGATGCAAAATCGTCAACAAAATATTACCAAACCAAATTCAATAATACTTAAAAGGATTATCCACCACAATAAAGTGGAATTTATTCCAGGGATGCAAGGATGATTTCATACCTGCAAATCAATCAATGTGATATACCACACTAACAAAATGAAGAATAAAAATCATATGATCATCTCAATAGATGCAGAAAAAACATTTGACAAAATTTAAAATCCATTTATGATTTTAAAAAAAACTACCAACAAAGTGGCTATAGAGGGAAAGTACCTCAACATAATAAAGGACATATGACAAACCCACAGGTAACATCATACTCAACAATGAAAAGGTGAAAGCTTTTTCTCTAAGATCAGAAACAAGATGAGAATGCCCACTCTTGCTACTTTTGGCAATATGGTATTAGAATTCTAGCCATAATAATTACACAAGAAACAGAAATAAAAGGCATCTAAGTTGGAAGGGAGAAGTAACACTGTCACTATTTGCAGACAACTTGACACTATATATATAAAACACTATGAGCGGCCCGGGTGGCTCAGCGGTTTAGCGCCGCCTTCAGCCCAGGGTGTGATCCTGGAGACCAGGGATCAAGTCCCATGTCAGGCTCCCTGCATGGAGCCTGCTTCTCCCTCTGCCTGTGTCTCTCTGTCTCTCTGTCTCTCTGTCTCTCTCATAAATAAATAAAATCTTAGAAAAAGAAAAACACACTAAAATCTCCACCAAAAAACTGTTAGAACTAATAAATGAATTCACTAAAGATGCAGAATCAAAAATCAATATCCCCAAATCTGTTATGCTTCTATACGAAACCATCAGAAAAAAAAATTAAGAAAGCACTCCTGTTTACAATTGCTCCAAAAAGAAAAAAATTCCTAGGAATAAACCTCCTAGGAAGTTTAACCAAGGAGATGAAAGACCAATAGTCTGAAAACTGTAAGATACCAACAAAAGAAACTGAAAAAGACACAAATCAATCAAATGATATTCATGCTCATGAATAAAAGTTAATATTGTCAAAATGTCCATGCTATCCAAAGCAATCTACAGATTCATTGTAATCTCTACCAAAATCCCAATGGCATTTTGCACAGAACTGGAACAAATAATTCTAAACTTTGCATGAAACCACAAAAGATCTTAAATAGCCAAAGCAATCTTGAGAAAGATTTCAAGGTTCAATCCTGATTTCAAACTATACTACAAAGCTATAGAAATCAAAACAGTATGGTACAGCTTAAAAACAGACACATAGCTCAGTGGAACAGAACAGAGAGTCTAGAAATAAAGACATGCATACATATTCAATTATTTTATAACAAAGCCAAGAATATACCATGGGGAAAGTCTTTTCAATAAATGGTGTTGAGAAAACTGGACAGCCACATGCAAAAACTAGACTACTATCTTATAGTATCATGCACAAAAATTAATTCAAAATGGATTGAATATTTGAATGTAAGATCTCAAACCATAAACCTAAAGGAAACTCTTTGACATCATCACTCTGTGATGATTTTCTTTTTTTTTAGTCTGACTCTAAAAGCAAAGGCAGTAGAAGCAAGTATCAACAAGTGGGACCCATATCAAACTAAAAGGCTTCAGCACAGCAAAGAAAACTATCAACAAGCTATGAAAAAAAGCCTATTTAATGGGAGATAATATCTACACACCAATATCTAATAAGGGGTTAATATCCAAAATATATGAAGAGCTCAACTTAAAATGAACAATTTGGTAAGAAGTGAGTAGATAATCTAAGTAGATATTTTTCCAAAGAAAACCTATTGCTGGCCAACAATCATGTGAAAAGATGCTCAATATCACTAATTATCAGGGAAATGCGAATCAAAACCACAATGAGATATCACCTCCCACCTATCAGAATGGCTATTATAAAAAAGACAAGAAACAAGAAGTACTGAAGAGGATGTGGACTGTGCACTGTTGGTGGGAATGTAAATTGGTGCAGCCACTATAAAAAACAGTAGGCAGGTTCCCCCAAAAATTAAAAATAGAACTACTATATGATCCAGCTCTTCTACTTCTGAATATTTACTCAAATAAAATGAAGACATTAATTTGAAAAGCTATGTTTGCCCTTATATTCATTGCAGAATCATTTACAATAGCCAAGATATGGAAGTAACCTACTTGTCAGTCAATGGGTAAATAGATAAGGAAGATGTGGTATATATAGTGGCATTCTACTCACCATAAAAAAGGAAATCCTGTAATTTGTGACAATATGGATATACCTTAGGGGTATTATGCTGAGTAAGATAAGCCAGAAAGACAAATACCATATGATTTCACTTATATATGGAATCTAAAAAAAAAACACAAAACAAAACTCATAGATACAGAGGACAAGTTGGTGATCAGAGGGGGAGAGGGCTGAGGGTGGGTAAAATGGGTAAAGGGGGTTAATTGTATGGTGATGGAAGATAACTAGACTTATTCTGGTGCTCACTTTCTAGTGCATACAAATATTGAATTATAATGTACACCTGAAACTAATTTAATGTTATATATCAATTTTGTCTCAATTAAAAAAAGAATATGTTTCTATACACTTCTGCTCTTATTTATCCTATGTCGTAACAGATGGAATTACTTCGACAATACATATAATAAAGTGCACCTCATTTGCCAAATTTTCTTATTTCCTCACTATTTTTTTCACTTTGACAGTCTTTGGTTTTTCTCAGAATGTTTTGCTAAATCAATCTAATTTATTTATTTCTTCTTACCATATATAGATAGGTTTAGTTAGCTTTTAATTTTCTTATTCTGATATTTCTCTCTACCTCTGCTTTTTCATATGCCTGTACCTCTTATATAGAAAAGCTCCTGGTCAGGGCACCTGGGGGGTTCAGTTGATTAAGTATCTGCCTTCTGCTCAGTTCATGATCTTGGGGTCCTTGGACTGAGCCCCTCATCTGGCTCCCTGCTCAGCAGGGAGTCTGCTTCTCCCTCTCCCTCTGTCCCTTCCCTCTATGCATGCATGCTTGCATGCTCTAATAAATTTTTTAAAAATCTAAAAAAAGGAAAAGCTCCTGGTCATCTTATATCTGAACATTTATTGTAGATAGGTACAAGTATTTTCCTACTTCATTATGTTTTCTACTGTAGTCAAGCCTGTGCATCTGCATTGAAATACATATCATTTTATTTTACATTAGTTTAATATTATTTCTCCTTTATATGAGTTATAAAATCACGTTGATTTTTTAAAAAAAACTATGTGTATAGAGAAACTAGTATTTATTTCATTTTAGCCTGCTCAAAGGGATATGTATTTTTTATTATTATTTTTAAAAGATTTTACTTATTTATTTATTCATTCATTCATTCATTCATTCATTCATGAGAGACACAGAAGGAGAAAGGCAGAGACATAGGCAGAGGGAGAAGCATGCTCCCCGCTAGGAGCCGGACGTGGGACTCAATCCCGGATCCCAGGATCAGGACCTGATCTGAAGGCAGGTGCTCAACCACTGAACCATCCAGGCATCCCTGTGTTTTTTATTAAACTGGTACTGTTTACTGGCAATTCTATTAGATTTTTCTCCAAGGTCTGTGATTCTCAAATGTGGTTGTTTTTCAGAATCCTCTGGGAAATTTTTCCACATTTCTAAGACCTTAGTTTCTTAGTTTACTTAGAAGTTATTTCTTTTCCCAAATGCCAGTATTGCCACATTTTGTTATGGAAACCATGATCTAGATTCTAGAACCACCTCATTATCTCCTGAATGCTAACCATTACTTCAGATACTAGCATAGTTGATAGGAACTGATAATTTAAACAATCAAGGGGCAAGCCCAGGACATTAGAATGTTTAATTAGTTATGAATGAAAGATGCAGCTTCCAATATTACCAAGAATTTAAAAGTTATACTA
This sequence comes from Vulpes lagopus, assembly GCF_018345385.1. Lineage (NCBI taxonomy): Eukaryota > Metazoa > Chordata > Mammalia > Carnivora > Canidae > Vulpes > Vulpes lagopus. The sequence continues at coordinate 99,481,144 of NC_054825.1, read as the reverse complement.
TGCCATGTAGAAACTGACACCTTGTTTTATGAATTGAACAAGAGTATTGCTCTGAGTAATATTTGTACATAAGTAGGAAACTCATCCTTCTACTGATGTGATTATTTACCTGAAAGTGAAAAACGTGTTCAAAACCTAATTCTTGGGGATCCCTGGGTGGCGCAGTGGTTTAGCGCCTGCCTTTGGCCCAGGGCGCGAACCTGGAGACCTGGGATCGAATCCCACATCAGGCTCCTGGTGCATGGAGCCTGCTTCTCCCTCTGCCTGTGTCTCTGCCTCTCTCTCTCTCTCTCTCTCTCTCTCTCTGTGTGACTATCACAAATAAATAAAAATTAAAAAAAAAAACAAAACCTAATTCTTGAACAATATTTACTGTTATACTAGTATTTGTAAAATCACACAGTCATTCAAGTCCTCCTTTAAGTAGACTCAAAGTGAGAGGAATCACAATGAAGATAAGTGTTCTTGCCAGAATCCAGCATGAGAACATGGTGGTCCATCTGGCATCACTATGTACTCATGAGTTCCCTGTTGGCACAGATGACTATTAGATCATATGCTAATGATTAAGTGATATTTATCAATTTAGTATAATTTTTAATGAAATCTACTAGAAATCCTAAAAGGTAAATACTCACTATGTCAATGCTTTCAAGCTGACACAAAGGACAAATCCCTTAATGACTTCAGATAGTGAAATTGATGAACTGATTCAATTGACTTGAGAAGAAATCTTAAATGTCCACTTTTTAATATTTTTTAAAAGATTTTATTTATTTATTTATTCATGAGAGACACAAAGAGAGAGAGAGAGAGGCAGAGACACAGGCAGAGGGAGAAGCAGGCTCCAAGCAGGGAGCCCAATGTGGAACTCGATCCCGGGACTCCAGGATCATGCCCTGAGCCAAAGTCAGTCACTAAACTGCTGAGCCACTCAGGCATCCCCAAATGTACACTTTTTAAGAAAATAATTTAAGTGGAAGCCATGTGTCTCACTTTTTATTGAAGTATAATTGACATACAATATTATATTAGTCTCAGATATAGAACATAGTAATTTGATACTTACACAGATTATGAAATGATCGCCATGACAAGTCTAATTACCATCTGTCACCATGCAAAGTTTTTACAATATTATTGACCATAGTCCCTGTGCTGGACTCCGTATCTTATTTATTTTATAACTAGAAGACTGGAACTCTTAATTTCCTTCAACTATTTCATCCATCTCCCCATCCCCCTCCCCTCTGGCAACCACCAGTTTGTTCTCTGTATGTATGACTCTGTTTCTGTTCTGTTTTGTTCGTTATTTATTTTGCTTTTTAGATTATACATATAAGTGAAATCTTACAGTATTTGTCTTCCTCTGAATCTTTTCACTTAGCATATTGCCCTATAGTTTTATCCATGTTTTTGCAAATAGTAACATCTCAGTCTTCTTTATAGCTGAGTGATATTCCATTGTGTGTATATGTGTGTGTGTGTGTGTGTGCACGTGTGTGTTTCACATCTTCTTTATTCCATTCATCTATGGATGGATGGATCCTGGGGCTGCTTCCATATCTTGGCTGCTGTAAATAATGTCATGAACAGAGGGGTGTATATGTCTTTTTGAATTAACATTCTCATTTTCTTTGAATAAATACCCAGAAGGAGAATTACTGAATCATATGGTAGTCCTATTTTTAATTTTTAAGGTAAACTTCATAGTATTTTCCACAGTGGCTGTACCAATTTACATTCCCACAAACCATGCACAAGGGTTCCCTTTTCTCCACATCCTCTCTAACATTTGTTATTTCTTGTCTTTCTGATAATAGCCATTCTGACAAGTGTGATCATAACTCATAGTGGCTTTAATTTGCATTTCCATGATGATTCATGATATTAAGCATCTATTCTTGTGCTTGTTGGCCATCTGTATGTTTTCTTAGGAAAAGTTTCTATTAAGGTCCTTTGCCCATTTTTTATTAAATTGGATTTTTAAAATTTCAGGTCTTATGTTTAAGTCTTCAATCCATTTTATTTTGTATAGAGTGTAACAGAGTGGTCTAGTTTCATTATTTTGCATGTAGCTTTTACATATTAAATTGCAGTTGTGGGGGAGATTGGGCAAAAATGGGTAAAGGGGAAAAGGAGATACATGTTTCCAGTTACAGAATGAATAAGTCACAGGAATAAAAGACACAGAATAAGAAATATAGTTAATGGTATTATAACAGTGATGTATGAGGACAGATGGTAGCTACACTTGGATGAGCACAGCATAATGTTTAAACCTGTTGAATAAGTATATTGTACACCTGAAAGTAATGTAACATTGTGTGTCAACTACAGTCAAATTTTTTAAAATTGCAGTTTTTAATTTTTGTACTAAATCATATCTTAGCCTTATACCTTTTAGAATGAATCAATATGGATCTATGTTTTGCCTTATTTTGCTTAGTTACATTTCTAATACATAAAGAAACAGCCAGGGTTTTGATTTTCCTATTCCAAACAGTCAAATACTAGGTTTCTGAGGTCAAGAAGAAGATGTTCTGAAGGGACATTTGATGAAAATGTGCAGCCCTTCTATTACAGAGGGATTTATTCACAAGGTTCCATGCAGAACTCCTAGTCCCAGTGAGCTGGCCTGGTCTCAGAAGGCCTTGAGGGTTTCATGTTTTCCCCAGAGAAGGGAGGCCAAAATAATCTGCATAAATTCATTTCCCTGGATCTCACATTTTTTTTCCTTGGCATTTAAGGGCAATGGATCAACAACACAGAACAGGAAGCAACTCTTACACGTTGGATCAGACTATCCTTTCCAAAGGTGACCACAATAGTATTTCCCATCCAACATGCTTTTCTATAACATAATCCTGCCACTCTTCCTATAGAGATGTCCAATCTATGCCCTCCCTTGAGTCTGCGTGGAACCGTGACTCGCTTGCATTTAAAAAAGGGGTGGGGTAGCTGGAAGTGATGCTGTGTGATGTCTAAGAGGCTGTCATACAAAGCCATGCAACCTCATCAGCTGGGACACTGGTTTCTGGAGCCAGTGCCACCTTCTAAAAGGCGTGGTGTACCAGGCTGTCGGGGAGCCACCTGGGGAAGACCACAGCTCCAGCTGATGTCCCAGCTGACCGTGCACATCAACTGCCAGCATGTGAATAAAGACACCTTAGGATGACAGCACCCACAACTATCAAACTACCCCTACTTCATGAGTCTCCCCATTTGAGGCATGGTGGAGAAAGGACAAGATATTTCCTCTGTGCCCTAGCCAAATTCATGACCAAAGGAAGCCAAACTTTTTTTTTTTAACTTGTTAAGTTTGAGGGGTAATGAATTACACAGCAGCAGTAGGCAGAGCACATGGGGATTGCTGCACAACACACTCAGAAAGGAAAATGACCCAGAATAGGCAGGCTGGAGATTGGATTCCTGTTCTGATGCATCATGAAATGAAACTACATTTGAATACTTCCTCCCCCACATTATGAACCCTACTGCCTATTCATGCCTTCATCCAGCCCTCGACCTTCACTTGTGGTACAATGGTAAGGGCTTGAACTCATCCTATCAGGTACTGCGCGCAGTTAACAATTTTCACTGGGAGCCATTAGCCTTGACCACTGCCTAGCCTACTATCAAAACATCTGGATCTTCTCCTAACTGGCAACCCAAAATATCTCCATCTGGTTTCTCACCATAGAATAAAACACTCTGAGTTTTCAGTTGCACTATCCTTATCAAGCCTTAATTGTGAGAAATAGACTTTGTAGAGATTTGCCCTAAGGAGAATTTTTATGTTAAACAACTGGTCTGTTTACTTCTATTTTCATTAAAAGTCTCAGAACCCTATAATGGAATGTGTTCTTCTCTATGCTTTGGCCAAGAGAAGGAAATTTAGAGCCAAATTTGTGGCCTGTTCCTAAGAACCGTACAGATGTACTTCTGTGTGCTAATTTGACTCCTGGATTTATTATTTTATTCACTTGACTTTCCTTTTTTTTTTTTTAAACAGATTTTGTCATTGATTGGTTTACTACCTTTGCATTGCACAAAATTTAGCAAGCTGTTTCAAATTCTCTGTGGAAGAGGCAATATATCCATAAAGTAATGAAAAAGACATCCCTCCATCTCCTGCCAAATCAATAAACAGTGTGAATGCAAATGTTTATAAAACATTCATCTAACTTAGCTTCAAAGCCAGAAAAAAGTGCCATATGATCTAAGAATATATAGTAGGCTGAAATACACTTGTGCTCATTACCCTAAATTGAATAGCACAGCTTGAATGCCTTGCAAAGTTCAGCACTGTTTGCTAATAGACGAAGGTTGCACATTCTATGTTTATATCCAGGGCCACAAAGTTTCAGATAGATACGAAACAGAAACTGAAATGGCTGAGAGTTCTTTCTGATTATTTTGGAAAAGATAATTAGTGTCAAAAATTACTGTTTTGAAAAGACAAGTGGGCATGTGGATGGTGCATGCTCTTTAGGCTTATCATTTCAAGTAAACACTACAGTCCTTTTGAGTAAACACTACAGTAGATGAAAATTATATCTTAAAAAGTGTCACATGACTGTGATGAGTTTTTCATTTCTCCTTAAGGAGAGAAAGGTTACATTACATTGTAAAAAAGGAGACTCAGAATTCCAGAATTATAGATTTATAAGGGGCCTTAATTTCATCTAGTTCAGTAGTTTTCAAACTGGAGAATCAAAACCTCTGAAAACTGTGAACCTCATATGAATTCCTCACATATAAACTAGGCGAGGTGAAACTTCAAAAGCAGGAGAAATGAAGGAAGGGGGCTGGATCCCATTCACTCAACCTCTCTTCCTCCTCCAGAGGCTACTTCTACAACACAAGTCTTCAAGCAGAAGAACTTTAAAAACCAACGATCGCAAAAGAATGAGAAGGCAAGACAGGCTGGAAGAAAATATTTGCAAAAGACATCTGATGAAGGACTCTTATACAATAGGTGCAAAGAACTCTTAAAAGTCAACAGTAAGAAAAAGAAATGAAAAAGAAAAATGAATTAAAAAACAGGCCACAAAACTACAACAAATAATATTAAAATTTATATAGAACAACAGATGACCTCAGATAGCCAAAGCAATTCTGAGAAAGATGAACAAAGCTGAGGTATCACAATCCCAGATTTTGAGACCTACTACTAAGCTGTAGTAATCCAAACAATAGGGCACTAGCACAAAAAGAGACACATAGACTGGAATAGAATAGAGGCCCAGAAATAAACTCATGTGTATATGGTCAATCTATAGCAAAGAAGGCAAGAATATACAATGGGAAAAGACAGGCTCTTCAGTAAAAGGTGTTGGGAAAACTGGACAGCCACATGCAGAAGAATGATACTGGACCACTTTTTAACCCATACACGAAAATAAACTCAAAATGGATTAACAACCTAAAAGTAAGACCTGAAACCATAAAAATCGTTGAAAAGGGTGCAGGCAGTAATCTTTTCTAAGATCAGTTGTAGCAACATTTTTTTAGATACGTCTCTTAAAGCAAGGGAAACAAAAGCAAAAATAAACCATTTGGACTACATCAAACTAAAAAGTTTTCTCACGGCAAATGAAACCATCAAGAAACCAAGAAAAGATATTTGCAAATGACATATCCAGTAAGGGGTTAATATCCAAAATATATTAAGAGCTTATACAACTCAACGCCAATAAAACAAACAATCCAATTTAAAAATGGGCAGAAGATCTGAACAGACCTTTTTCCAAAGAAGATATACAGATGGCCTACAGACACATGAAAAGATGCTCAAAATCACTAATCATCAGGGAAATGCAAATCAAAACCATAATGAGATATCTATCACCTCACACCTGTTAGAATGGCTAAAATCAAGAAGACAAGAAACAAATGTTGATGAAAATGTGGAGAAAAAGGAACCCTCGTGCACTGTTGGCAGGAATATAAATTGGTACAGCCACTGTGGAAAACACTAGGGGGGTTCCTCAAAAAATTAAAAATAGGTATACCATATAATCCAGTAATTCCACTATCCGGTATTTACTCAGGGAAAACACAAACTCAAAAAGATATATGCACCCCCATATTTATTGAAGCATTATTTACAACAGCCAAGACATGGAAGCAACCTAAGTGTACACCAGTGGGCAAACAAATAAGAAAATGTGGTATACATGCACAATGGAATATTACACAGGCATAAAAAGGATAAGATCATGCCATTTGAGACAAAATGATGGACCTAGAGAGTATTATGCTAAGTGAAACAAGATTGGCTATGGTATTTATCATATTATTCCATTCATAAATGGAATCCTAAAAAGTGAATAAACAAAAGGCAGAATCAGACCTATAAACACAGAGAAAAAACTGGTGGTTGCGAGAAGGGAAGGAGATAGGTGGTTAGGCAAAATGGGTGAAGGACAGAGAGAGATACAGGCCTCCTGTTATGGAGAAAGAGTGGCATGGGAACAAAAAAGCAGAACATAAGGACTACAGTGATATTGCGAAGGCAATGATGTAATGGACCAGATGGTAGCTATACTTGTGGTGAACACAGCATAATACATAAATTTGTCAATCACTAAGTTGTACACCTGAAACTAACATAACATTGTGTGTCAACTATACTAAAAAAAAAAAAAATGGGCAAAAGACCTGAAGAGACACCTCACCAAAGAAGAAATATACAGATGCCAAATGAGCGTATGAAAAGATATTCCACATCATGTGCCATTAAGGAACTATAAATTAGAACAACAATGAAATACCACTACACATCTATTAGAATGCCCCAAATCTAGAACACTGACAACACCAAATGCAGGCAAGGATACAGAGCAATGGGAACTCTTGTAGGAATGAAAAATTATGTAGTCACTTTGGAAGACAGTTTGGCAGATTCTTGCAAAACTAAATATCCCCTTACCATAAGATCCAGTAATTACGCTCCTTGGTATTTACCCAAATGAGCTGAAAATTTATGTCCACACAGAAACCTGCATGTGGATATTTATAGCACTGTTATTTATAATTGCCCAAACTTGGAAGCAACCAAAATGTCTTACAGTAGGTGATCAGATAAATCAACTATGGCACATCCAGACAATAAAATATTACTCAGCACTAAAAAAGAAATGATGTGTTGAGCTCTAAGAGGGGTTTTTGGCAGAGCAGCTAGGCCAGACTTGCCTGGGGTCACCCTGTGGGTAAATAAGTTGGCAGAGCTGGCATCAGAACTCAAATATCCTTCACATCTGGATCACCATGCAAAAACTACACAAAGAATTTCCTAACTTCAAGCACTGTGAGAAACTAGAAATGATTGCCAACGGACTCACCTCTAGAGATATTTGAAAACACTAAGAATTTTCCTGGAATGACCTAGGAACAATTCAGCTTTTGCAAATTATGCAGGATGGTGTGGAGAAACGAAGGCACACCATGTGCACAGACATCTTCTAAGAGTCTCTTTAATTAAGAACTTTCACCAGAATGTTAACAATAAATACTTTTTGTGTAGCAAAATTATGATTCCTTAGGAGATTATTTTTCTTGGTGGTTTTTCTGTATTTTCCAAGTTCTCTGCCTTGGGCATGTATGATTTTTATAATTCGGTGGAGGAAAATGCTATTAAAAATACAAAATCTAAGTCCCATTTATTCCTATTATTTCATGAGCTTTGTCAATGCCTGGACTGATGAGAGAGAAACACAGCTGGGAAATGGAAATTCCAAGGACTAAGGAGCTTGCTGTAGGGATATTACTTATTACTCTTTTCATAATATTTCTATCAGCTCTAAGCCTGAAATCTTCAGGCTTGTCATTTTGACAAGAAATAAAACTAATATGTGTCACTAAAGCTTCTGAGAATAATTTTCTTAGCTGGAAATGCTTCTGACACGTCATTGATAACCTGAACATGTCTAAGTACAAAAGAAGATTAACTTCAAAGACTGGCAACCCTTTTTGTCCCCGGAGTACTTGTAAGTTGGAATGCAAAGAAAGTGTGGTGCTACGGTTTTATTAGGAGGAACTGAGTGTTTGGCTTTCACTGGATATGAAGATTATATTCTCTCACTCAAAGAGTGACATTTGTGGGAGAAGATGGGGTAACTGGGTGATGGGCATTAAGGAGGGCATGTGATGTAATGAGCACTGGGTGTTATATGTAACTGATGAATCACTGATCTCTACCTCTGAAAACTAATAATAAACTATATGTTCATTAATTGAATTTAAATTTTAAAAAGTCGGAAAAAAAAGAGTGACTTTTGCTATGCCGAGGAAAAGAGGAGATACTTCACCTCTCAAGATGAAAATGAATTTTACCTTCTGGGTTTAATTCATCTCTGTTGATACCCATTTTAAAGAATGAATAAAATGCTCCTGTCAGTCCCTTCCTAAGAGTCCTGATCAGCCATCCTCAGGGTTGACTATTGTTCTGAGCTCTTGATGGACCAGCTTGGCCAGCATCTGTGTGCTTCCAGTTGTGAGTGTGGAGCAGGCCTGCACTTGATCCTTGGAGTGTCAGCGGCATTGGACAGGGCACTCTGAGCCATCACCAAAGAATGGCATGGTTGGAGCAATAGGGGGCTCACATGGTAAGCTGCTTCTTCCAAGTTCATTAGGGACCAAGAAAGGTCATGTCACTGTCACAGAGCCTCAGAATCCAGAGCAAATGAAACCATGGGAGGAACCAGGTTGTCTTTCCCTGGATGAGTTTTCAATCTTGGTAGGTTATTTGATTACTTAACATTTTCCCTTTGGAAAGAAAAAAAAAAAGACTGTAATATTGATGATGATATTAGCTTATATTTTTAAGCTATCTCGTCCTGTCATAACAAACCCATAAGGTTGGCAGGACAGTTTAGAATTCTTTCTCTTTGCTAGTTGAGGAAACCAATGAAGAGAAGTCCACTTCCAGCCATTCGACCTGGTGTCTTTCTCTTATAAATATCACTTTAAGCAATCAGTGGTGAAGGAGCCAAGAGAAGAAGGTCAGACATGAAATGGCAGCCCCATGTGCACCCCAAGAGCTTGGAATAAGGCCAGTTCCTCAGCCCAGAGTCTGTGTAAGTCACAAACCTGAAGCTTAGCCCAACAAGCACCCATACAGACAATAAAATAAAACAAAATTCTCTACATGATAATTTGCTTCAAATGAGGTGAGCTTGGAAGGTTCATGACATGATACTTATAATTTGACCTATGTAGAAGTTGCTGACTATGGGTCCGTCACAGCAGAAGGCAGTAGCTGGGCAGGAGGAAGCGGTCTCTCTCTCCCAACTGGCCAGCGGTCTGCACTCACCTCTGTCTCTCAAATTGCATGATAAGGTTACATTTATGCAAAAGTGAAATTTGATAAAGCTTTCTGGAACAGTAGGTAACACGGATCAAGAACCTTTTTATATCCCTTCACCAGCAAACCACTACAAACATCCAAAGTCATAAACAAATGTGGGCAAGAGATAATGAAAAGAATGCAAAACACGCATAGTTTATAATGCAAAAAAAAAAAAAAAGAAAACACTTAAATGCTTAACAATATCACGTTTGTTGAATTAATGAGCATATAGCCTCAATGATTATACAGCCATTTAAAATATTCTTTTTATGGAAAGTATATGTGTATAACACTTAAAATACGTAAATGTAAATATGGTTATAAACATTCACAGTAGGGAAAAGGAAGAAAATAGTATCTCAAACAAGTGGGAGTGTTAGCCTAAGTAGACTTTGTTTGAAGAACTAATTCGGATTAGCAGGTAGGTGCTATTATGATCTGCATTTCATGGACCAGGAAACAGAAGCACAAAGGGTGTTAGCAACACTCGTCCATTAACCCTTACACTAGACTGCAATGACGTACATCAAAAAGTCCAAATGGTTGGCTAACTTTGGGTTGTTAACTTCTCTAGGTATATATTTTATATTCTTAAATGGTCTCAGGTGAACATACTTCTTTATTTATAATTGCAACTTTATTTTTGAAAAGATATTTTTTAAATATATCTGTCTCTGTTATTAGACTATGAGGACCTTGAGGTAGGAACTGCCTTAGTAATCACCACTATTTCTATCACTACCCGTTGGGTAACCTTGATGTCACCACTCTTATACACCGGGGAGTAGTTCCTATGCCTCATCTCATATAAACCACTGGGTAAAAACTACTACAGATAAGGCAACTAAAGGCAATTTTGCATTTCCATCACTTAGTACTGGCCTGAAAAGTAGTAATTACTCAATAAATGGTAGTGAAGCTACCAAATGATAGCTTATAAAGCCATGGATGTCACTCAGTTCAGTGCGGTATTGAGAGAGGCTGTGCTCAGGACCCCTATGGGAGGAGGTGGGGAGGACAGAACTTGCAGCAGGAAGTCTGTTTTTTCCATCTTTCTTTTACCATGACAGAAGCAGTCAGAAAGCCATGAGGCCCTGAGTGAAAAGCAACACTCAGAAGTAAGACTTCCAACTAAATTCAGTTTAGACTAATCCTGACGGGACAGTTTGACATTCCATTTAAATCTTTCAGGAAGTATACATGTTCTATTATGGCTTTTAATTATTCAATGAATAGCTTGTGGGGAAAGATAAACCCATTAAAAAAACAATATTTTATTTTACTAGTGAGCTCAAGAAATTAGTGGGTTTTTATTGTTTTCTCGTGGTTTTCTTCAGTTCAAGTATCAGAACACTTTTAAACTATAGGTCAATATGCCGGGCATGAGAGTAAAGGGAGGGCACGTAAGGCCCTTCCAAATATAGACCTTAAGTGTACTTCTAGTCCTTTGATTAGAACAGGGTGATCTTGACACCAAAATCTTAGTAGGTATTCGATTGCTTAATATTTTCCCTTTGGAAAAAAAAGGACTATAATTGTAATGATGATATTAGCTTATATCATCCTGCTATCTTACTCCATCATAACAACCCATAAGGTTGGCAGGACTGTTTAGAATTCTTCTTTCTCTTTGCTAGTTGAGGAAACCTATGAAGAGAATCCCAGTGGCTTGAGGAGATCCTCACTGTTAGAGGAATGAATGGTGGCCTTTTTTCTCACTCCAGCTAAGTCCTGGTCGACCTCAAGGCTCAGCTGACGTATCAGTCCTCATGTAGGGACCTTACTGTCATGTGCTTACTATATGACAGCCCTTATCTCATGATATGCAAATAACAAGTTAATTATCTGTGACCCCAGCTCTCAATCATTTATTTGCTTCCAATGCTGGCATAGTTCTGAGCATGAGCAGCTGCTCCCTCAGGGTCTGCAGAATGGCTAGTTTCAAAGTACACTAGAGAACTATTTTAATGTAGCTAAAACATCATCTTCTACACTGGTAGTTTTCAAACAAGGTTTCACATATTCCTGAGAATTAAAAATTGATCCATAGAGATATTTATATTGTCTTAGAGTTTTATAGTTTTGTGTTTTTATTTTAATGATATTCTAAGAAATACCATTAGACATTAATATCAGAATGTTCTGCATCACTTATATCAATGGTTCTCCATCCTGGTGAGATTGGAGTCTTGGTGGGGGGCTTTAATCAATACTAATATTCAGGCTCTGAAGCTGAATTACATCTGAACCAATTCCATCAGAATCTCTGGAGGTGGGTTCCCACACAGATTTTTTTAAAGGCCCCCAGATGATTGAAATGTGTGGAGCACTGATACTCACCAATCTAGACCATCTTTGATTCCTAAGTAACACGTTTTCCACCAGTATTTATGATTGCCTCAAATCCAATAGTTGTATTATAAGTATCTCATAAATAAATACAGAAGCCAACAAAATATGTAACTGATATGTTCTTGCCAAAGCCATATGATGTCACAGCATGCTGCATGAGCAAAGGTTTTGTGATCATTCTGGACATAGGCAAGTGGTGGGGAAACTGAGTCATCACTAGAGCACTTGGTAGACCAGCAGACCAGGGGTCTACCCCAGGCATGTTAGAAATAGCAACTCAATTTCTACAAAAACATTATCAGTTTACCTTTTAGTTTGTATTTAACTTGTGAAATTGTTTTGGTTTTGTCCTTATATAAGAGCTATAAACAGAGTTTATACTTGGTTGTCTATTTAAATAATAAATATAGTTATACATATTTAAGCAGCATTATGATTCAAAGAACAAGAACATTTAAGTCAGTGTTAGGGGAGTCTGTGATACTTTTTTCTTTTAAATGGGTCAGACTTGGGATCCCTGGGTGGCGCAGTGGTTTGGCGCCTGCCTTTGGCCCAGGGCGCGATCCTGGAGACCCGGGATCGAATCCCACGTCGGGCTCCCGGTGCATGGAGCCTGCTTCTCCCTCTGCCTGTGTCTCTGCCTCTCTCTCTCTCTCTCTGTGACTATCATAAATAAATAAAAATTTAAAAAAAAATTAAATGGGTCAGACTTAAGGATACTGATTTCATCATGTCTGGATCCTGATCCAAAGGGTGGTTGGATCAAGGACCTGGGAGATAGCTTCCCCCTTTCCTGGTCCCCTTAATGAGCACAAAATGGTAAGCAGCTGTTCCTCCCCAAGGCTCTGAGTATGATTGGAAACCGTTCCTAATATCAGAATGCAAGGATTTCTAGTCTTCCAAGAGCTGCTGCATTATTTCTACTATCCCAGGAGGTCACATTAGGACTCCCCAAGTCTTTCCCAGGTTATAGGCACTTGGTTGGTTTCTCCAGTTCCACAGAAGCTCCAAAAGGTGTGTGCAAGATATAGGACCTGATATACTTGGTCTGCGGTCTGAGACTCTTCCATTCACAAGAAGGATATTTTGGTCATAAGAATGCAATTTTTTTAACCACAAATGGCAGGGGTGAAACCCCGCCTCAGAACTTCCTGGCAGGAATTTATTTATTATCTATCTGCTAAGAAGAACACAGTAATTCCTTTCATAGGGAAACAGCATATCAAAGGGCACCCGACATTCTCTAAATTAAGTGGCAGAGTTGCTTCTCTTGAATGACAGGCCGCTCTAATGACAAAATCCATGCCACACCAAATTTTCAGGAAATTATTGAAGACATTAGGCTTGTTTCAAGTCACATCAAAAGTCTGTAGCAGGAAAAGGCTCTAAAGAGTTGAAGCCACTGCCTATAGAATCCAGTCAGCCAGAGAGAAGGAGACAATGAGCCACTTAACAACTATGAAGTGTCATTTATCTCAAAATCATAAAGGAAGGCTTCCTGGGAGAAAGCCTGGCATCACAAAGAACTCAAGAGATAATATAATCAACTCTTCTCCACCATGCCAACAACGGGCATACCTGACAATGTGCCCATTTGCAATTTCCAAGCCCTGTTCCTGTCAGAGACTTTCAACTATTGAGAATTAATGCTCCTCAATGTTAACAGTCAATATGTTTTTAAAATGTTCTTTCATCTAAATATAGGGACTCTGAATGGTTGTCTTATTTCTCAGCTTAAATTCTTTATAAAAATAATTTTACATTTCTGAGTAATATATATGCATCCATTTGACATTCCATATCCCTTTTTTCCCTAAATGAACATCTGGGTATGCACTTGAGAAATGTGGCCATAATTCTTTCTGGTATTTTGTTTTCCTTTTCACCCTATAGTTTTTTACCTTCACTCTTCTTAATTACTCCACCAGTTGAAAGAGAAATGCTATCTGAAGGCCATTGTGACAAACAAGTAATCAAAAGAAAACATTTCTACAGAGAAAGACACTGCAGGAGGGACGCAGGGATCCAGCTGTCTGAAGGAAGACTTGGGGGGGGGGGGCTGGAGTTGTTTGTGAGTCAGGAGACAAAAATGGCTCTACTGCTGAATAGGGGACAGGGGCACAGGGGTCTGGGACCTGGGGCCTGATGGGCTCTTCGGGGAGCCAGGGGGATAAAGTCACCAGGAAGTAAGAGATGTGACACTCTTTGGAATTACTGTGGAATGTAAAGAACTATGGTCAGTAATGGGTTCAGAAAAGGGGCAGAAATAATTATTGAGTTGAATTTTGAAGGCCAAACCAAACATTTATTAGAGATTGCAGATTTATCCATGTTAAGCTTTGATGTGTGAATTTTTCTGAGTCTTAAAAAACACTCACTAAAAGGGTAGTGATCCAAATGGGAGCAGACTCAAGGCTTGTGAAACTCTCATGTTGGAAGGGAGGGGATGAAAATGAGCACAGTGAATGGATGGGTGAGCACACTGGGATTTGTCTGCTGCTCACCACAGTGTTTTCATGAGGGTCGGCCAATATTAAGGTTCGATAATTATCCACAGGATCAATCTTGCTGTAAAATTTCTCTCAATAAAATTAAACAGCACAATTAACCAAGTCTCAGGGGAAGAGTCACAGTCTCTATTGTTATTATCATCCTTCAGTCCCTGCGTATTTTATGAGCCTAGCAGGAAACCTTTAAAACTAAAATACTTATTATATATATATATATATATATATATATATATATATATATATATATATATTTTAAAGGTATATGGGGTGCCTAGGTGGTTCAGTCTTTTGAGCATCCAACTCTTGATTTCAGCTCAGGTCATGGTCTCAGTGTTGTAAGATCTCTAAAATAAATAAATTGGTGTGAGTAAGAGAAAGAGAGTGAGTATGTGCACATGTGAGCCAGGGGGTAGAGGGGCAGGGGCAGAGGGAGAGAGAAAAATCTTAAGCAGGTTCCACACCCAGCAAGGTGCCCAATGCCTGGCTCAATCTCATCACCCTAAGATCAGGACCTGAGCCAAAACCAAGACTCGGAAGCTTAAACAACTGAGCCACCCAAGTGCCCCTGGACTGGCTCCCTTTGAACCAGAGCTTCCCAAGTGATGGTGATAGCTGTCATTGATTGAAGGCCTATGTGTTTCATAAACTGGATTTGACATTTTATATACAATTTCCCCTTTAGCTCACAGTAACCCAAGGAGATGGGCATTATTTTTCTCATTTAAAGGTCTAATGTTAGCCGGATCTAAAAAGGGATGATATATTTCATGATGGTAGAAAGACCATATGACAAATGGGAACTTTCCACAACCTCCTGGGCATGTATAGCAAATAAATATATATTGAGGGACTGAATGGTGTGGTACCTGTTGACAGTTCACAGGTTAAAGATGTGGGGAATGTCAAAAAGAAGTTTAAATAGTTTCTAGGGAAATCAGGATATACATGCATGAAGAATCCATCCAGGTTAAATAAAAAAACTGAAAACCAAAAAACTGTGTCATTTATTTTTGCACAGTTTCTGAATTATTGAACAACGAATTAAATCAGTCAACCAATTAACCAAATGCTAGATTGTCCAGTACTGGCTTTCAGAACTAAAATAGTCTAGTAAAGGAAAGCTCATTGTGGACTTGAGTGGTAGCAAGATTTCTTTAATGAGATGAGGTCAGAGTGGGACCTGGAAGAATTAGAAATACTGGAATTATCAAGAAGGACTGAAAGCACACCGAGGGAATATGGTAAACAGGCACAGATAACTCCTTCCTGGTCCCCTGGTCCCCTTCTGCAGCACTGGCCTTGCCTCCTGTCATGGTTCCCTCTTGGCCTTCTGCCCTGAGCTCATCTGCTCTGCTCACATTTCCTTTGCTTGAGTTCTGTCCAGCTAGTTCTCAGAATACCTTGAAGATGGCATTGATTTTGCTAAAGCATCTCTGGATTAACCAGGAATGCCTCTGTCCTTTAGTGGAGAGTGGAAAAATAGTGTTTGTACTATGAATGATTCCAGGCTTTTGGAAGCAATGTAATGAATTATTCTTCATGAGGCATAAATCATAATGACTATCTCCCCATTCCCAAACAGCTGTGATGGGGGCTTCCCATGGAAATCTTGGCATTTGGGAGACCCTCATGAGACTTGCAGAAAGTCATTCCTGTAGCCCACAGAACAACCTTTCAACTACCCTTGTGCCTCTGCCTCGAAGTCAAGGCAACATAAACACACCCCCTCAGACTTTGGTGACAGGGGCACAGAGCACAACCCAAAGTTACTCCATACACTGAGGTTATGTCTCCCAGGAATCAGAAAAGCATCTTCCAGCTCAGGCTCCCTGAATCCTTTCCAGCTTGGCCTCTGCCAGAGATTCCTGGAATGACCATCACTTTGTTCTTTATCTCACAACAGGTGAAAAATTGCCTTGGATGGGAGTCATGAATTGGTTGGGTTCTTAGAAAAATCCATACTTCCAGTTGTGGGCAAAGATTGTTAGGACTGTGGTCACCCCAGGACTGACTGCTTTTTTACTCTGAAAATCTCCCAATACCATACCATTGTGCTTCAGTCTGGTTCTCTCTGATTCTGTTTTTCAGGAACAATATGAGACACTACGAGCTGTGCTCAGCAGCAGACCTGCCTTTCCAAACATAGCTCACTTCTGGATTGAAGAGTGCTTTCACTTTTTACAGGTTAGGAGACAGATTCTGTTTTGTTACTGTTTGTGAGCCAGCAGTGCCGTCCTTGACAGAAAAGCCATGTTGCCACACTGATATCTCTCTCATAAGAGGGACAACTGTAAACTCTGTCAGAATACAGTGCCTTGTGTTTCCAAAACAGTGTTCCAACCCTTAAGTGCAAGGAATCTCACAGAGGATCCTGAGAAAGATGCAGAAGAACACAGAGTAGGAAAATTTAACCCATGTGAGGAGGAATCAGGTGGAGGTCCAAATCCCGCAGTGGGAAATATGTGTTGAGATTCTGGAGCCAGTCTTTAGTTTTTTGTTTTTTTTTTTTAAGATTTTATTTATTCATGAGAGACACACACAGAGAGAGGCAGAGACATAGGCAGAGGGAGAAGCAGGCTCCCTGCCGGAGGGGGGAGACCGATGCGAGACTCGATCCCAGGATCCCAGGATCAGACCTGAGCCAAAGGCTCAACCTCTACCTCAACCACTGAGCCACCCAGGTGCTCCTGGGGCCACTCTTTTAACAAAAGACTTTCTTATGAGGGCTGAATTTTTTTCCTCCAGGATTTAAAAAACTTGGGTCTACAAATCCAGTATGTTGATGGCAAAAAGTGTTGCCCTTTTTTATATAATATTTTAAAAATCCTATCCTGTCAGAGGAACAGAACAATAAAGGAGAAGGAGGCTACACAGATGTGGAGGGGCTATTTCTGGTTACCAAGATCAGAGCATCTACTTGTGCTTGATTATATAACTCCGGGTAATTTTCGCTTCCTGTCTGGAGTATTATTTCGCAGTAAAAGTGGAAAGAAAGTCCCAGCACCTGATAGGCCTGCCTTCCCTGAAGTTAACAGATTGCCCATATGAAAGCTGTCAGCATGTGCCAGCCCTCCACTGAAGAAGGAACAGGTTCAGGACCTGGCGCCGCGCAGCCGAGTGGCACTGCTCCCAGAACTCTCGTCCAATAAAGAGCCATTGTGGGATCTGAACCCTTCAATGTACCGGACAAATGACTGAAATGAAAAGCACAATGCATGTGAGTAGAACCAGAAAACTTGAATGCAGTGGTAATCACTTCCTTGGTGTGGGTCACATCATTTTTCAGGTAACTTCATTCTGTAATTCAGTCCTTGCCTAGTGGAATAGTACAGATTTCCATTTATCACTTGATAAGTGAGAATGATTGCTTTCTAACCATGAAGCGATGTAGGTTATTAGCACTGGTGTGGAAGGGAAGCTGAAAACAGGTAGGGGAGGTGCGCAGGGGTTGGTGTTCATCAGGAAGAGACAAAACATCTGAAAAGAGAAGAAAGTGCCGATTTTCCCTGCATGGGATTGATACAAACTCTAGTTCAGCTATTGGGAAATTCAAGACTGTATCTGATTCTAAATCAGGCCCAGGGCTTTAAAATAGCTAGGGTTTCTATGTGAGAATGAGGTCCGAGGCATGAAGGAGGGCCATGGATGGGGGTAAAGGTCCAGGCTACAGGCATCTATTGTGTGGCTGGCACCCTGTTGTTGAACTTCAGGTCCCACAGACTGGAGATCTAGTGCTCAGATCCAAATACCGAGGGCCAGGAGGAACACGGCGGTGCTAATTCAGGCTGAGCCATGGTTTCCATCTGGGTGACCTAGAGAAACTCTACACAATAGCCGACCTTACTGCAAACAAAATAAAACAAACCCCTAACCAGATGCCATGCTCAGCTAAGCTTTCTCAAATGAATCAATAGGAGGGCACAGTTGAATTAGTCATCAGAGACCTAATGAAAACTTCTTTTTCAGCTGGGCCTGCACTCTATGTGTCTCAATTTTAGGATCAGGTGTTTCTGTCTCTGAGCCAATTATATTTGTCACCTAATCCATTTTGACCAGAGACATGGTCAGTCTCAAGCCTTTTTCTTTATGATCTGGAGCTTGATATTATTGGCCACTTGGTCTACTTACTTTCTGATATCTACAACTATCAAAAGATATATGCCTATACACCTGTACCACTTTAGTAAAACTATGCAGCTCAAAATAAATAAATCAAATCAAACATTCCAAATATCTATAAAGGGATGCAAATATTTCAACAAAAAAGCCATTGGACTCAGTGTCCAATTTTTGTTCTTCATTTATCACATCTGACCACTGTAGGTTCTACCTCGATAAGCCATCTACAATGACAATAGGCTAATTTAAATGTGCATCAGTTGTTTCTTTCAATTTATGATTATGCCCTTGTAATAGCTTGTATGTATCTGGCTGAAATACAAATAAATCTTTCTTCCAGTAACCCATCATTAAATTCCTCCATGTTATCAACTCACCAGAATTAAGCAAAATGATGGATTTGAGGCACACAAACTCCTCGCCCTGGAGATTCATCATACGAAATCGAGATGACGTAGCCAGCAACATGTCAAAGATCTCCACCATGCCCTCTACACATTTTCCCTGGTTCCTATGAAAACATAGAAGATAAAAAGAAAAAAAAAACAGTATTAAAGTACAGAAAAGTTGGGGTGCCTGGGTGGCTTAGTTGGTTTAGTGTCCGACTCCAGATTTTGGCTCAGCTCATGATCTCAGGGTCCTGGGAGGGAGCTCCTAGTCAGGCTCTACACTCAGCAGGCTGTCTGAAATTCTCTCTTTCCCTCTGCCCCTCTCCCTGCTCTCTCTCTCTCTCAAATAAATGAATCTTTAAAAAAAAATAAAGAACAGAAAGGTTCCAGACCCTGATAATGTTCACATTCATAAAAATCTACTGGCTCCTAATCTGTAACAAAAAAAACTGTAGCCCATTTTTTTCATGGAACATGAACATTCATTTGGATTCTGGAAGGCAAAATGAAACAAAAAAAAAGTTTTTCCATCAATAAAACATTTCATTTCAAATTCTTAGAAGAGAC
Source organism: Vulpes lagopus (assembly GCF_018345385.1). Taxonomy (NCBI): domain Eukaryota; kingdom Metazoa; phylum Chordata; class Mammalia; order Carnivora; family Canidae; genus Vulpes; species Vulpes lagopus. Next base: position 99,461,852 of record NC_054825.1, on the reverse strand, counting down.
ATATTGTCCAATCCCTAAATCTGCCATGTTAAATACCTAGTTCTTCAAAGTGAACACAGGCAGTAATTTTTCTGACATCAGCCTAGCAACTTTTTTCTAGATAGGTCCTCTGAGGCAAGGGAAACAAAAGCAAAAATAAACTATTGGAACTACATCAAAATAAAAAGCTTCTGCACAATAAAGGAAATGATCAACAAAACTAAAAGACAACCTACTGAATGGGTGAAGATATTTGCAAATGACATATCCAATAAAAGGTTAGTATTCAAAATATATAAAGAACTTATCAGACTCAACAACCAAAAAACAAATAACCCAATTAAAAAATGGGTAGAAGACATCAGCAGATGTTTCTCCAGAGAAGTCATATAGCCAGCCAACAGACACATGAAAAGATGCTCAACATCACAGATCATCAGGGAAATGCAAATCAAAACCATAATGAGGTATTACTTCATCCCTGTTGGAATGGCTAAAATCAACAACACAACAATAGGTGTTGGCAAGGATATGGAATAAAAGGAACACTTGTGAACTCTTGGTGGGGGTATAAGCTGGTGCAGCCACTGTGGAAATAATATGGAGGTTCTTCAAAACGTTAAAAATAGAACTACCCTATGTACCAGTAATTGCACTACTGAGTATTTACCCAAAGAAGTAAAAAACACGTATTCAAAGGGATACATGCACCCCTATATTTAGAGCAGCATTTTTTATAATAGCCAAGATATAGAAGGGTCTTAAGTGTCCTCCATTGATTGATGAATGGATAAAGAAGATGTGGTACAGTTATACAATGGAGTATTATTCAGCCATAAAAAAAATGGAATTTAGTCATCTGCAACAACATGGATAGAGCTAAAGAATGTAATGCTAAATGTTTTTCTCAGCCAGAGAAAGACAAATACCATATTATTCCATTAATACATTAAGAAAAAAAACAAATGAGCAAAGGGGAAAAAAGAGAGACAAACCAAGAAACAGACACTTGACTACTGAGAACAGATATGGCTTCCAGCAGAGAGGTGGGTGGTGGATTGGGGGAAACTGGTGATGGGAATTAAGGAGGGCACTTGATGTGATGAGCACCGGGTGGTGTATGGAATTGTTGAATCACTATCTTGTACACCTGAAACTAATATAACACTGTATGCTAAGTGGAATTAAAATAAGAACTTTAAAAAAATATAGAGTTCTTCAACCTAATAAAAATGATTAAGATTCAGATAAATGATTATTCTAAGTGTGTGTTATTCTGCTACTATATTCTAGGCACTCTGGTAGTTATGGGAATAAAAACAGAGCCTCTACTCTAAATATGCTCAAAACCTTGAAATAATATAATCAGCTCCAACAGACTTTATAAAGTGCTTTTGAAATACAGGAGGAACTCTAGCAAGGGACGGTGGCTGGGCTGGAGCCATTTACGCTGCCAAAGATGACAGGTAAGGATTTGCCTAGTAGGTGGCATTTGAGTTGACAGTTGAAGAAATGCAGGTTTTCATGGAGCAGGAGTGTGAAAGCATCACTGGAAGAGAGTCTTAAACACGGGAAGGAAGAGCAGAGTGAAGGAACATGGAGCAGTGTGCTAGATGTACGAAAGAGATAAGAGATTAATCTGGGAAAGGAAGAAAAGGTTAGGTGATAAAGGATGTCCTATATTATAAAAAATTTAGCCTTTTTCCCTGTGCAACAGGGCCCTGGCATCAAGAATTTAACATTGGTAGTTGCAACTACTAAATAAGCAAACCCGAAGGTTCATAATATGTAATATTCAAAAAAGAAATATTGGTATCTTTTCCATAGGGTTGTTGCAGAAGTTAAATGGGATAATACATGTGAAAGAAATTCATTGATCTTTCTGTTCACAAGCTGAATTGGGGGCATGTTGTCTTCGAGGGGGGCAAGAAGAATTTAAAATATCCTATGTATGTGCAAACATATATTTGTGAAAAATATAATAATTTAAAACATGAACAGTAAGCACATTGTCCAGGATTTTGTTTTATTTTTAATTAATGTATTTTGGAGTTCTTCATCAGCTGTTTTTAACAGCTGCATAACTTTCCAACAGCATAAGTTTTGCACTGAACAAATTGCTAAAATTTTTTTAACCACTTCTTTTTCAGCTGACACTTTGTTTGACTTCAAGTATTTGCTGTTACAAATATTTCATGCAATAACTATTCTTATGTTTAGGTCTTTAGATAGATGTATAAATAGCTATAAAAAATTTCTAGAGGTAGAATTGCTAGATCAGAGGACTTACGCATTTTTAATATTGATAAATACTTCAAATACTGCTTCCAAAGAGTTTGTACTAATAGGCTTTTGGTAGAAGAATATATTGGTATAAGCTCTTTCTCTAAGAGACCTGTTCTTATCCTTTGCTGTTGGGTTATTAGCATTTTCACATTGATTCTTAACTGCTTTTTATATATTGTAGTAGTTAGCCCTTTGATCTACATGCATTCAATGCTTTTCTACTGGTTTGTCATGTTTTTCTTTTTTTTCTGGTGTTTTCTTCTACAAAATATTTAATTATTACATTATCGATTGGCCAACTGTGTTGTTTAGAATAGTATATCTTACTTGAAAAGGTCATTTCCCTTCCAGTAACATACATAAAATCATCTTATGTTTCCCTCTAGTATGGTTCCATGTTTTTATGCTTAAATCTTTCATCTTCTGAGATTTATTTTTTGTAACAACTGTATTGAAACATAGTCACATATCATATCATTCACTCATTTTGAGTGGACAAGTCAACGGATTTTAGTATATTCCCAAAGCTATGCACCCACTGTTCAGGATTTATTCTGTGTGAATGACATGTGGGATAGAACTCAGCATTAGTATTTGTCCCAAGCAGCTAGGTCATTTTAACACCACTTGTGGAGTAAACCATCTTTTCCACTCTGATGGAAAATTCCATATTTCAAATATGCTAAGTGCTTTCAATGAATCCCTTTCTTTCTTACAATTGCCCTCTAAGGTAATATTATTTTTGTCATTGTCCAAATGAGGGGATTAGGACCCAAAACTGGAAAGTCAAACCATATTACCTACTTTCCAGGAAAGAATTCCAACAAAATTTTCTTTTTTTTCCCTTCTTGCCCTATTTTAATTCATACTTGCCCATTATATACCAAGCTTTGGGCTAGACATTAGGGTACGGAGAAGAAAGACGCGGGCTTTGTTCATAAAGAGATCCAAAACAGAGGCAAGACAGACACAGAGAAAAGGCAGGTGCAAGGCTATGAGCTACATTCCTCCAGAGATGTATAGAAAGTATAGAAAAGTATAGAAAGAAAGCCTTACAACTAATGTCAGCCTCTCCACATCTGACCCACATCTACACTGAAGCGATTGCCATAGTCTTCTCAGATAAAGGTAAATGAGGTTTTATGTAAAGTGTTTAGAATGATACGCAGTACACCGTAGCAGCTATATTAACAATTACTATGAGATAGGTGGGTAAATAGAGACATAGATGTTCAGGGAGAGGTTGGCCTTTTTCTCTAAAGTATCCAGAAAACAACTGCCACAGAGCCCTCTGCTTCGACTGTGGCACCCAGGCTCACGGAAGCTCTATGGAAGTGGAGGGGGATCTTTAAAAGCTACATTGCCCAACAAGGGGATGAGACGGTGGTCACGCCGAAGGGTGACTTGGCCGTAAGCAGGGACAGCACACTACAAGGGAGTGTTTCTTGTCCTGAACTCAAATTTTTTTTTAAAGGAGCACATTTTCTTTCTAGTGAAAAAATAAACAAGGACAGGGGAAAATGTTTGGAGGAGGAAGCTTTAAAAATAACAACCCATAGCCAAAATAGAGAAATGTTCCTTTCTCAGTAGAAAGTCTCTGTTTACGTAACAGACTGCAGGCCGGCAGGGGAGGAAATCTCAGTGTGGGAGGGAGCCTGTGTTCACCTGCTGTGAGCAAAAGTTCAGCTCAGTAATCAAGAAAGTGGAGCCTTAACAATTCTCCTTTCTGCTCGCACCTTCTCAGCAGTCCCCACATTTTCCCATGAGAAGTGTATCCCTCTCAGCTTCTTCTCCCTGGACGTAGGACATCTGTGTCGTTTCGTATCAGCAGTTGTCACCCAAGCACGAGACACACGTGCTCCTCAGCACCCAGTAGGGGCCAGAGCTGGAGCCCCAGCAAGGGCGCCCAGCCAGAGCTCTCAACTCGTGGTGTGGGAGTAGGAGTGTCCGTGAGTGTGTGTGTGAGTGGGAGGGCGAGTGGGAGTGTGTGAGGGTGTGTGAATGTGCATGACCGTGTGAGGGTGACTGTACGAGAGTGCTACGAGCGGGAGTATGTGAGAATGTGTGAGGGTATGTGTGAGTGTGTGTGAGTGGAAGTCTGTGAGGGTGTGTGTGAGTGGGAGTGTGAAGGTGAATGTGTATGCATGTGTGCACGTACATGAGTGTGTGAGGGTGAGTATGTATGAGCATGTGCATGTGCATGGTGTGTGAGGGTGAGTGTGTGCATGTGCGTGTGTGAGTGTCTATGAGTCTGTGCATGAGTGTGTGAGGGTGAGTGTCTATGAGTGTTGCGTGAGTGCATACGAGTGTGTGCATGTGCATGAGTGTGAGGGTGAGTGTGTGCATGTGTGTGAATGTGTGAGGGCGAGGGTGAGTGTGTGGGTGTGTCCCTTTAGAGGAGGAGAAGGGAGCAGACATCAAATATAAGTCATTGAGACATTATGATAAGAAGATCCTGGGGCTTACCTCCCATGCAAACAAGTGCTCCTCAACTTTGAGGGCCCCTGGGGGACATTAATTCCAGTGAAGTTGCAATAGTCTAAGCAGTGCTGTGAGAGTCCTGAAGAACTTCACACTGATGTCTCTATAAGACTAAACTCACTGTCCTTTCAATGGGAAAAACTCACTTGTTCTAAACACTTCAGCCAATCCACTATTTGTGTAATAAATTAAAAATATGTGCTTTGAGGGGCCTGGGTGACTCAGTCGGTGAAGAGTCTGACTCTTGGTTTCGGCTCAGGTAGTGATCAGGGTTGTGAGATGGAGCCCCTGAGTCCCACTCTACGCTGGGTGTGGAACCCGCTTAAGATTATCTCTCCCTCTCCCTCTACTCCTCCCCCCTCCGTCTCAAAATAGAAAATAAAGTAAAATGAAATGAAATGAAAAGATAAAATAAAATAAAAATATGTGACTCTGAAGATGTTTCTGGTGAATCACTAGAAAGTTGCTCTCTTGGAAATAACTGCCTGGTTGTGTGGCATGTGTGGGTTTCCCACCAGTGTTGTTCACATAGGTGAAAAGGCTGGCGATGTGAGCTAGTGAATGGATAATGTGTCACCCTCAGATCAGGTACAAACCTATGTGGACTCCAAAGGGTAGACAGACACTTGTCACCTGCCTAACACAAAGGATCCTTTACTGTCCACTAAAGTCATTAACATGCTGGGGTCAGGGCTTAATTTTCAAAGTCCTGCTGAAATGGACAGCATTTCTCTACTAACCTCAAGAACCCAATCAGCCTAGAGCATTTAACTGCATGAATCAACAGCACCAGAAATGGGTGATTACTAAGAATCTGGAAGTAAAGTTATCAAAATAAGACAAAATTAGGCTAAATCCATGAGGTGCTCCTGAGGTAGAGAAACATGTAGGGTATAAAGACCAAAATTTAATTTTAGAGGAAGCATAGTCACAGACCAGAAGCAGTTTACCAAGCAGACCAGCCATGCCCCCCATCGTGAGATGTGACAGCTTGTGACAATGAGCTCCTCTACCCACTGCATCAGTCCACGTTCAGAGCACCTCAGAGTCCCCACATGAAGAAACCTTGTTCTGCTCCTTGCCCTCTTCATATACAGTCCACTTGCATTTAAGTAGTGGGAGAAGGAAGAGAACTTGAAAGAACACTTGCTCATGGCATGTTCTGGAAGTGTCTCCTCTGTAGAAATGAAAGCTTTTAGGTACTTAGTCCTTCACATGAGAGATAAAGGGTCCTAATGTTGGTAGGCAGATCAAACCTTCACTTGTACATCTTCAAAAATAATCTTACAAAATGTAGTTACCCCATCACCTCTCTGGATGAAAAGACATTGACAGATGGAAACAGAAAACCCAGGAGAGCAATGTAAGACATTTAATTTAGTTGTCCTGCAAAGAAAGTGCAATTAGGGGTAGAAAAAGACTATAAATTAAGATGCTGTTTAAAATCAACAGTGGCAGGTTTGGTTGTATGTAAAGAGTTTCTGTATCTTTGATGCTACAAAAGCTCTCAATACATGCTCTGAAATCCTGTGACTCCATATATATTTGTATGATCAAGAGGTTTACATATACAACTCATTGGCATGTGGAACAAAATGCCAAAAGTGGCAAATTATAAGCAATACATCTTGAAAGATGTAAAATTTGAATGGCTGTATCTCAAAGCTAATGAAAGTGGTTAAGATTTTGGTGTCTGACTGCCTGGGTTCAAATCCTGGTGCATCTAGTTATCAATTGTGTGACCTTGAACCAATTACTTAAACTGTGTGCCTGAGTGAGTGTATAGAGAGAATCACCCACCGTGGACTGTTAAGTTGAATAAGAAATAATTAATCCATTGGGATGTAACAGCTGTTTGAGCCAGCCATTTGCCTACGTGGATCAACAAAGAAACCATACTGGAAGTGGGTCAGTGCCATAAAAACTATTTGCTCCCCAGTGCCAAATAGCAAGAAACAGATAGAGCAAGCCAGAGGACTCTGTCACAACATTATCTGGTAATGGCAAAAATATCTGATTAAATTGTGCTCTGAAATAACTTGGAAGGCAGACCACGTACCTGGGGAAGTGGGTGGAGAGAGTCAGAGTGACGGTGTGTGGTGACTCGACAGCTGCCTTAGTAAGTGTTACAAAGAGGTGAGCTCAGGCAAAGATCGAATGATCCTTAGGTGCCACCTAAGTGCATGAGGAAAGATCTAGAAGGTTTCTCAGGTTACAAAGTAACTCAGTGTTCAGAGCACTTCAGGTGGGTAAGGGGGACACTTACAGGGTGTTACCTCCCCATCCAAACACACTGTTTTAAAAAGCCTCACGGAGTCACCAGTAAATCTAGAGGGAGGGGCCAAAGGAGAAAGAAGCAAATAGGAGCAGCAGTCTTGAGGACGGAGACTGGGAAAGCACTTCGGTTGCAGTTACAAGCAAATAGAACCGACGAGCAAATAGAATAGAAGCCTACTTTTTTTTTTTTTTTTTTTTTGAGACAGTTGTACTGCCAAAAAAAATCACAAGCCTGAACTAAAAAACAAAAGCCTTGGAACACCTGGGTGGCTCAGTTGGTTAAGCTTCTGGCTCTTGATTTCAGCTCAGGTCAATGATCTCAGGGTTATGAGATCGAGCCCTACGTCAGGCACCATGCTCAGTGCAGAGTCACTTGAGATTCTCGCTCTCTCTCCCGCAGCCCCTCCCCACTCCTCTCCACCTCTTCCCCCTCTAAAAAGCCTCTGAGTTTCCCGCCTCCAATCCTAACATTTCAGTTCAGAAATTCAAGAGTAATTTCTTTTTTTTCTTTTTTTTTAATTTTAAAAATATTTATTTATCTATCTGAGAGAGAGTGAGAGACAGCACAAGTTGGGGGGAGAGGGAGCCCAACATGGGGCTCAATTTCAGGACCTTGGGACCATGACCTGAGCCAAAGGCAGATGCTCAACCAAATGAGCCACCCAGGTGCTCCAAGTTCTTTCTTTCTTCATCACTGCCCAATGTAGGCATCTTCGTGGTAAGGCGACTTTCTCATTCAGGGGCCCAGGATCCTTTTGGACTCTGATTCTGCCCTGTTTAGGTCCCTGAAATGTTCTTTTTGTGACAAGTTGTTGGGGAAAGGGCTGAGGCAAGCACAGGATGTGCACTAGCAGGAAGCGCTGAGAACACTGGTTAGCTCACCTGAAGGACCAGCTTCTCACCACTCACTTCAGATATGGCCAAGAAGAATAATGGAAAGAAAGAGCCTCCCAGAGGGTGAAGCCAGACTACATGGAAAACAGTGGAAAGCTCCTTTTTTCTAGAGAACAGATTCAGGGGCTAATCAAAGAACTTTCAGGCTCCTCCCCATAGAAGCCTCTTCTTTATGCCCAATAGAACATCACAACTTCTGCACAAGAGTGACATTGACTACTCCCTCCTCCCTTTTTTTCTCAGGGGGAGTTTTTACTGCAGTTTTTTCCCTTATCCCAATACCAGATATTAAGTGTATTTGTGGGGTGAGGCTGTCAAACCAGGAGGAGTCACATCCATGCTCGATGGAGTGGACTTCATGTCAGTGAGAAATCTTTCAATGAATGGCCTTGGAGCTGGGCACAGTCATGGCTAGAGCTTTGCCCTGTTTCCCTAGGGGAGAAGCAATGTGTGTTCCGTGTGTGGGAGGAATGGCTATTTGGTAACCAGAAGTAAAGACTGACAAAGACTGCTATATTGTTATATTCACCAAGACACATTTCCTTTTTCTGCTGTATTTCCTCCTAATCACATCTCCCAGCATCCCTTGCAGTTAAGAGTGGCCATGTGGCTAGATTTTGCCCAGTGAAAAGTGAGTGGAAGTGACTGACATCACTTTTGTGGTGAAATAGGAAAGAAACCGGTGTGCCTTTTCCAGTCCTCTTCCTCATCTACTTCCCAAATGAAGAGCATTTCCAGGACTTAGTAGAAGGCAGAACCAAATGTTAGAAGGATCTTGGTCTCTGAATGAGAAGATAACCCCCCAGGATGCCTATACTGGACAATGACCTGAGTAAGAAATGAATTTTCATGTGTTGACAGCTGAAAATTTATGGATATCTGTGGTAACCACTAGCCTGAACCCCATAACATAAAATAGATGGATGAGTCTGATTACTACCTGCCCCAACTCACTCCTGTCACACTGACACACAGGCACACTTAGGATACAAAGATAAACTTCTGTAAACATGGCTACTGACTGATCACAAGGATATAAGAAATGTATTTTCTGGAAACTTGCTTTATAGATTTTAATCACTTCCAACTGGCATGATTAGGAAAAATGTCAAGGAGTATATGGCATTTGATGTAGGTCTCCATGGATAGATCGAATAGGAGAAAGAACATTCCACGCAGATTAAATGCTATCAGTAAAATTTGATAGGTGGAAGTGATGACGGAATGATGAGGAATCCAGCTGGTAGAGTTTGGTGTTTGTAAGGAGAGAGATTTAGAAAGCACTTAGTCAGCATGTGGAATGGTTAATAAAAGGCTTAAAAGATACTATGTAAGGAAAGACCATGAAAGCTTATCAGCGGATGACATGATCAAATAAGTGCTTTGTTATATTTAATTTGGCTTCAGTGTGCAGAGGAGGGTAAGGCAGAGAGGAGAGTCTGGAAAGAGACTGCAGGCGTAAGGAAGGAAGGGAAGGCACAAGACTGTGACCACGGTTACGAGGATAAAGAAGGGATATTTTGGGAAAACTTCTGCAAAGAAAAAATCAACATATTTGGGTGACTGATCTACAGCGTTGGGCAAAGAAAAGAGGAATTTAAAGGCATCTTTGAAATTGTATGCCAGAATGACTGGAAAGATGATGAAAGAAATAGAAAAATTAGCAGAAATAAAGAAATTCCAAGGATTTGTCATATGCCAGTAGAAGAAAAAAAATATTGAATTTAAAATTTCTTAAGACTATCTAAGTAGAGATGACATGCAGAAAACTGAAAATGTATGTATGGAACTTGGGAAAGAGGCCAGGATTAAATATGTGAATTTGGACTAGTTTTTTCCACTTCTAATAGTGGGCATCTACAAAACAACACATCAAAATGTATCTCACCTTTTAAATGAGTGCCTAGTATTTTACTATATTCATATTAATTTAAGTGCTTCCCTACTGATGGGCATTTATATTGTTCTTCATTTTTAGCTACAATAAACAATAACAATGTGCAATTATCATGCTTGCACACATAGGTTCCACACTTGCCAAAGTGTATAGAAAAAACTGATAATTGTAATATCAGAGTCAAGCAGTAAAAAAAATACAATTCTAACAAATATTGCCAAAATGCCTTCCAAAAAAGTTGTGCTAATTTACACTGCCCCAAACAGAGCATGAAAATGTCTGAAAAGGGCAGCCCCGGTTGGCTCAGCGGTTTGGCGCCGCCTTCAGCCCAGGGTGTGATCCTGGAGACCCAGGATCAAGTCCCACTCGGGCTCCCTGCATGGGGCCTGGTTCTCCCTCTGCCTGTGTCTCTGTCCCTCTCTCTCTCTCTCTGTCTCTCTCTGTGTGTGTGTGTGTGTGTGTGTGTGTGTGTCTCATGAATAAATAAAATCTTTAGGAAAAAAATGTCTGGAAATAGAGATTTTTGAGGTATCTGAATAGAGATGGTTAAAACTGGAAAAGGGGTGGTACTTGGGTGGCTCAGTTAGTTAAGCATCCAACTCTTGATTTCAGCTCAGGTCATGATCTTAGGTCCTGGGATTGAGCTTTACATCAGGTTCCATGCTCAGCAGGAAGTCTGCTTATGGATTCTCTCCCTCCCCTTCTGCCCCTTCCCCCCCATCAAATAATAAATAAATCCAAAAAATTTTTTTAAATAATAAAACTGGGAAAGGGAGTGAGCTCATCACAGAAAGGAGAGAGAGAGAGAGAGAGAGAGAGAGAGAGAAATACAGATAGACAGCTGGAGAGACAGAAGAAAGAAGCAGAGGTAGGAATAGGAGTGAAACATCTCTGGCTGGGAGCCAAAGTTGAACCAGTCAAAAGAAGTGGGCACAGAAGTGGCAGGACAAGAGAGACTACAATGTTGAAAGTTTCAAGGTGGCCAGGAGAAGGCATGCCATAGGATAGGTGGCAGAGATGGAAGGAGAGAGACATGGAAAATGAAGGAGTGCAGACTTAAGATCATTGCAGGAGAAGGAATGTGTTTTTTTTTTTAACTGAAGAAAGAACAAGAGAAGAAATAATGTGAAAACAGAGAAATTCTGCAGTTATGGTTAGAAATAATACTACTTCAAATTGTTTAGTAAATAAGAAGTGATATTAGTTGCAGAAAATAGAGAAGGTAGATTGAGGTTGGACACTTTGGGACATGAGAGGAAAGTGTCAATGCTGTGAGGGCCCTGGGGTTGGGTGAAGCTTAAGAATGCCCTTGGAGTGGCTCCTGGATGGTTCAGACAGTTAAGAGTACAACTCTTGGTTTTGGCTCAGGTCATGAACTCAGGGTCGTGAGATCAAGCCCGAAGTTGGGCTCCTCGTTCAGTGCAAAGTCTGCTTGAGGTTTTCTCTCTCTCCCTCTCCCTCTGTCCCCGCCCCCACTTACTCATGCTCTCTCTCTCTTTCTGAATAAACAAAATCTTAAAAAAAAAAAGTCCTTGGATTTCTTACCATTGTCCAGTCTTCTCAAGTCCATTTCTTACTGCCTGCCTTGCAATTCATGCTGCAGGTCATGTGCAGATGATCCAAAGCATTTGCTTGTGATATTTTGATTGTTATCCTCACCTCACCCCTTTTTGTCCTTGGATATCTCTTTCTCATCTTTCAAGGCTCAGATAGGTATCTCCTCTTCTGGGAAGACTTCCCTGACAGTCTACCATTCTTTGCTGTGTTATACACTCTTCCTTTGTGCTCTGAGAGTATCCCTTATATTAGTGACCAGCAGATGCTTAATGTTTAAGACCAGAGGGTAAATATTTTAGATTTTATGGGCAGTATAGTCTCTGTTGCATTGACTCAATATTTTTTATGGTGAAAGCAGCCATAGACAATATACAACTAATGAGCAAGACTCTGTCCCAATAAAACTTATTTACAAATAGTAGCAGAGTAGATTTGGCCCATAGGCCATGCTTTGCTCATACCTGCTGTGTACGTTGTTCTACATTCAATGAATTTATCGAGTACCAACTACATGCCCATGTTGGGTAGTAAGAACATAATAATGAGCAAGACAGGAATGTGCCTGCCTCAAAAGAACTTATAGTCTACTTGGGAGGCAGACAGTTAAAAAGAAAAAGAAGAAAAAAGGAGCAATTCAATAAAATTTTAATTAGTGGTACAAAGGGAGGAAAAAACTAGGTGCTATGATAGTAAGAAACAGGAAGCCATATGTGGGAGAGGCCACCCTAATAGATCTCAGAGACCTGGAGCTCAGAAAAACCTTTAAGTCTGGAGATTCAGCTCTGGGAGCTGCCACTGGAGGGTGTCTGAGTGGGGAGAGAGAAGAGCAGATGGCATGGTGGGGGGATATTGCCTAAAAGGAAGATGAGGGGTGCCTGGGTGACATAGATGGTTGAATGTCTGCCTTTGGCTTGGGTCATAATCTCTAAGTCCTGGGACAGAGCCCTACATCAGCCTCCCTGCTCAACAAGGAGTCAGCTTCTCCCTCTCCCTCTCTTTCTCCTCTTGCTTGCACTTTTTCTGTCTCTCTCAAATGAATAAAATTTTTAAAAGTCTATCATCTATCTATCTATCTATCTATCTATTTACTTATTTATAATAAATAAAAGAAGATGAGTCTGTGCAAGACACATAAGAGGACTATTGGGGAAGATGAAAAAGAACCAGGGAGGAAGGTGTCAGGAAGTACCAAATAATCTCTGCATAGTAGGTTAGAGAAGTCAAGGAAGATAAGCATGGATTGAGTCCCAATCATGATGGCATCTTGGCTTTTTCTAGCACTGTTGAGTAGCCTGGGGATGAAAGGGAAGCATGCATATGGTGGATGGGGTTCAAAGTAAGAAGACCGACTCTGGAAGCATGGAGAAAAGTGGAGGGGGCAGAGATTCTGGAGGGTAGTTTTGCAGTTATTCATAATGAGGTTTAGGATAGACCAGGAGGAAAATGAAATCAGAAGACTGTAATCAAAGAATAGGAGGTATTAAGTGTCAAAGATAAAAAAAAATCAGTCCAATAGGAATAAGGGGAGAGGAAGTAGGAGCTACAGAGAATATACTCTGGAAAGGGAGTTTCCAATTTATGATGCTGCTGGTGGTAGTTTCCAGGGGGTGGCATCTCCTTAAGTAGAAAAGAAACCAAATAACTGGATTGTAGACCCTTACAAACACTGAGACCAATGCTTCTGTTGTTATAACAAAGCACAATATTGAACAGTTGATAAAGAATTGACAAAATATCTTTTTAAAAAAATTTCCCAGGGCTCATTTGTTTCAGACTCTTCAAAGACCTCCCAAGTATGAGGTCTTTTCCTTGTATAACTATTCTGAACAAGTGCAATGATCTGAAGGCTACAAGAATAGGGCCCAGCAAATTCACTGGGAAGAGAGCTTTCCTCTCTCATTCCCAGCCTTCCCTTTGTGTACCTGTCAATGTGAACCTTGTGGAGTTGGGCCAAACTCGGTGCTTTATATGTTAGTGAACTTTAACTATCACAGGCTATATGTCAAGGATATAGAGCTAAAAACATGATAATAACTAGCAAAATATGTCAATTCTCTTAAAAAGGGTACTGTTTAGGTAGAGAATTATGGGAGAAAATGGAATAAAATGACAATCAATAAGGCAAATCTTAGGAACATGGCCAGAAGATCATCCTCTTGGAGTGATTCTGAGAAAGGGAGCTAAAAACCATGTTGTATATGACTCAGAGAAGGATTGGACTTCAAGAGGAAATGAATTTGGGTCCATTTTCTTGAGAAGAGTTGCTATGAGACCGAAAGCCAGGGCTATCTTCACTGAGTGTTTGAAGAATCAATGCACGGAGCAATTTAGCAGCATTCTAGAAATGTAAAGTTCTCAGAAGCCACATTTCAAGTGAAGCAGACCTTGTTGAAGAAGTTAGGAAATGTGACTCTTAAAAGAAAGTTTTTAGCTCTCTGCCTTTCCTAGCTTAAATTCATATTTAGCTTTGTCACTGTTGCTGTTTTCATTTGACACACAACCATTTGACACAACATCAGTGTCCAGTAAATGGACTTCCATTGAAAATGAGGGAAAAGCCAACAAGATCCGTTTAGCGTAAAGAAGACATGCTCATTGTAATCAAAGAAAGGGGTAAGTATTTTCCTCACAGTGTCCTCAGGATATTTTTATCTCAAGGAAAAAGTCATTCTCCTTCACAGTTGCCTTGCTGAGGTATTAACTCGCTGATGATGGAAGTGTAGAAGTGGCTACTAATAGTTACTAAGCTACACACACACACCTAACTCCATACCCAACCCCTTCCAGAATGAAGGCCATATCCATGCCCCCTACCCATGCCCCAACACAGGACTTGGAGGACTCTCACTCCCTCCTCCTCCCTCTTTATGCCAGTCCCTGAGGTGGGCTCCAGCTTTGCAAACATGGTTGGGAGCCTACCTTCAACCCTGGTGACAGGGTACAGATAATTGATATACTTATTATTCACCCAAAGAGATTCAGACCCTCTTTGTTCATAACATTGCAAATGGCTATCATGAAAATTATATAGGAAACCTTAGCTTGACCTATCTGTGAGACATGTCTGGATATTAGCTTCTAACCTTAGTCATCTAATGTCCAATTATCTTTATTAAGCTGTTACACAGGAGTAAGACTCCGGGCAACTCTTTGCTATTTACTTTTCTCACATCAGGAGGCTGATAGTCAAAAGAGTTTTTAAGCCAAGAGATATTTTCTAATAAATAGAACAAGCTTTAACATGCACTCTTTTCATATACTTTTGGATGCTAAAGTGGCGAGAAAGGAGGTTAGAGTTGGTAATCACAGATGCTTCTGTCAGAACGTGTAAAACACACTTCTGGGTTTGAATGGTTTGTCAAAAGGAGATGGAATTCTGTACTTTTATAGACAATGATCCACTTGAGTTTGCTTGTTCAGCGTGTACAGTTTAAGAGGTAAAGGAGGTCCCCAGGGGGAAAAAATTTTCTAATGGTTGTGTCTATTCAAATACCCAGCTAAAAGAGATTCAATCAATCTTTTAAGATACCTACATCAAGTATGTAAAACATAAAAAAGGATGCTTCAGTTATTCACTTTTCAGTTGGATGTTTTGGAATTATACAAACAAAATGATTGAGTAGTTGTTCTCCACTGTACTGAGAGGATCAGGTCCTGTTACTGGGAGTGACGGAAAACCAATGAACACAGAAGGTGTGCTACGTCTGGATGTGAGAACAGGGTTTCTGTTTTGGATAAGCCATTCATTGTTTCTTCATAGAGAAAATACAATTAACACCTCACATCGTCATTAATCCAATTTTAGTTGTGCACTATTTTTTGAGTCCCTTATATACGTTATACTCTGTGCTAGACACTAAACACTCAAAGATCAATTTTATTCATGTATTTTTTTTATTCATTCAGTAAATATTTATTGAGTCAGAATCTACCATTGGAGTCCCCGCATAGGTGTTGAGGGTATAACAATGAGCAGACCACTGCCCTCTTGTAGTATACAGTCTGGTCAGGTAGACAGATACTGAACACAAACACACATACACAAACAATAAAATAAAACTATTCATTGTGATAAATGCCAAGAAGGAAGAGTATGGGGTCAGATGAGAGAGCTTAACTGAGGAACTATGTGAGATAAGGGGACTGTGGGTATCAGAAAAGGCCGCTCTGGGGAGGCGACATTTAATCTGGAGCCTGCACAACTAGCAGTTAGAACAAGAACTGGCAAGAGTGTACTAAGGAGAGAGACTTGTGTGTAGATTTTGGAAGCAAGAAAATGCTTGATAAGTTTGAGAAACTAAGAGAAAGTCAACATTTTGAAACTCTGGAACTCGGAGGTCCCAGACACAAGTGGTCCTGGATGAGACTGAAGAAGCAGCCATAGAAACAGGGCCTCAGGCTTTGATCAGCAAGGTGGTCTTCATCCCCAGGCCAAGAGAGGCCATGGCACTTTCATGAGAATTCCTGAAAGAATTTAAGAGAAGGGTGACTGAGATTTGTGTTTTCCAAAGATGAGACTCACGGGGGGTGGGGAGGGGGAGGAAATTCCCCCATGTCCTTATAGCAGGAAGAAAATAAAATTCACATTGCTTAACCTGGCCATCCCAATTGCAAAAGTTCTTATGCACGCAAAAACCAAACAAAATACACAAATTACAATCAGTCATGGCCATTGAAGGGCCTAAGAAAACACAATGTTTTTCTTTCTTTATTTTAACATAAAATCTTGGGCAGCCCGGGTGGCTCAGCAGTCTAGAGCCACCTTCATCCCAGAGCGTGATCCTGGGGATCCGGGATCGAGTCCCACGTCAGGCTCCTTGCATGGAGCCTGCTTCTCCCTCTGCCTGTGTCTCTGCCTCTCTCTCTCTCTGTGTGTCTCTCATAAATAAATAAATAAAAACTTTAAAAAAAATAATATCTTAATCCATTCACCATCCTTCAAGACAAATGACACTATTCAATAGAGAGTGTTGAAATTCCGATAACTAAACCAATGACCTAGAATTCTCACAGGGATCCTAGTCACTCTTTCAATGGGATTTATCAAGCTCTTATTCCATGTCAAGCACTTTGCAAGTTAATCAAAGCCCTCTACTTTCCTGAAGCTTCCATTCAAGTGGCAGAGGCAGATAACACACAAATAAATACAGATAAGATAATTTCCTATTGTGATAAGTGCTTTTAGGAATTAAAAGGGAACAGCAGGAGAATTGGTAGAAGGCCATCTTTGCTAGCTTGTCCTTGAGCAGGTGGCATGGAACTGAGTATAGGACCGTTTAAGGTGATCCAGACTCCATTTTTAGAAAAGAAATGTTTTGTATTTTTCATTAGAATAAGAAATAGAACAAGGTAGTTATTTTAGTGTTAGTTTTAAAGTTAGGATACACTGTTCTGGCTTTGAAATCCAGTAAGGAAGACCAGCAAACGCAAACCATTTTGCCAAACAATCCAAGAAACTTGAGTTTAAAAAGTAGACTCAGAAGTGACCTGAGCACTATCTTCCTCTTAAAATCGCAGGCTTTTCATAATGAAATTGGAATTGCAATCATTAAGCAAAAAAAGGCTTGAAGCCAGTTCACAAACCAGGCCATGAACAGAGTCAACAGAAGATACCAGAACTTCTGAGCTCACATTTGAAACAATTCTGTTTCATTGAACATATCTTTCTTTACTGCTTGTCATTCTTGTGGTGTTCTTTTGCTTCCTTCATCCTTTTTGTCTTTTTTTATTGTCAACAATCCTTGCCTAGTGTTTACCTTATAATTTCTATTTTCTAATAACTTCATGTAATGTTTCTAAATCTAAGTTTTCATCAAATAAAAATTTGGACATGGAACAAACATACCTACAAGTGATACTGAAAACAGTGTGATGGGGGCAGTGGATATGTGTCTGCCAAATTATTGGCAGTTGCTTCTCATACATAGTTCTCACGTTGAGGAACTAGGAAAAGTATATTTTTGAATTTTCCTTTCGATTTTGCTAAAATCTGAAAAAGGTAGTAATCTTGCCCTGTGTAGCAATAGGTAGTACCATGTAAATAGTAAAGAGCACTGTATCAGGAAAAGTGGACTTGTGTTCTTGGCCCCCTGCTCTGTCAGTAAACGGCTGTGCAACCTTGGGCAAATCCTTAACCTTTCTGAAATGCTATTTCATCTGTAAACAAGGAAGCTGAACCAATCAACGGTATTCAAACCATTTTTTAAAGTGGTGCCCTTATTAAATAAAATATGTGATATTCCAACTATAAAACAGAATAAAGTGCATCTGCTTTGGAAGAACTGTGAGCATGTCCCACAGACCCACTCCTTGCTTCCTTCCTTCCAGGCCACCCCTTAGTCATCTCCTTGGAAAGACTCACAGCAGGCAGTTTGAAGAGCACCACCCTAAGTCTCTAAAGCTATTTCAGTTCTTAAATAATGATTTAGTGACTTTGTAAGTGCAAATGAAGTAAGTCCCCAAAATCATACCTCATAGAATCAACATTCTGCAGATTTACTAACATTTGCAAAAAAGGGAAAATTATTTACTCATTCTCTTGAATTACTTAGCTCCATTTTTGGTGACCACACTTACTAAGATTGTTACTCTTTCCTTAGTACCAACAAAATCTCATAGATTAGGCCATGATGCAATTCAGCTCCACTATGCACCTAACAATAGTGACATAATAGCCATAAAAGCTAACATTTATTCTCTTCTTACTGTGTGCTAACAAGTGTGGTCCAAGCACTTGACATCCACTCATAGAATCCTTATCAAGCTCCATGACAAAGATACTATGATTACAGAAAAAAGAAATTGAAGTTAAGCAACTGCTCCAATTCACAAGTAGTTGGAAGCCAGTCTGCAGTCTGGCTCCAGAGCCTGGGCTCTCCGGCATCACACAGAATGGCCCCTCTACAACCATTCCCTTCACCAGCTGGGCTCATATCCATGGCCTTTACCCTTTATTGTGCCCTATCCCATGCTCAACCCTCCTAAAAGGTCTCTCTGGGACCCTCCTCACACATGTAGATCTATGTATCTGAACAATAGTGTGGAGAACCATGTCCTCATTGATCTCCAAGCTACTGCTGTGCTAAGACTATGAAGATACCCACAACTCTCTTCTCAAAGGTTCCAAAGTGTGTTCAATGATCAAGTGCACAGTGTCTGTCCTGGGAATAAGACTCGGAAGCTGGGTACTAGATCCATAGATTGAATATTCCACAAAATTTTATCTTCTTCCTCTGCCCTGGGAGAGGGCCGTTCATTTGCCCACAGTAAATAACTTTTGTGCTTTGCCATCTATTCTCCTGTGCCACCTTTCGTATGATTAGGCCTGGACTACTGGCATACCCACAGACTCACTTATTATGTCTCCCCCTCATTTGGTACTTGTCTACTTTTTATTGACACATTAAGCCTTATATATTCATGTAACTGTCCTTTTCCCCTCAGTAGATAATAGGCACTCAGAGGATAGGTTTGTATCTTATTTTTCTCTCTATTCCTAATGCCTAGGAAAATGTTGATATTAACAGTCAATACCACTTATGCATGGTGCAATGAAAAAGCACTGACGTTGGAATGAAGAGTCTTGATTCCTGCCACAGACCAGTCTTGCAGTCATAAGTAGATACCTTAACAGCTATAAATCACATTTTCCCCCAGTTATAATGTCTATCTTTATATCCACACAGAGCTCTTCTAAGGATAAATGAGAGAATGCGTAGGAGAGCACATTATAAACCATGAGGATGACAAATACTCTAGAATGACCATCACACTGAAGACTTACCTTATTTTCTCTTAAAAGGGTTAACTCTGTGGCTTTTTTTAAAAGTAATGCAGTGTAAGACAGGTAAAGGTAATAGCTCATGAATGTTTATTAGAAACAAATAAAAATTAAGAAAACTTCACTGAGTCTTATTAACAGCAAGGCTCAAAACCATCTATGTGACCTCAAAGGCCAGGTGAACCTGTTCTACTCCAAGCAGAGTCATGTGTACTGGCATTTTCAGGAAAGAAATGAGAGATGATCTGTGTGTCCTTTATGGGTAAATGTGTCTTTATCATCATCCTTACCATGAAGGGCAATGTTCTGGCCTCTGTGTTTTGTTGTTCATTTGTTTTTTTGATATCTTCTACTCTTTCATTTTTCTCTCTCCCCTTATTAAATATTTCCAAAGCTTCAGGCCACAGTACATGTAGAAATTATACTTTTAGTCTAACAGAATAACACTAAACCAGGCCAATGCCATTACTCTAAGTTACCAGGAACTTCTTAAAGAAACTAAAGTAGGAATTGGAGTATAATCCTATCATTTCATCAGTGGTTGGCACTATAACGTATTGTTCTGGAAACAACTAGTAAACAAAACTTGAACCCATTCCTGGGCTTTTAGAAAAACATTTTCATC